>NW_026635036.1:1137500-1481172 GCF_028554395.1 Pezoporus wallicus | reverse complement strand
TAACCCAATACCCCTTGTCCTATCACTACAGTCTCTAATGAAGAGTCCCTCTCCAGCTCCCTATAGGCCCCCTTCAGATACTGGAAGGCTGCTATGAGGTCTCCACACAGCCTTCCAAGGAGGTCTCCTGGCCCTCCTGCTGCACTTCCTTCTAGCTGGGATGCAACACTCCTGAGCTTGTAGTAGGTGATCCTTGAATACCAACCAAGAGTCTTGGGCCCCCCTGCCCTCTAGGGCTATATCCCATGGAACCTTACTAAGCAGGTTCCTGAAGAGGCCAAAGTCTGCTCTTTTGAAGTCCAGGGCAGTGAGCTTGCTGCACGCTCTTCTCACTGTCCTGAGGATCTTGAGTGTTGTCCCAGGTTCAGCAGTAGCAGTCATTTTTCTCCTTCTTGGTAGCTGGTGCAGTGCTGTGTTTTGACTTTCGGCCTGGGAACAGAGCTGATAACACTGATGCTTTGGTCTGGCCAAGGACTTTGTGAGCCTCATGCTCTGCCAGGGAGGAGGGGAAGCCGGGAGGAAGCAGAGACAGGACACCTGACCCAAACTGACCAAAGAGGTATTCCATACCACAGCACATCATGCCCAGGATGTAACTGGGAGTGAGCCGGAAGGGCTGGGAGACTGCAGGGTTGGAGGAGGTATCAGTCGGTGCTTGGTCGGGCTGAGGGGGGCAAGTTATCGGTTGGCTGGTGGTGAGGTGTTGTATTCTCTTCCCTTGTTATTTCCTTTATCATTATTATTATTGGTGGTAGTAGCAGTGATTGTGTTATACCTTAGTTACTAAACTGTTCTTATCTCAACCTGGGGGAGTTGCATTCTTTTCAATTCTCCTCTCCATCCCTCCGGGAGTAGGGGGAAAGAAAGAAGGATGGGAGTGAGTGAACAAGCTGCCTGACTGATTTTAAACTACAACAGTGTCCATTTCTGTAGCCATACTGCCAAAAGAGCATCTAAAAAAATCAGTCCGAAGTTGGGTATGCATGCAGGTTGCCTGTGGTTATACTGTAATTTGGTGTGGCCTTGGGCATCCATTAGATATGTCTGATCTTCAGTGTAAGTGCTGCTGGATGCATGATTGGCATTAGTGCCAGGGCCTTGTGACATCTTTCTCCTTGTGAATTTCTTTATAAAGATAACTGAAGGGAAGCTTTAGTCTCTCTTTCATCTGCTTTTCCTCTGTTGTTTAATCACTTCCTTAAAATCACTGATTCCTTTTCTGGGCCAGGCCCAGATAATTAGTTACAGTTTAGCTGAAAGCTTTGTAAAATGTGGCTTTTAAATGAGTTAGTGATGAGTTACATTGAAGTGGTGGAGGTAGAGCTAAGAATGACAGCTTTTGCTACCACTTAGGATTGTATTAGAAAATAAACCCAAACAACAGAAGTTGAAAATTTCCAATTTAGAGAGATTTAAGTGATTGTGCTTATTGTCCTGGCTATGGAAAGCATGTTTCTTATTCCATCATCTTGTATCAGTCAGGCTACTTCCCCTTTACACTGGTAGGCAAACTCCTGATATATAATGAGGGAGGACAGGTGGAATTGTGTGAAACCAAACAAAGGAGTGCTGCTGAGGTGAGCTGAACTGAGAGTTTCAGTGATTCTCAGAGAGCAGCTAGAGCTCTCCTCACTGCTATAAAGTGCTGTTCTTCTGCCCTTTAACCATGTATGCAATACCAGGAATCTGGCTATTGGTGAGTCATACTATTAATAGAGTGGAGAACACTTTTAAATTAATTACCTTAATGAATGTTGAGTATTACTTGACTTTTTATTTCTGGGAGGTTCTTTACCCTAGTACCTGTCCAGACTGGTGACGATGTTTATATATAGCAACCTGTGTCATGGTCTTCTTGGAAAAGTTAATAAGTGCCTTTGTATGCTGGGAGGTGAATAGGATAGGAAACCCATCTAATTGTAAAAACAAAAGATGATATTGTGGTAGATGAAATAGAACAATCTCCTTATGGATGAAGGAAAAAGGGGGATTCAGATTTCCCCATGTCAGAAGTTTAATGGCAATAATTGTATTAAAAACTCCCACCTCTTTGGACCTATTCAAGCTTGTCAGGCTTTGTTCTACTCTCTTTTAAACATGCTATTTATGATAAAGTTAGTATCAACTTACAGTGTTGCCAAAAAGTTTTCTGTATGTGTTTATGTACATATGATCGTAAGAACACACATACCATAAATAACTGGAGAACTTTGTGCAGTCTGATAATGAATTAAATTTGGTCAAAAATTTTGTGGAAAAATGACTCAAGTAAGAATTGAAAATAATCTCTTAGTAAGTGAATTCAAAGCACTTAACTTGATCTCTTAGACTGTAAAAACAAGACCAGTTATGCTGTTAGCTGGACTTCGAAAATGGAAATAATTATGTAATTAAGAATGTGCTTCAGTTCCATTAAACTATCCATTAAATTCCACAGTCTTAAAAACAACATGTTTTAAAATATTTTACTAAGTATAATTCATGTGACTGAATTTTATATCTGACCAAGTTGTGCAATTAAATAGTACATGACTGTTTCTTACAATTAAAGATTGCAAGGATCTTCCTACATACAATATGATATATTTAACAACTTTTTATGCTAAATAGTTGACATAGTTAATGTTGTAGTCACTTAATTCAGTTTTAATTAGCCAAACACTGGTTTGAAAATGAGAGCTTTTCATTAACTGACATTGCTCATATTTTTGCTGCTTGTTTGCCACGTAGTTCTTTCAAATTATGTATGTATAATATGTTACTGTTCATGAAATGTATTTTTCATCGAAAGTGATGCCAAAATTATTGAGGAGTGCAGAGGAATATACGTGTGTGTTTTTTGACAAGTGAGCCTGAAAAGACTTAAAAAAAAAAAAAGGAAAGATTGAAGTAGATCAAGTACCAATCTTGCAGGAAACTCTTCCGGCTTGATTTGGTTTTTATCTTGGAACAAACAGTGTTTCTCTTCCTGTTCTTTGTCTGTATGACAATAGATCCATAGCAACTACCTTTGAATAATATACTGCTTTATCTCAGAAATGTTAAGAGAGAAAAAGCTAGGGAGACAAGATACAAAGTCAGTGACAGCAAGTGGAAAGTGGATCAGGACCATTTGATGGCCACACTTGTCTAGGCTGAAATGCTGCCACTGAGTAGCTTTGAATTACATGGAAGCCAGGAGAACTTGCTGGAAAGGCATTTACTACTTGAGCATGGATACAGGAGAACTATTTCATAAAGGACAGTTTCTAAAGGACTTCCATAATTTATTGCTTGAGTCTGAATTATCAAACAGGGAAAAGGTGATATTAATTTGACTTTGTTATAATACTTGCTTTGCACTGTTAATCCTACTATCTCTATAGCTGGGGAAAATATACCAGGTGGTTATAGGCTCGAAATTACCATATTAATGTTTTATTTGCGTCGGAATATAGTTGTGTTAATTAATGTTTTGATGTGGTTACCAACACTTATTGGTCTCTGAACATCCCCTGCTGACTTAGGGAAATTAGAAATGTTCAGGTATAAGTGTGGTGGGGCCAGTTATAAGGTTTTTACCCAGGTACTTGGGAGAATCCCACTTTATGCAGGGTGGTGGCATGGCCTTGTGCCATCAGGGAGAAGCCTTCCAGGGAATGAGTGAAAGGTGGCTGGGGAAAAGGAAATGTGGGAGGTGCCAAGACAAAAGAGGGGTTTTCAACAGGTGTATATCTTGACTCCAGACAAGCCTGGCTGTCTCTCAGTATTGATAATTATTACCTCATTCTATGAGAAGAACTCTAGGTGCCTGTCTTGCTACAGGGGTGTATTTGCATTTCACTGGTATTTCACAGTGTAAAAGATACTTCTTTTGATTTAATCAGAATTAGTTCACTTTCTTATTTCTTAAAACTTCTGGGATTTTTTTTTGCTTTTTTTCCCCACCAATTGTGTCATAGGTAGAGAAGCCCTCAAAATGTAAGGAAGGGATATGAATAAAGAAAATGGAATGTTAATCTTGAAGCTGTGAGTTTTACCCTTTGCTTTACTTTATTTTGGCTTTCTCCCTCTGCCTCCCCCCCCTCCTTTCTTTCTACCTCCTTTGTTAATTTCTTTCTCATCTCAATTGCCATTATTGCAAATAAGTATCTTTCAGTATAAATATTTTAATCTAATGGACAGACACTATTTTTGTGCTGTTGGTAGCTCTCCTGTGCTCAGTCTGCAGATATGAAAGAGTTAAATCTACTAGCACTTGAGAACCTAGACAAAAAAATACGCATTTTAATTTCTAATAAAAAAAAAAATCGAGCAGGTATGAATAGCAATAAAATTGCTCAAAATGTTTAAATTGAAGGAAAACAATTGAAAATGGATTTGGAAATACAATGTTTAGTTAAGCAAGCTATAATGTTCTGTTATTTTAATCAGTATTGTGAAGCAATTTAAACTATGCTGGAGGAGAATTCTTATGTTTTAACATATTATTCTCTCCCTCCCTGAAACAGTCACCAAAAATTCTTTTATGTTTTAGTCATACTCTATAGTCCTTGGCAATAGCATGCACTTTGTGCAAAGGTTTTCATCTTTTCGATCTGCTTCCTGGTTGGCTGTAGGACAGCCAGGCCTAGACAGAGCAGCCAAGTGGACCTCCAGGCTGTCATGTGGAGAACTAGATGCTTTACGTAAGTGCTAAAACAACAAATAAACAACAAAATCCACTACCAGAATTAGCATCTTGAGAGACATGCAAAAAATTGGCTATACAGGAGGACTTTTGATTCAGCAGCATCTTTGTTATGGAGTGAAACTTGTCCCTGCCTTTCTCAGCAGCATAAGTGGGGTGCATGGCTGTGCAGGTAACAAGGCTGAAATCCCAGCTCTGCTGGGCTGTGTGTTGCTGTGCAAACACCTGGAGAAAGATATGGACTTGAGGGAGGAAAGATAGGATTCTTAACTTCTAGTCTCCTCCAGCCCTGTGGTTCTCTTCTGGCCCCAGCATTTGACAGCTCAGTGCTGGTACTCTCTTCTGGATAACTGAAACCCTGAGAAGTTTAAGCGTGTGTGAATTGGTTCAGATAAAAACTTTTGTGATGCTTTCTCAATTCGTCTACCTGCACTGCAGGAAGTGTGTCTATCTTGCCAGTTGTTGTCTATGCAGCATCTTCATGGGTGACTTTAACAAAGCTTCTTTTCTTATCCTCCTTTTCCTTCAGCATAGGCTTGTAGGCCTGACACTGCTGGCTATACACCTCTCTGAGGACAGTGAAAAAACCTTTGCATGCTTCTTGCCACAGCAGAAAAGAGGTGTTTGCTCATATGGATTTGGAAGTTTATCTTCTCAGTCTTTTGAGAAGGAGCTCAATCAGCCTAAGTTGGTGAGCTGGACACTGATGCTAAGCTGGGCACTGGACATGTCTTGATTGCAGGGTCTACCTGGAGGAACTGCAACCTGCCAAGCTGTCTTTAGGAGCTTCTCTGTGTAGCGAGGGATAAGGATGCTGCACCACCAGGGGAGGGCCACTGTGTTCAGTGCTTTCCCCTTTGTGGCCTCCTCCCTTCATATGTGACTGTGGGCAAATAGGTGTCTCCCATGGTGACCCCAGCTTTACCCCACAATTGTTTCTGTCTGTTCATTTAAATTCCAAAAGAAATGCAGAGAAAAGAGAAGATCCTGCCCTGTGTCTGTGGAGCACCCAGCCTTGTAGCCCCTGTCTCTGCTTGGATCTTGTGGTACTGCTCCAAAAGGTTTCTTTGGGAGAGAAGCCACATAGGTAATAAATCACTGTGCCAGAGGCTGCTGAAAATGTAAAGAGAGGGAGAAAGGAAGCACTTTGCCCTGCCTTTTATTTTCGGGGAGGTTGCATTTGTGGGGAGGGAACTATTGGCTGCAAAGGGAGGTTTCTCCCCTTAATCACACAATTCTCCTCACAGAGTACTTCAAACTGTGGATGCTACCTATGCACATCAGTGAATGGCATGCACTGGACCATCTCTATGTACAGTCCTTGTCAGTCTTAAACAAGCTTTTTAGTATTTCGAATGTGTTCATTAAAGAAGATCTGGGCTTTAGAATGGGTGCTAAGTCTCTACAATGTGCTGAATTCCCATTCTGTGAGACTCCAGTGCCAGTGCTGAACTGAGGGGAGGCGGGTGAACTTAAATTAACCCAGGAGAGGAGGGTGAATGCTGCTTTCAAGCAGCAGATGCTGCAGCGCCAAATAAGCATATTGCACAATAAATAGCAGTCATGGCTTTAATTAGGAATTCCATTGAAGTTGGAAACCACTTGCCTACAGTAAAATTGTCCTATTTAACATTTCTATCAACATATTTTTTTATCATTGGCATTGTTGCTTTTAATTTAACTTTCAATTTTAACTTTCAATGTAAAAGATAAAATCTTTTTTAAGACTGCATTAATAGTTCTTTCTCATGAATCTATCTTGGTCTTGTATTCAAATCACAGACACCAAACAAATCTGAGAGGTTCAGGGCAAAAAATAGGCATGTCTCAACTGGCTGCCCAAAATCTGGAACACCTGTGCTTTAGGATCACTAGATATACTTGGAACACTGGGAGTGTGTGTTTAGCACCCATGAAAAATGCTTTCTTTGAAACCTCTGGTCTGGTGGCTTGGAAAGCAGTTGAAAGGTGACAACCTGTCAATATGTGTCTCAGAGTTAAAGGAATAGTGGCTTTACTTCCAAACAGCAAATATGGACTACTATAGGTATTGAGCTTCCTAAAATGCAAGTGTTAAAGAAGGCAAAAAAATGTCCTCGTTTTGTTCCACCTTTGTGCTTGTAAGCTTACCTATTGCAACTGTAATTGATGTTTAACTGTGAAGATTAGCTGTTTATTGTGTTGGCAGCCTGAAGAAGGTTTTTCACACTTTCAGTTGAGGATCAGCGGATGATAAGCAATTCCTGGTGCCTGCAGGGATGCTTATGTGATGATGGTGGCAATAACAAGCCACTATGATGATGTGTGAGATGATGCAAGTGATGTGCTGGTAGGACTTCTCTGGATCTGTCCATAGAGGTGTCAAACTGGGAAGGGACTCTGCCAGCAAGAGTAAGATACAAAAACAGCCTCTGAAGAGAAAAAAGGATCCTTGTTGGCTAAGCAACATCCTCTCCATGCACCTGTCCACCCCGATAGACCATAAAGCACTTGCCAACAAATAAATGTGTATTTATATTACAAATACATCTCTATAAAGCCTTTGCTACTGAATGAGGCCACAGTTCTGGAATGTGGAAATATTACAGGAAAGGAATTCACAAAGCACTAGTAGGTAAAAAAATGCAGTCATATGAAAGAAACTAATTCTAATAGTACAGAAAGGGGTAACTTCTGTTAACCCCAATTTCCCTGTTGTCTAGCTTGGGGAGATTCTTTTCTGGTAAAAGACCTGGGATTTGGATTAACCTTGGGAATGTAAACAGGAGGCATCAATCAAACTTTGAGAGTTTTTAATACCTACAGTAACAGCACTGTTTTCTACTCTTTATCCTAGTATCGGATGTGGGTAGTCTCTATTGTAATGGAGGAAAGCAGAAAACCAAACCAAGTCCATTAAACTCTGCAGAGAAGATTTGCCCTACCCCAAATCTGTCTGTGTTCAAGCAGAAACTGTGTGTGGAATAGAGACTGTAGCTGAGCCTGGTGTCCTGGGTTCAGTAGCAGTCATTTTTCTCCTTCTTAGTAGCTGGTGCAGTGCTGTGTTTTTGACTTTCAGCCTGGGAACAGCGCTGATAACACCGATGTTTTTAGTTGTTGCTAAGTAATGTTTGCTCTGACCAAGGCCTTTCTCAGTCTCATGCTCTGCCAGGGAGGAGGGGAAGCCAGGAGGAAGCAGAGACAGGACACCTGACCAAAACTAGCCAAAAGAATATTCCATACCACAGCACATCGTGCCCAGTATATAAACTGGGGGCAGTAACCCAGAAGGGCTAAATCGCTGCTCGGGTCAGACAGGGCATCGGTTGGTGGATGGTGAGTGGCTGTATACTCTTCCCTTCTTACTTCCCTTATCATTATTATTATTGGTGGTAGCAGTAGTGGTTTTGTGTTATACCTTAGTTACTGGACTGTTCTTATCTCAACCCGTGGGAGTTACATTCTTTCAATTCTCCTCCCCATCCCTCTGGGAGTGGGGCTAGGAGAGAGGTGGGGGGGGTGAGCAAGTGGCTGCATGGCTCTGAGTTACCAGCTGGGCTTAAACCACAACGTTTTTTTGTGGCACCCAATGTGGGACATGAAGGGTTGAGATAACAACAGATCTATTTGTGATAAGCATTCATTGTTTTGGATTAATAGTCACTTGTCACAATGCTGGTTTATTGGCTCTCAGAGTTGTTGCTCTTGATCTCACAGTTTCAGCATATCGTACCTTACTTACAGCCGGTATTTGTTGTTTTAGTGTTTATTGGCGGGGGGCTTGGGCTAAGGTTCTTGTTTCACTGTACTTTATCATAGTGACTTGTAATACAATAGACTCATTGATCATGAAACTGATCTGGCTTGCGTTCCCAGTGTGGTCATAACCCCTATACTTTGGGGGTATATAGTGGAAGTGTTTAGCAATTACACATAATTTTTATTCCTTCTTGGGTGGTCAGCCTATGAAGAAGACATTCCCTTACACTCCCAGCTCCCCCACCAGACCATTTACAGCATCATTTGAAAGTTCTGAAGGTTTTGAATGGCCTTTGGGTACCCTTGAGTCCTGCCTGCTGATTGTGATCACCACGTTGGCACACATGCAGAGTGTGTTCTACCCACTACCATTTCATCTGATCTCAAAAGTTAAGCAGAGTCAGGTTTGGGTCTTGCCTAGGGTTTGATGGCAATATAGGAGGACCAAAAGATGTTCCTGGATGCTAGACAGTCATGAGTGGCAGGGTGTGGGGATAGTATGGGCAAGTATCTAGGCCAGTGGGCCCCTCCAGTGTTTTGGAACCTCACCACTGAACAAGTGCAAAATCCAAAAAAATTAGTAAAACACTTAAATGAGGTGTGTTGTCCTGGTCATACTAGAGAAGGACATATCATGGCAATGTTCTGGGGCTTGGCCTATGCTTACAGAGCCGTGTTGAATACCATCCAGCACCTTCAAAGGGAAAAAGATGTCTCTGGATCTCATAGCAAAGCAACAGACAGCGTGGCTACTCCAACTCCAAGTACAGCAACTGCACCAACCCCAGCACAAGTACAGCAGCTACTCAAGCTCTGACTACAATAGACAGTACAGCTACTCCAGCTCCCAGTCCATCAGCTACACCAACCCCAGTGACAAGTACAGCAGCTACTCCAACCCCGACAGCAACAGACAGCGCAGCTGCTGGCGCTACTCAACCCCCAAGCACAACAGCTGCACAAACCCTGACAAGATACTGCAGCCACTCCAACTACAGTGATAATCACTCCAGCTAAACCAGAGGAGCAATTCGTGCCAATATCGGTTGCCCCTGTATGCAAGGGGAAAAGCAAACAAGAGGCACAAAAAGCAACCCATACAGTGAAGAAAGATGAAGAACCAGTGCACTTACTACATGGGACAGCATCTGAACAACAGTTATTATTACATGAGTCAAAGGAAGAGGAAGAAGAAGAGGTGACTTCTCAACCCTGAACTTCAACCGAGCTACCCGTCATCCAGGGGAACACATCATCACCTGGTTGCTCTGATGCTGGAACAATAGGACCAATGGTCACAAACTAGACGGTAGGGAAGCCAAGCAGCTGGGGTCATCTGCTATGGAAGGGGGAATTGACAAAGCAATTGCAAAAGAGAAACAGTCCCTCAGCCTTTGCAGGTGGTTCTTGGCAGCTGTGAAAGAAAGGTTTCCATGCAAGGACAATGGTATGAGTCATTCGGCCAACTGGACCATGCTAGAGAAAGGTTTTCAGTCTCTGAGGGAATCCGCCATTGTAGAGATGATCTGTCGTAGGCTGGATGCTGGGAATGCATCCATAGCTCCAGGTGAAGTTGAATGTACATGACCCATATGGCTAAAATTTACACAGAGTGCACCATAACCATATACCCACTCATTGGCATCAATAACCTGGCATGATGTAACACCACCAACAGTGGATGAAATGATTCGTCAACTCTGAGAGTTCAAAGACAATCTCACCCCTTCCATTATTTCAGCTGTGGAAAAACTGTCTCAGGAGTTCAAACAATTGAGAGACGATCTGTCTGATCTATCCAGCTCCTCACGTGTACCAGCGCATGTCTCAGCTATTAACAAAAGGCATTCTACTGCTTGAGAGAGAAGATATAGGAGGTACATGCCACGGGCCACCCTATGATTTTACCTGTGGGATCACAGAGAAGACATGAGGAAGTGGGATGGAAAACCTACCTCAGCTTTGGAGGAATGGGTGTGTGAGTTGAAGAGGAGAACAGAGGTCAAGGGTGGTCATCCCATGAAAGCTGTGGCTTCAGTCTCTGGTGAGCAGGTTTCCAAATGGAGTGGATGAGCTGATTTTACTCCAGCTCCTGTGGTAAAGAAGACTAATACCTGTCAATAACACGTAACCAATATTGTGATCACTATTAGAGGGGCGCTGCCTCCAGCCAGGTGGAGGTAGGGGGCAGTTGGATTTACTGGACTGTGTGGATCAGATGGCCTGGCACATCAGTCCCACAAAAGTAGAGGGCTCTAGTAGATAGCGATGCAGAGTGTACCCTGATGCCATCAAGCTGTCAAGGAGTAGAAACCATTTGTATTTCTGGAGTGACAGGAGGATCCCAAGAGTTGACTGTGCTGGAGGCTGAAATCAGCCTGACTGGGAGGAAGTGGCAAAAGCACCCCACTGTGTCTGGTCCAGAGGCTCCATGCATCCTCGGCATAGACTACCTCAGGAGAGGGTACTTCAAAGACCCAAAAGTGTACCTATGGGCTTTTGGTGTTGCTGCATTGAAGACAGGAAATTGAGCAGCTATCCACCTTGCCTGGACTCTCAGAGGATCTTTCTGTTGTGGGGTTGCTGAAGGTCTAAGAGCAACATGCCCAGTTAGCTGGATTCAAATTGCAGCCTAATAAAAGTATCTGAAATTGTAGACATCCATTTATTCCTACTCTGGTTAGGAAACAGCTTTCCAAAACCTAGATCACACAGACAGTGTTTGTACTGAGTATTGTAAGAACATGTCAGGAGATGAAACTCATCCAACATGGAGCTGGATGTAATCATTTCAAAAGTATCCTGGGAAAAATGATATATTAGTAAATATATCAAAGGAAAACAACAACAACAAAGAGCTAGGAATGAAGAACATGCTAAAGTGAGCTCAAATGTTGTTGAAAAAAATATAATAAGATAAAAAGAAGCAAACAGAACTTCTTTACACTTCCATTTTACTGAACTCTGAAACTTTGGAGGAGCTTATGGGCAGTTAAGCTTCAGAAAGCAGCCTGTGTCAAAAGTTTGACATACAATGTTCCTTGAGCTCTCTCAAACTCTAATATAGTTTGAATTCACTTGTCAAAAGTGGAGAAGGTGGTAGACTTCCAAATCTGTATGTAATTTCAAGCAATGAGTCATAATCAATAAACTATTCCCAGAACTAATGTTAGAGAACAAAAACAATGTGAAATCACAAAGCAAGTAAAGAAATAAGTTTCTAAAGAACTTTGACAGGATATTGGCTACTGATACTATATCCAGTTATTTAGATAGATAATGTGGGGGATGTGTTTTGGTTTTAATAAGTATAAACAGTTTTCCAACTGAAGGAGTTTTTTTTTCATCTAAGATTTACATTTTGGGGTGAATTATTTTGCTGCACCCTATTTTAAAAATACAAAATTCTGATTACATGTTTTGCCAAAAGAATGTTCTCCCAGAGAAACTGTTCTCTTTCAGTGTGGAAGCTTTGAAAACATATATGGAGAAAACATTTCTAGGGTGATTTCTAAAGCATATTTTGTGAATTGTTGCAACGTGCTTTGAGATCTCAACCCTGATACATATTTGTTTTTAACAGTCTCAAGTTTTTTGTATGGCTGCAGCAGATTTCTGTGCAAAACATTTGCACAGACTGAGAGGTGACTATGGTGAGAGTGTGAATGGGGGGAAGCCTAACCAAAGAATGCAATAAATCCCGCTGCCTTTGAAGCATACAGACCTCCCAAAATATAAGTGATACAAACAAAACTGAATCAAATTCGAAGCCTGAGTGACATCTGTCAGAGGTGGATTGGAGTCAGTGGATATCACCTTTCACATTTCCTTCTCTATGAGTGCTCTTGGATTTTCTTTATAATTTTAAAAATCTCAAGCAGAGTGCTTTGCATGTGATCTCTTTATACCCTCCATTTTCCATTTTAAATATGACCAGGATTAATATAACATATGCAAACTAAATCCAGGCTACTGCATTTACGAACACTGAATTTTTATGAAGAAAGGGTAGCTTTTTAATAATCCTCCCTGGCTTTTATTTGCCTTCTTTTTTTAATATTTCAATGAAAAAAAAATATTTGTTAGCATTTGTTATTTTGCAATTTATTTTTGTAAAAGTCTGTTTGTGTTTCTTTTGGCCAGAGAGTTACTGCAACTTGCTCCAAATTGCCGTCCTCCTGGAGCAATCCATGGAAATGTGTTGTTATTCTGTTAGTACCAAACTATTCTGTATCTAGAAGACTGAAATCACAGGGATAAATGCAATATTTTTCCTTGCTCGACATCTATCTAATGAGCTCTGTTGTTGGGCAATTGGAGATCTTCATTCTGGTCCTCTTCTTTCTAGCTCCTGTGTGACTAAGTGCATGAATTCTTAACATTCCCATTTTCCAATCTGTAAAATGGGAATTTTTATACTTTAGAGCTCTATAAAATTTATAACATAATTAATAGGATATTGACAGAGCAGTCTGAGACCTCAGGTGATAGACATTATAAGTAAACATTTTGACAGTTTTATTGTTTCTTCCAGGTTAAAAATAGAAAGGTTTAGGAATCACATTTGAAAAAAGGCTGAGATAATTTGTGCGGTTGTTGCCAATTGAAGTAGTTTGGCCATCTCTCTTACTGTTTCAAGAAAAGTCTCTCATCTTGACATGCACGTATTCTAAATATAGTCCCCATTCACATGATCTTTTCAGCAAGTTCCTTATATTAACAGGAAGCCATAATTTCTTGCTGAAAGTAAATAAAAAGTGAAAATAATTTGGGGGGACTTAAACCTAATGTTCCTGTAATATTGACCTGTTAAAGTTCAGTACAATATATTGTTTGGAATGGCACTGGCTAACCCAAAGGATCAGAACTACAAATGTTTCTACTATTCTTTTCTGCTGACCTTTTGCTTAGCTGTGAGTGAAGGTCATTTCACTCTTGCCTGGGCTTCCTTGACAGCTAAGATGGCTTCTTTATGAAGATACTGAGATAAACTAGGGTTGTGCATTCATTCACATTGCCAAAACCACTTCATCAAATACTGTTTCTGTATAAAAGACTCCCGATATAATCGAGAAAACATCAAAATTGTGCAAAATGCCCTTGTTAATAGTGTCAGTTACTACCACCTAGACCATTTTTTTTGAAGATGATTTAATTAGTCAAGTAAAAGAGCTTTACTATTCTTTCAGCATTATTCACACAAGTTTAAACGTGTGCTTTGGCTGAAGATACAAGTAACTTTTGTGCACTAGTAGGAAACAGGCAAACGTATCTGACTTTTTTTTAAAAAAGCTATAGCCTTCAGTCACACATGGTCTGTTTTCTGACAGTATCCCCAGAACCCCCCCAAAAAATTAGAGGTTTATGTTTGCTAATTTTCAAGGAAGGATGGGGTAAAAAACAACTGCTATTTGAAAGAACTATTCATAGTAGAAATATACTTATGTCTTCAGTTCTTTCAGAAGCAAAATGGTTTTCCAATACTAAGAAATCTAAATGTTCCAGAGAAAAGCAAAAAGGTAGAGGAGATTAATACTTTCTGAAAAAAGAATTGTAGGCGTTACATGCTTTGTACGTACATAACCTATAAAATTTGGGCTTGTGAAGGAAAACCAAAAATAGTGACAAGAACTCATGATGCAGCTCTAGTTTAACCCTAGAAGCAATTCCCCCTATTCAATAAAATGTAGACTTACTTGAGCTAATAGTAGGCATATTCTTTATTACTACTTCGTAGTTATAATATTGGAGTGCTCCTAAGGTATAATTAAAGATTTATCTAGATTTATGAGTCTTTATCATCACAAACAGGGTTAAAGAATACCAGGGAGACCCATTGTGCAAGGGTTTTGCTCAGCAGTTTCCACAGCAGTAAGGGCATTGCAGAATTACTTCAGTGCTTTAGGAAAGGCTGACTGGCACTAATGTAAGGGGCATTATTAGAGAGGGGACATTATGTATATGTTAGGCCAGCTGTGGGCCTGCTTACCTTTTTTGAAAAGGAGAAAAGAGGGAATGGGGAAAGAATGGGAAGCCGAAAGAATGGGACAGATATACCCTGAAGAGTAAAATTAAATGAGAAATTATAGTTATCATAACAACGATAACAATGCTAGGAAGTTCAGTGTCCGCACAGCCCTCTGTATTTCCTTAATAGAGATATCTTCAGTAATGGATCAGTGTGCTTCCACCTGAATTTTACACAGCCCGCACTTTTAAATGCTAACTAAAGAGCGCTGAATGTTGTAGGCTTCCAGATGTTACCATATTTATTACAGAACTGTTCAGTAGATATGTTTAGCGGGCATAGATGATAGGATGAGCCTGAAAATCCTGGAAGGAATAGAAACAATCTGTGGTGGTATTTCAAGATATTATGGTACCTCACCTTCCAGTTTACTATATATAGGTTGAAGTTGCAAAACCCAGACCTGATTTTGATTAGTAATTTATTCTTCAAGGCGGTTCTCTGGCTTAAACAGAACAGGCTGAGTAGTGCGAAAACACTGTTAATGTTCAGAATTTGCCTTTCTCTTACCTGCATTTAAGCATACAAAAAAATTTTAAAACATTAGAAACGTGATTCCTATATTGGTGACAAATTCTTAGATGATTAATTGTATCTGAATTTACCTATGCTTTCACACATAGATCTTGTTAGAAATTATTTCTCTCTCCTATATTCAGAGTCTGTGTTGCTGCAGTAGTTTATAGGGGACAAAGGATTAAATTTGTACCTGGGTTAAATGTAATAGTTCTGCACATGGCCTGGAAACATAATTGGTTATCTTGCCCTCTAATATTAGTCTTTTGCAGCGTGAATCTTTGATCCTTTGGGCAAACATTTCAGTTTCTGTTTGCTAAGGAAGGGCTTAATTCTGTGCATACAGTACATGGGTGCCTACTTCTTATCACACTCACTGAAACAGTGTAGAAAAGCTAATATCCGTTGCACATAAATTGCTTCTCTTACTGCAACTTTCACATACTGCTCCTTTCTTCTTTGCAAATTCAGAGTTGAAGCTGTAATAGAGATTAAAGTCATATGAAAAGGTAGAAAAAGAGTATCTTCTGCAGAATGGATTATCGTTTTGAAAAAGTGAGATAAAGGAAGTCAGAAAAATGTAGGAAAAAATAAGATTGTTACTTTGCATTGCCTTCCTGTAAATAACTTACCCTCAGAACTGTTTTAACTAGAGAACTTGTAGGACTTTGAGCACATAACAGGATCTTGTTAAGGCCATTGCAGTTTCACTTTCAAACTCTTGATTTTTAGAAAATGCTGGAGTTTTAAGCAACTCATTTAAACTACACTTTGTGGTGTTGGCTGGTATACGTATGATTTCAGGATTAGCTGTTTTCTAGAAATAAACTAAGGCACAATATGTGGTAATTGTCTGCAAGTCCCTTGCCTTAGTAGCTCTAGCATTGAAAGTTAACAATAACAACTTTTACTGCAAGAAAAGACATGACTGAAACATGAGAATAAATAATATGCAAGAAAAATCAATCACAAATATGGCTGCTCAGCATGGGATGTATAGGGCCAGAATAGCAGACTTCCTAAACTCCTACAGGGGTGGCTAAGGTCAACCAGTCAGTAATCCCACATGCGAGCTGGAAGCTGGAGCATGTGGCCAGGAGACAAGAGGCATTAACTTGTGACCTAGACTTACCTGGGACTCTGCTGCTTGAAAAACTTGACAAATAGCATTGTCCATCTCCCTGTGGAGAGAGAGCATCAGTAACTTTGAGGCATGCGTATACTGTAGTAATAGACGTTGAAGCAACTCAACATTCCTTGCAGCAATGCATCAGAGGCAGAAACCCAAATGGAGAGCTGAAAAGGCGTTCTTGGAAAAGCTGCCTTTTTCCTTGAGCTGTGGTGCCCCACATTCCCGATGTACTTTTTCATGAGCAGGGCTTATGTGTAGAAAAGTCATGATTGAAAACTGTTTATGATACACTGAAGTAGAAAGCAGATTTGCAGTTGTAATTTTCTGGTATTTTCTTCTTTTTTTTTTTTTTTTTAGATGCAGGGAATAAAAAAATCTGTTTCATGCAGTCTTAACTGTTCTTATCAGACATGTGATTTGACTCTGATTCCTCAGGAGAGATTTAAACTATTTGAATGACATGACTTTTTAAGTTACTGGCAGCAGGAAAAGGTTTTTGTCTTGGAAAGGGTGGACTGTTGCAGTTCAGCACTGAGCCAGGGACCCAGACCAGATTGTATATGCAAGCTCATGCTCTCTTGGCTGCGTGTGCATCCTAACACTGTAAGAAACTTTTCTGCTGTGTGGGGACACAGAGGTGAAGGATGTGTGAAGGAAGTCCTGTTAAATGAAGGCTTTGCTCCCCTGCAGGACATGGGTGCACTACTGCTGCGTTGGCTGCAGGGTGAGCTGGCCTTTTAAAACATTAATTTTCAGTCAGTCATTGGGAATCCTGTGAAAACCCAACAGACGCTCTGAGAGCAGAAAGGAAATGGTATTTGTGGGAGGGAAGGAGTTCAGGTTAAGCTGCAAACATTTCTTTCCCACTGCATTAAAGTAATACTGTAAGAACTTCCTTAGCTCCAGCAATTTCTTCATGTCATACTTTGAAAGCTGGATGGAAACAAGAGGTTCATAAAAATTTCTCAAATGTAAGGGCAAAGGAATCTTTTAACATGAAAGGTTGAAACTGAAGGGGAGTTCCTGGCTGCCCCTAATAGAGAAATCTATGCCTGTGACTTAGGAAGAAGTCTACATTTTTAGAACTTAAACACAAGTTCTAAGAAAGAACGAGTTGTTCTCTTACTTATATTAGCATGTTTTTTTTTCCAAGCTTTTCCAAGGGTGCCGAGAAGATGGTTAAGTCCCTAAAATATTAATTCTTAGACAGTAACAGTTTTGAGCTTAGACTCCTAAAGGTGTCCTGGTCCATAATTTGCACTGACTTAATAAATGGAAACATTTCAGTCAGAATTCTAAACCTGTGTGCTTTAACTCCTGCAGTTTTATTTCATGCTGTTACTCCTGCAATATAAAACCCTGCTTGCAAGGTGTTACTTAGGATGGGCAGTGATGGGGAGTCCTTTGAGAGGAAAATCTGTGGGACCCGGGCCTGGGAAGGTTGATTATTTTATTGTTATTTTATTTTAACATTGGGCAAATTGAAGCCTTTGGGCTTGCTACAGACCCTGATTTTGTTTCTTGTGCCCTGTGTTGTCATACTCCTCTTTCCATGTTAGTATGGGTTAGAATTAGGATAGGCGTTAGTGTGCTTGACAAATATTTTGGGAAGGTCTATTTTTCTCTCAGCAAGTAAAAGGTTCCTCAGCCCTGATATAATAATAAAATCCATGTGAAAAGTACCTTTTAACACTTAGAATTCTTTCAGCTATGACATGCCTTAAAGAAGAGGTATACGTCAATACTTAAGCCATGTCATTTCCTTGAGCAAACAGAACTCAGCAAGCACAGCTCTCCAGAAAAGTACAATGACTTCTATCAGATAATACATTTGTACATTAAGACTTTTCTTTTCGAAATATAATCAAACTAAATTACACCTGCTAGTCTTTAGCCTAGTTTCCTAAGGGGAAAAAAGAAACATGGAGTCACACAGACTATTTAGCTCTGGGGGTTCCTCTCATGCACAAATTTCTCTGAAACTAGGGTTCAAAACTGAACAGATGGATACTGGTTTTAGGGTTCTCATCTCCTGTGAGTTCCAGGCAATCAGTCCTCACCTGAGAGAAAAATTTTGTGTGGTGTTCATTAACTTATTAGACAGCAGAGCTTTTGCACTGTAGAGAGCCCTTCTAGATGTAGCAGCAGTGAAAAAGCCTTGGCTGGACCTTGCCTCTTGTTGTGGTTTAAACCCAGCCACGCAACTGACTGCTACTGCTAAACACAGGACACCTCTGCATAGATTTCATATTTAAGACTCCAAGACATAAATCTACTGGAGACAGTGTTCTACAAATACTTGTTTGCTTTGAATTCTGAAATTACCATTTTCCATAGAACCACCCAGTGAATGCTACAGGAAATATGGTTGACATTGTATGTTTCTGTGTGTTTCATAATGATGCAATATTCTTCTCTCTGTGATATCTAAAACAGCATTTTCGCAAATGGGAAAGGGTTTTTTTGCATTAGTTACCTGCTGCAGCAGGTGTTTCCAGGAAAGGATCCTGAGAAAAGAAAGGTCTTTTGAAGCAGAGGGCTGAACTGTTAGCAAACTGCTGTTTCAGCTACCTGCTTGCTAACTGTTGCAGACTGGCTTCCAGGGTTCTTGGACTTAGAGAGTCAACATGTTTCCTTGTGGTCCATTTGCATCACCAAGGGGAACTCAGCCTTTGAAAAGAAACCTCTTCTCTGATGGCTCATGAGAGAGGGCAGATGGGAAAGGGCAGCTGAGGATAGTTCGGGTCCTTTGAAAAAAGCCTTTGTTAGCCTTTGCAATGAGGATGTGGTGTAGGGGGTAGAAGTGGCTGACAGTGGGGTTTAAGGATGAGGGTGAGGAGGTCAGTAAGGTGATTTAAAAAGACCATGGCCTGGACAGAATCTAGGGGCGGAAAACAATTTTTAGCAACTGTATATGTAAATAGCTGTAATAATTAAAACTTTACTATCATCCACAGTAGTAACAGTAAAACATGGAGTCTTGGGCAAGCAGGACTAACTTACTGCTGAAATACTCCATTCCTTAAATGCTGATGAGTGTTTTTAATTCTGTTCTAGCCAGGTTAGTTATAAGCTCAGTGATATCCAGCTGTAGAGGAACACGTGGCCAGTCCTGTCATCTCTCACCTTAATGAGCACTGAAAGCGAGTAACTAGAAATTCTACTCAGTGCTCAGCATAGCAGTTCATTATATAAGTTCTACATATAGTTAAATTAGTAGCTTAGTTGACAAGAAGGTGACATAGCTCAACTTATTTTTTAAATTGCTTAGCATTATCATCTATTGAACAGATTGTTCAAGTATTTATAGAATACTATGCTACAGCGGATGTGATCTGCAATTAAGGCAAAAATGGTCAAGTAAAATGACATGATCAAGTAGTTTAAAATGAGTTGACCTCTGACTGCCATCAAACAACCAGAGGCTGAGGCTTGAACCACGAAATTTTTTTTTTTTTTTAAGGAATTTGGGTGCTGGGACTGAAATGTGTTTTCACTAAAACTTTAGAAAGAAAGAAAAAAAAAAGCTATAAGACCAAGAATTTTGTTACTGTCCACTGTGTTGTATTAACATGTTGTTAAGTGAGAGAATCTTTTGGTAAAAGCTGTGAACCTTTGAGTAATTAGTTCCTAAAATCTTAAGCCACAGATGCTAACACCATCAAGGTGTCGTGTTCTTGAAATATATAGAGCTTTATGGTTGTATTTTGGTATTTTTTCCTCCTCTTTCCTCTGCCCCAACTTCTCTTTCACGTAGATGTTTTATTTGGAAAAGGAATTCTCCATTAACAGTTGTTAATTGAATCTGGTGGACAGTTGTGTTGAGGGGAGTCTTGGCCATCAATAGCTTTGGTGAACTCCTGTTGATTCTAGGAAGGGAGCTGGGAAAACAATACAGAGAACAAAAATGCAGGGGTTAAAGAATGTAAGTTCAGGGGAACCTTTGAACATCAAAACCAGAAAAATCTTCCAAAAAATAACCTCAACCAAGAAGTGAATTAGTTCCCACTGATAAAATTTTGGGCTAGTGAGGTTTCCTATCATAAGAATGAGATGACCTGTGTTGTTGGAATGCTCCCATCCTCTCCTAACACAGCCTTCAATATTCTGTACTATCTATTTTCTGCTCTCACTTATGCCAGTGGTAAAAATTCCTATGATTTAGAAAACAGCCTTTTATGTTTTTATTGCTAAACTGGTGAGATATTGTGTCAGTTTGAGAAAAACCTGGGCATTATTGCACAAGACTTTTTTAAAGAATTAGCAATACGTAATTTTTGAAGATTGAAAAAACATTGACTGTTTCAAATGAACGTGCTCTACAAGTCGAATTGCTTTAATTCACTTGGAGATTCTTCAGGCTTCTTTGAGCAGTTGTAAGTGTTTAGGTTAAGGGTTCTTGAAAAAAGAAGTCCAGTCTTGTTAGCACTTCCCTCTAACACAGTAGACCATGTCTTGTTTCCCAATAACTACAGATTCTTAAGCTGCCAGGAAATATTTCCAGCAGATTTTGTAACAGAAAGAGTCCACTGGAGATGTGAAACAAAGATACAGGAATATCTGACATCAGTTTTGGCCAGAGCATCCAGTTCTGTTTTTAACTGCACTAGGCTGTTGCTAGTTACAGCAAAATCTATCAGTACAAAATTATATGCTACATAGTAGGATGCAAAGTTCTCATCTGGGCAGTGCTGGTACATGGTTCTTGCCACCATACTCCAGGTGCATCCTTAGCTAACATCCCTGTGTTGATCTCAATGCCTTGGCTTGCTCTTCTTTCTAGTGGTACTTTGAGGACTATTGGTGGAATGCAAGGAAGCGGAGGCATCACACACATTCGTCTCTACTTCTCATGTCAGAATAACTGATTTTATCATTGGGTGTCTTGGTTTACTGCTGAAGCTAATAGCACTGATACGAATCCCCTGCAGCTCTCTTCAGTGATTACATCTGCCTGGCATTCAGGGGTCTTTGAAAGTCTTTTTGTGCTGCTTTCCAACAGAGGAAATGTGTGAAAGGAAAAACTTCCTGCTGCCAAGGGGCGGCAGGGCAAATTTAGCTTTGCAGCATACCTTAATTGAGTCTGCTGGTGCCTGCCATACATTAAAACTTCAAATTTGGTCTGGTCAGCATGTCTATGTGCTGCACAGGTGTTTTGAGTTTGGGTTTATCCTGTCACAGGAACTGTCTCCACCAACAAAAGAAACAGCCTATGAGCCTAGTGGTCTGTGACAGCCTGGAACTCCAAATTGAAATGGGTGTGCTGGCAAGCAGAGAGCAGCTGAATCCTCAGGGCAGCTAAATCTGCTTCTGCTGCCTCTCTTTCTCCACACTGCTGTTTCATTGGTTGTGTACAAGTCTATACAGGGAGTAGAAAGTGATCTAGGTCTCGCTATCTCCCCTCTACATTTATTTTTGTCTTACCTAATAAGCCACACTACCCCTCTTTTATTTTTGTGGTCAACTTCCAAAGTTGATCACCAGCCATTCTCACTGGCTGTACAAGCAAGATGTAAATTTTTGAAGTTCAATGCTGTGATGTGATTTAACTGTACCTGTCTAAACCACTCATGCCAGTATCAGAATATGACATATCCTCATCAGGATGATGTGTGAAGCCTGGGAAACTTCAAGAGTGCTGTTTAACCAGACTAGAACATTTAGTCTTAAAATGTTACTTGAATTTTTTTTTGTTTTGGTACCTTGGTCTAGTCTAAGACCAGCATGTAGCTTTTTACCTTAGGTGATGGTGTCCAGAAACAGGTGGGATTAGTGTATGAATATTTTAAAGCAGGAAGGAACGACCCCTGAGATGGGTAGGTTTGAACATGTTCACCCGTTCTCTGGATGCTCAGGTTTGATGGGCAAATGTTAGTGTGCAGTTCGCTTGTCAGTCCCATGTGGAAAGGCCTAGAAGTCTGAATCTAAAGACCAAAGTTCTCTAATGTCCTTCCCGCCCCCCTTCCCCTTTTAAACAGTTCTTTTCAAGGAAAGGGAAGAAACCTGTCTTTTCCCTTGTTTTCATCTCTGTGAAAATAATCTTAAGCAATCAAACCATGCCAGTGGTGTAGGATATTATATGATAATATGTGGCACTGTAGGCTAGCAATGGCCTTTTCCTTAGATGTCCAGTCTTGCTGGGAATAGTTTCACATAGGAACTGCAGAAATGAGTCTGTCATCAGGAGATGTTTGCAGCCAGATTTTATTGCCCAAAACCGAGATGTTTAATTTCTGAGCCGATTTGTCTTTTGCTTCACCCTAAACATTTTAAGACCTTTCTGCAGGACTTGAAGCCCAATCTCATGCCAAACAAGGGGGCATTTTCATTTGTTTCTCTTCTCCCCTAAGGTCTCCTTCATTAACTTCAGCTGCCTGGGAGAATTGCTTTTGTGTTGGGGCTAGAAAATGATAATTTTTCAAGACTGTTTTAAAACATCAGATGGGAACAGAAGTTCACAAAAAGTATTTCTGCTTTTTTTTTTTCTTTTTAACAAACTGTTTCATAGCATATGCACCACTTAATATGGCATATGTTAACTTCAGTGTTTTAATTGATTAACAAAGTAAATAGACATATATAATGGGAATAATCTGTCAGTGGCATCATGAGGCTCTAGCAAGGTGCATTCTTTCTTAAGCGTGTACTTGTTTAGTAGTTTGGTTTTTTTTTGTTGTGTGTGATTTTAAGGAATTTGATACATTATCTACTGTACATTTTGTTTTCACCCTTCAAGATGTACTGTCTGGCAGCATGCAAATGAAAGATGGCTTTGCATACAGTGGGGGAGAGGAAGGAATTAGGTGGAGTACTGAATACACAGTGTGGAATATTGTCAATGTTCTCTAGTGACCTCGGGAACAGACTTTACCAAGAAGAAAATAGATTATAATTAATAACTAAAAAAAACCCAGTCAACTGGGCTAGATTGCAAAAGGCATGGGATGGTGAGGAGCAGTCGCCAGGCTTATGTTGTTGTGAAGCAGAGTTTGGATTTATATCAATCTTTGTGTGTATATTAGCCCTTGTTTTTCCAAGTAAGAGAAGGAAATTCTTGCTACTAAATAGAATTTTCTTCAGAGTTTTCTTAAGGGGTGTGTTGCAAAAGCTGACTTCTATGAACTCTTCTGTAAACTGTCAGCTGCTTCTTTGTCTTAGTAGAAATTTTGGTCTTTGATAGGCTCATGGGGAGCAAAGGTATGAAAGCACTAAGGTTAAAGCAAGGATTGAGAACTGTTACTTGCCCACTTGCATAAAATTTCAGGTTATTAAATGTCTTTGTCATGTGGACTATTGAGTAGTCAAAAACAGGCTATAGCATGAGAACATTTCTTGCAGGACTTGAATTGCTCCTATTAACATTCTTATTAACTCTAACTTCATACTGAATTTTCTAAGTTCATTGGGTTTGAACGACTTGCTTTACTGTGGGGTTTGCTTTACTGTAACTCTGATTTTCATGAAAAATCTCAGCTCAGACAGCAATGTCAAATTCTCCTTTCCAGCTCTAAGCAATCCCATTTCTGTAGGTGAGCTTGAGGACTTTGAGAGGCTCTGCAGGTGGGCCTCTCAAATCTGGGCATAACTCTTAAAACACAACTGTTATTCTTAGTTACTGCTTTATGGACAGCTTTCCTGAGAGACACAGTCTAAACAACTTCTCTAAAATCAATCATTCCATCTAAAGTATTGCAAAAACATCTGTGACAGCCTTAGATTATTTTAGATGCAGTAGATAAGCACAGTTGTTTTTTAACTTGTACATAGGATGTAGTTTTTTCCACAGTTTTGATAACCTTCATGCACATAGCAGTTAACAGCTGAAAAACATTTTTTTCATTAAAGCGTATCAGCAAAATACAAAAGCGTACATCCAGTAGGACAAAGGCTTTGGGGACCAGGACTCCTTGTTGCTACTCTCTGCATGAAGCTGACCTTGTCTGTATTCTATAATGGAAGTTACTTCATCATCCAGCCTTGGGCCTCTCCTGAACAAATACTGTCAATCACACGGAACTGTGCCAAAAGGCATAGCAGCCCTGTCATGCAGATAACTGTCCACTGTAGACTCAAATGAGACCACCAACCTTTAACCCTAACAGAAGTGAGAATTTGTTTTGTTTCAAAGTAGAGACAAGTACATAAGTCTACATAATGCTTTTGTTTTTCACTTTAGCTGTTGGCATGTTTTCTAGGGATTACATACACTACTAAAAACAAAGGGAAAAAAGGAGGTTTTATTGGTTCTGTCTGTATTATGCAAGCCCCAGTCACACTCAACACTTGATATTTAACTGACATATAATACAAGTGTCAAAAAAATTGCCTGTTATTTTTGCTTAGTTATTCTGACGTCATATGTAGTTTCATTTTGCATGCTGTACTTAAAAATATGAGGGATATTTGTTACAGAAGTGAGATACCCCAAAGGCTATATGAGATACAAAGCTCTTCAGAGTTCAAGTTGCAGAGTAGGTATTGTCCCCAGATTGATGTGGGAAGTTTGCAAAGACCTTGTTGCATAATGGTTTAGGATTTTGTTAATTTTTGCAGCAATTGTTTAGACTCAAATTGCCATTTTAATGTTTTCCCTTAACTACCTTCATCAGCCACAGATCATAGGACACTGAAAATCCTGGCTAACAAAGCTAGGAAAAAAATATTTAGCAGACAATTATTATAAGCAAATTTCAAAGACCCAGGCCAATTACAAGTCATATTCTCCCTCATTCAAAAATCAAAGCAGTATTTTACCTCTTCCAGGGCCTTCCTGAGCCTCCATTAGCATTCTAGATTTGCTACAGCAAAAAAGCTTGTTTGAACCCACAGGAAAAATACAGATTGATTTCTCAAAGTATGGTCCATTATCTTCCTTGTGCCCTCAAAGCCACATTTGGACAACAATTAGAGAGCTCTGCTGAGCTAGCTGAGCTTTTGTCCTGACCATTAATCCTTGGTTGTTGTATGATATAAACAGTAGGTTTACTCATTACTAGAAATCATCATTAGCCTGTGCATCATCTGACTCGGCCTGGTGAAGGATTTCACGCCCTCTGTATACTAACACTGTTGCCAAATAGAAGGCCCAGCTGGGGGATTGGACTAGATGATCTTTCGAGGTCCCTTCCAATCTCTAGCATACTGTGATATTGTGATACTGTGACTTTCAGTATTGAAAGTTTATACAAAAAATTAGGGAGATCTAAGCGCAGGTATTTTATGAGGCCAGATTGTACTCCTTAAGTTCCAGAGAAACCTCAGTCTTTTATCCTAAGGTATAATTTCATATGATGATTTGTCTTGTCAAAATTGAGTTCACTTTACTGCAGTGAAACGTAAAATACAAATGACTATTTTAAGAAAGTCATAACAAAAATATTCCAAAAACCTCCTATATTGTACTTCTAATGGTGGATTAAGAGCGTTTCTCATCAGAATCTCTGGCTCCTTTCAAAAGCCATGTTTCATAAAACTTATTTTTTAAATGTACTGGTTATGAGAATGGATGACAGTGACATGTCGCAAAGGCCAAATACAATGTAAGGCAGTGGTGCCACAATAGAACGGTGTCAGTGTATACTGGTGAAGATGTCAATTTATTGTACCACTGTAACAGCTAATAAATACTCTTCATTTTGATAGTTTCTCAACTTGTGAATGTTTTTCTAGTTTTCATATATCACACCCGAGTCCCTTTTCCAAAAGGCTTTTACTGCGTAGAACTGTATTTTGCTATTGAAAGATTTCAATGTAATTGAACTGATTGCTGAAAAAGGCATAATTCTTCTTTTAATAAGGCAATTTACATATTCAATAACTTTAGGCTTGTTTGCTAAAAGACAGTTTTAAAGTTTATTTATATGTTCTTTCCCTCACGTTTTGAGATTCTCTCATCTTGTTTCCATTAACAATCCAATAAACTGAACCAAAAGATAAGGCAATTTCTGTATTTTTCTTATTTAGCAGATAGATTATGGTAAAGACCTTTATTTAAACTTCAGGACCTTAAAGGTATTTTGTCATTGATTTTTGATGGCTTTTGGTCCTAAGAAAGTATTATGTGATTTGCCCTCCCAGAAATCTAGAGTGAATGTGCAGCAAGAGTAATCAAGAAAGTGTAGTTTAATAATTGGTAAGAGTAAACAATACTCAAAGAAATATTAAATTTTAACAATCATCACTTGGACTTGCACCTCAAGTTTAATTTCAAAACATAGACTTTAACTTGATTTCTTGTAAACATTTTAATTAAATGTTAGCAGGTATATTTCCTATTACCAATAAACTTTGACTTCTAGTTGTTTGCAATACATAAAAGTACCATAATGAGATATCCTTTTATCTTTTTATGTAGTTCTGCAGATCTTCTGATCATTTTTGTGCGTATTATGCACAATTTAGTTCCAACTTGGTTTGCAAATGAGCCACAAAGAAAGATTGATTTTTACAGATGTTTGCTATTCAATATTGGTTGATAAATGTTTTAGATGTGGTGAAGAGCTCATAATTAAGGCTTTACATTCCACAGACCAAAACTTCTTCACATTAAATATTTATTAGCTAATACATACCACAGTTGATGGCAGGTGTACTGCTATTGGTAACTTCCTATGTATGTGTTGATCACTGAGATCAAGTTACTGTTTCTGCTTCCCTAGATCCTTGAATAAAAGGCTTGTGTGCAGGAGGAAGGTCTGTGTAAACTATTTGCTTGTTACAGGAGATTGAACTTTAGTACAAATTCTCTGTTGTATATGGATGGCTTGCAGGAGAACTGACATGGCTATGGCCTTTGGTTTTTCATTTTGATTGTTCCTGCTAGTTTCCTCCTTTTGTATAGAGCTAACAGAAGGCTCATGCTTCAGCTCATGAGATTAAAAGAGATTTAAGTGGAGTAAAGGCTTCATAGCCCTTGGCTAAGTGACCACTTAGAAATACTTCCTAAATGCAAGATGAAATCATACAAAATCAGTCATGTGAAATCTTCTTTCAGTGAAATCATATCAGCTTAAAAATCAGATGCTAATAAATTTTAACAGAAAAAGGATGAAAGAAGTTCTATCTGATGAACTGAATGCACGCTATGAAGCCATTTTTAAAGATATTGCAATAAAAAGAGAAGACAAAAATGATAGAGCTCTATTTTCCTCCCTGTTTTACTTGCCTGACCCCTAGTTAGCTATGTCTTCATTAAAAGAACAAAACTCAGAATTTCACACTCATTTAGCACCAAGTTAAGTATCACTTAACCCCTTGGTACTGACCAAATATATCCCCATTAAGCAGAGTTTTTGTTAGTACCATCCCAATTAAACAGCAGTCACAGCTATTCACTAACATTATACCAAATTAGTTTCCTGGGAGGTATCTTAATAAAGCAACCATCCCAATTAAGCCTGTCCTCATTAGATAGAGGATACTGTATAACTATTTTATTGTAATTGAAGAAAGGCTCATGGTCCCATTTCATATAGTTTAGCTACAGAATTATTAATAAACAACAGTCCCGACTAATATATTAGTGCTAACTCAGAATATAATAACATTGACCTATTAAATATGGCATTAGCATGTAGTCAGTGGCTTCTTGTTATAGTTCTCAGAGCCACTGGAAAACAGAAGGATTTTGTCTTCTTGTGATGTCCTTGTTCTTCTTTGTTGACATCATCACATTTCGTCTGTACAAAAGAAGTGTTGAAAAACATCGAAATTGCTGACTTAGGCTCCTTGGAGCTTTTGGAGGTGATGACTGTGATAAGCTGGAAATCTTCTGAGCTTACAGTGTTTGCAGTTTCCCAAATGTAATTCAGATACTTTGCTAGCTCAAATTTTTAGCTTTAGCTCCAGTTGGTTTCTAATACAATCCTGAAAGGGTGAATTTGGACAACCTCATCTTGGCCATTTTGAGCACATATGCTAGAACTAAGTCTTTTTGGCTCAGCTGTAGCTTGAATCTAATGAAAATGACAGATAATGCAGAGCGCTGTTTGCCTGCCAAAAAAGAGGATATTTCCCATGAGATAGCACCTGGTGATGCAGAAATAGACACTATAGATTTGTGATTGGCTGGTACTTACCAGTATTCATATCTAGTCAGTATTATCAACCACACAAGATCACATCTAGGATAATAACAGCAACAATGGCATGCATAAAAAATTACTGCAGCAAAAAAGGGAAAAAATAGATCAATTATGTCAATTATATGGTAGCATTTTTTTTCCCCTCACAGTTTCAACACTGAGAAAAGGTGGCATCTCTCTCTGATCTAATTATTCACATGCTTATTCATTTTTTTTATTTTACTTTTCTCCTTTTTTACACATATAAAGGATCTTCCCTTTAAAAAACACAGTGTAGAATCAAACGCACACATTCTGTATGTGACTTACATTTTAGCAGCTGAATAGTTGTCTTCTTGAAAATAAGAAAGCATAAAAAGATTCTTGTGTTTGCTTTCTCTAAAGGGATATATATTGAGATGACCTTACCTGAGAGCAAAAATGCCATCAGCCAGAAAACTGCCATAAATTAAACTGCTATTTAAGCCCTGTTTCTAGTAAAAGGGTCCAAATTTCCAAGGTGCTCCTAATGGGTCTCTGTTTGATGATAATGGAGCTTTTCTCTGAGGGAGTATATTCACAGAAAAAAAAAAAAAATCACAAACACAATGTTAGAGGAAAAATGAACCTCCTTTTATTAGGAACTGTTATATACAAACACGGAATGGTTATGGAAACTACAGCTCTGTTGAATTTAGCTTACCTAAGGTGTGATAATGAACAAGGTGATTCTGAAAAAGAAATACAGAATCATTAAGCAGATCTGTAAATTTTATAATGAATCATTTCAATTAGATTCAGGCAGCAGCAGATGTTAACTCATTTTGGCACGCCCAAGCTTTGAGGTTCTTAGGCTGAATTACATTTCTTTCTTTTTTTTTTTTTGTGGAAACTTGATAAATCTCACATTTAGAACAGTGCATGAAAAAAATATGTTATGTAAAAACAGAGCAAATGGTCCCTTCAATTGCTGATTAATGGGTCAAGCCCCTCTTCTTATACCACAAGGGGGTTTTAATGTGAGAAAATGATAATAGGTTCACAGAGACAACAAGATGGGGCTTAATGCTGCTGGTGAACCCAACAGAAGTTCTCTGTTTTTTCTTGAGATTTCCTTACAGTAGCTCGGCTGTGCCATGGAGAAGAAGGCATTCCCATGTGTGGCACAGTCTTAGTATTTTTGCAAGCATGGTACAGCCTGTACTGCTTTCCATGTATGCAGTTGCTGGACAGTTGCATTCATGTGGTATGCTGAGAAGTTTTTTCTGTTAATGGAAAAGAGGGATCATGTGCAGTGTCCATCCACATGAGCACAGAATTTTTAGTGTTAGTATTTTAAAAGTCCTTGTATTAACCTAAACAGAGACTGTGTCACTAAATAGGATTTAACAGTCTTCTCTCGTACCACTTTGCTTTCTGCCTAGACCACCTGAATGGTCTAAGCTGTCTGATTTCTGTCTTGCCCGCTTTTCACCTTGTCTGCTATCATGAGAAGGATGGTGTTTGGTTTACACTGAGCAGCTAAGCAGATGTCTCTGTGATGGCACTGTCTGCCTTTGTACTGGAAGGGAATTTCTGCTGGCTCATAGCGCTTCTTGAAAGAGCTGTCTCTTTAAGGAGTTATCTCATATTTTCAGAAATTGACTGTGAAAATTCTAAGTAATGGTGTGACATGATCACACTCACTTTCCGTAGTTAATCCTTCACTAGGGGTCAGGCGCTTTCCCTGCTCAATGAGTCATTTGATTGTCATCTACCTTGCACAAAAAACCTACGAACCCCCAAGCACTGTCTGGTAAGGATGACAGGCAGTCACAGTGCTGAGCTCTGTGCAGGAATAACTGAGTTAGAAAAAAGCTGCTGGCACTGTAATAAAGCGTTTAATGGACAGACAGCCTCTTTTACCTTCCTTGGGGTAACACTAAATCCCTTTTTATTGTAGTTTGCACAGATGTTAGTGAGTTATCCATTTCTCTAATCATACTAGAAGTTGGCACATCCATCTTAAGTAAGAAGACCAGCCCACTCTGTTTTTGAGAGTCCTTTTTCTAATAAACTTGTGTCAGTTTCAGGTCAGTTTCACCAATACAAATAAAATTCAAACAAATAAAAAGTATATTGTCTCATGATGAGATGTATGTAATTATGTCCCTTAGGTCAGTTTAAATTTACAGAGGGAGTTGCACTGTGTATAACCCTTACTGCAATCTAGATTTTCCTCCTGCTTTAAAAAGTAAACCAAAACCACTGCAATATTTAGCCAATATATTGCAGTTGAATGTTCCATATGATTCACTTTACTTTGCAATTATTTGTGCATAAATGCATCATTTTATTCCATGAACAATATCTCCCCTCCTCTCTCTAATAAATTTGTGAATTGAATCCACTTGTTTTGTTTATTTCCTCTACAAAGTGATGCTAACTGGTTCTGCAAATGCAGAGTATTTGTATTCTTTCTATCCTTTTGCATGGTGCAAAAACAACTGCCTTCTCTCTTGAAGACTTTATTTCCCTTCAAGTGAACGTTCCTAAATGCAACACTTTTATTAATGAAAAGGAATAAAAGGTTTGGTTTGGGGCTGAGTGGAGAGAGAGAAAACCCCACAGCCTAGATCATACACGACAAGGTGCTACATGCTTCAACTGCTAGCGTGCTTACAAAGGTCAGCTAAAGTTCAGGAAGGGATAAATGATTGCTACTTTGAGGGGGTCCGTGGTAAGCCTTGTTCTTTTTTGCGCTGAGTTGATGGGTTCACAGCGGTAGCTGAATTTTGATAGATTGGCGGACACTGAAAGGAAATGCTAAATCTACCACAGGGACTCTGACTAACTTCATTTTCTGGGGGCAAAGGGTAAAAGACAAGGGGTACTGTTCAAGGGCAGGACATCATATGACCTGGTCAACAAAGCTACCAGTGTTGTTTGTTTGGATCCCTGCCTTGTTGTACCTGGCTTCGTAACAAAAGGCCCTACCAGCAGGGTGGGCTATCAAAATAAACATTAAAGGTTCAGGAGTTGATGCTGATCCTTTGTGTATGTAAATTTACTGCTCTCTAGGGTCTCACTGTAAATGAGAAGGCCTGTCTCTGTTGTGTTTTCTGGTAAAATACTTTTAATAAATAAATCAAAGACTATGGAACATTAACTATTTCTAACCAAAATGGAAAAAGTATGCAGTTATTTCTTTTTAAAGCAGCTCCCATACTTGACTATGAAAAAGAAACCCTCTCTCAGCTTCCAAGTACATAGGGCAAGTTACACTGTAACTAAAACAAAAACAAAAACTGAACCTCCCAGGCTGGCTGTTGAATTTTGCAACAAGCTGATGGGCTGAATATATGTGACTTTATACATGCCTTAACACAGATAAAGTAATTGAGTAAGTTGAAGACCACATATAAGTGAGGTCAGTTTTAGGATGGGGTATGAACAATCTAGGCGCATTTGACATCTGGATAATACACACAATTGTAAAGACTTTATTCACGAACTGGGTAATTGTGCACACAAATGCTTAATTAAGTGCATTTGTCTGGGTCATTAAGCTGGTTGTATACACAGTTGTGAAAACCATATGTTTCTATTTTTTTTAATTCTTTTTCATCATTGTGGTGATGTAACAGTCTAGAATGAATGAAAGAATTTCATTGCTTTAAGAGAACAGGGACTTTGAAATGTTTGCAGGGGAATCCGAGACCATGTGAAACCAGCTAACATTTCAGATTTCATCAGAAGCTCTAAACGCATCAGTGATCCCCCAGGTTTGCAAACCATATGGTGAACCTGAACCTAACTTTTAATGACCACAATCTGATTTATAGTTTTCCACACATTCGGTCAAAACTGTTATTTCCTGCCCCCCCCAGGCTTCGAAGGATACTAGACAACCCTAAGTGATTTGACTGAGAGTTGGGTTTAGTCTGAAGTCACAACTCAGAAGTTGATGGAGGTTGATATTTCCATAGCTTCTAAACTGCCCAACCATGGCACCAATACACTAACATTAAAATGGGCTGATTTACTGGCCAAATATGATTAAAACCATGGGCTTCATCTTTATTTATCTTCTAAGACCACTTGGGGAAGACTAGACTAATTTTTATTTTCTTCTTGTTGGTTAACAAAAGCAGAACTCACAAGACCTCTAGGAATTTATTTCTGGACCAGTGTGGGTTAATTTAGTTTTGTCTCAATTCCTGGGAACTGGATATCATGCATTGCAGGGATATCTTTTTTTTTTCTTTTTCTAACAAGGAGCAGGTCCCAAAGCACTTTATCTTGCCCGAAACAGATCTGAGAGAGCTTTCTTCAAATACCACACCCATTTGGAGTTAAGCAACCCAGGACACACAAGAGGCAGTATCTGTTTATTGGGGTAAATGAGAGCTGGAAAAGATTAGTGGTGAGTCAGACTGAGTTCTACAAGAAGGACATAAATGACTCCATGAGGCTTGAAAGCAGGTTGCTTTTTCCTATTTCTTTCCAAAAGAAGAGCAAGAAGGGTTTTTTAGCTGTTTCTTGTTAGCTTGCTTGTTTGCTTGTTCTGTTGTGGTTTTTTTTTTGTTTTTTTTTTTTATTAACCTTTTTGAGATTTTATATATAACTTTGGAGTAAAACACCAAACCGAAATGAAACAAGGAAAGTGACTTTACTCATCTGTATATCATCATACGCTGCAGGTTGAATTTCTGCTCCAAGCTAGTGATTGTAATGAATTTTAGATGGAAATTTTAAATAAATTATATAGGTGGAATTTCAGAGGTTATTCTAATTTGGCATATTTTGGTTTGTATTAATTTAAAATTAGAAACTGGGATGGAGTTGAATTGAACAAGCCTTTTGTACTGCCAGTTCAGCTGCTGTATTTATTAAGGTTGTTGATATGTGTGTGTTTGATTTCTGTACTATGGTAATGTACTATGATCTCCCATCTCAGTTTTATTTTTTTATCAAGAAGGCACATCAAGATTGACATATTTAATTGAAAGATGCTATACAGGATATAAACCCTGTCTTGTGCAATGTAATCAGATGTTAAAATCTCCCATCATTACAAAATCAGCTTTCTTTAGTGAAAAGTGTGATAAATAAATGATAGGTAGCACTGGATTCATCAAAAGGCAATGGGTATTCTTGTCCAACTGAGTTCTTCACAGTCTTGTAGCTTAAGATGTGGTCTTGAATGATCGCTGGTTTGCTGCAGCATCCCGGAATGCATTTTCACAGCTGTTTCTACCCCAGATAAGCACATCTTTCTTTTGATAAATACATCAGTCATTAATTGCATGTCTTTGTGGAGGTGTATGTGATCTTTCCACAGGCAGTTGTGAGGAAGGTCTGTCTGCACTGTGAGCTAAGAACAGTGAATGTGAGTAGCACTGAGGTCAGGTTGAGGTGTCTTGTTCAGTATTGTTGCTGTGCCTGACTCCTTGCAGCCTCTGGGCAAGGAGAGGTGCATGGGAGCTGACTGGGGGCTTGCAAAACACCATGCAGACCTATCTTCAAAGAAGGGGTTGAACCTCTAATTCTTTAATGGCCAAAAGCATTAACTCAATAGATGTAAGGGCAAACATCACTATCAGAGCAACACAAGGATGGCTGTGACCTTCAAAGCCTGTTGGAAAAATTATGCAAGTGGTCAACCCTTAGGACCCAAGAATAGATATTTCTGTGTCTCAAGATGAGCCACAGAGGAGTACAAGAGGAGCATGCAGGTTTCAGACCACACAGTATTCACACAAAATGACAGAGGTGCTGCTGTTTTCTCCTCAAGATGTACTCAGTGGCACTGAATGTCTTTTCCCTCATGCTCTCCACTTCCACTCCTCCTGAGATTTTCCTTCAAATTCCTTTTCTCTGAAGGCCATGCTTGGTAGCATGGCAGTCTTTTAGTTTATTTAAAATAGCTCATCTTTTAAACTATCATTCAGCACCTCCCAATAAACATCACTTGCAAAGCAGTGAATTTTGTCTTGTCCTCAGAATTTTATAGAAAGTCACAAAGCACTGAGCTTGACATTGCAAAAAGCAGCAACATTTTTAACATAAAGAAACAGATGTTTGGCTTCAGAACATGGGCACCACCTTCTAACAAAGGTACTTCTCTAACCACAGTTCCAAAGGTCAGGGTGTCTCCTTGCTTCCGATGCACTGATGGACAAGCATATCCTGACGTAGTCACGTTTTCAGGCTCTATTATACCCAGAGTATTTGTTCATTTCAAGAAGATTAAATACCGAATTGTGTGACTTCGGTAAGCTTGAAAAAAAGAAAGGTCTTGTGTTTGCTGGAAGAACAAATAGCAAGACTTTCATAGCAATATGAATCCAAGCAGAAGAAAAAGACACCGTCAATTATGTTTGAGACCATTCAGAGACAGAAATGTAACATCTCCCACCATTGTTACACTGCAGCCACTATAAACTGGAGGGGGCTTCCCAAGAGCACCCACAGGCATGTGGGACTCCAAAATGTGTGTGTCAGTTATCCATGCTTAAGTCAAGCAAGTAGCTTACCTTCCTTAGAAACAAATCTGCAAAACAGGAAAGTTTTTGCAAATGGATATATTCTTCATAGTCTTCACCTTCCTGCTATCTCCACTGCATTTTTCATGGGTGTAAGAGTGTGCATCTGTCTTGACTCTTTTTTTTTTTTCTTTTCCTTTCTCTTTATTTGAAGAGAGGAACGCTTTGAAAATAGAGACCCTCATAGCTTGTCATGGTGTAGGACTCTATGAAATCTTTAATTAGTCTTGAATCCATCTTTTAAAATGTGGTCTTATCAGAGAGAAAGAACAGCCTGGGCCAATGGATCAGGCTGCCATCACACTATCCCTGTAGTTTTTCAGGTACAGTGTTGGAAGAAACTGTAAATCAAGAAGTCAGCTGAAAATAGATATGGCATACTCCTACTGTGCTCTAATTCTCTGTGTGACAGACATTTTGAGTAATAACTGAGGAACATCTCCACATTCCCAATCAGGAAACCTAGTCTAAAATTACTGACTATTTGGTTGCCCAGGTTTGTTCATTGCAATGAGAGCGAAATGTAAAAAATGCAGTGTTGAAACAGATTAATTGATTGAGCAGATTGAACCATTATTTCATTGTTGCTTACTTAATAAGTGGTTCTTTTGGATGATTTAATATTAAAATGTATTACAATTACAATTTCCCTGGGTACTCTCAGTCTTTGAGTCAAACTGATATCCCTATTTATTGTTCTATTAAAAACACTAGAAACATCTTCTTTACAAAAGGCTGTTGACTCTAGTCTAGATTTTGTCTAGGATATTGATGGTCTCAAGACATTCAAATGCACTCAGAAGCTGATGTTCAAATAGGCTTTGAGCATCATTTTCCAGCTCATCATAAGCTGTATTTTTATTCTCTGCCTACAGTATTTTCTGTAATTCAACAAAGGCCTTTATGGAAGGTTTGGAAATAGCTTAGGCAATCTTGAGGTCCATTGTTTGAGGACTTTTGACCTCAATTTTTAACCTAGTGGGCCCAGTGCTATCGCTACTAAATCCTGTTCTCCTCCCGAACAGAAAAAAAAAATTAAAGCTGAGAATTCCTTCCCTGCCTTACTGCCAGAGGAGACTTCTGTAGCAAATTGACTTGTATCCACAAAAACAGTGTGGCAAGATACCGTATGTGGTAATTGTATGCACTGTTCAAAATATTTTAAATGAACTTGTTCTTACAAAGAAATAAGTTATGAAGTTAACTTTTATGTGTGTGTGAATAATTAAACTATTGTCACTACTCTAAATTATCATCTATTGTTAACTTACATCATTAAATCTTGCTTCTTTACTAAAGAATAATGAAAAATACACTTAATTAACAGTTATTGCAAGCTTGAGGCCATTGATAACACAGTTCTCAAACTGAATTTCACAAGTGTGTTTTGTACTTGACTTGAAATTGCTGCTTTATTCTAAAGCCCTGCACAGTGATGTGGGCATAACAAATTTTGTATCACAAGAACGAACTCCCTTAGTAAATTATGTCACTACTGGTTAAGATTAGGTTGCTACAAGCAAACAACTCAAGTGTTATTTATTTTCTTTCCAGTGCAGAAGGCGGAGTTATGGTTTGAGCCTGCTGGTTTAGTTGCTTTTAGCAAATTTATGAAAGGCTTTTGCTGTGTGCCAAATCTGACAAAATCCCACCCCCTTTTCCTTGCAGCCTCCCTGTGCCAATCAATCAGGAGATTTGGGGGCTCTGTAACCATTCCCCAAGGAAAGTGACTCTGGTTAATTTCCTTGTTGTTTCGATTACAGAGGTGATCGGGCTTTTTTCCTTGGATATTGTTAAAGAGGCTTGCCAGCCCTGTAAAGAATGTGCTGCATTCTTCAGATGAAATAAGGCCAATCAGTGGAATAATGAGGAAAGTAATATCTCCCTAGAGAGTCTGATTGGGTTTTCATCAAATCAGCCAACCTTTTCCAGTCATTTACACCAACGTTCACTCCATGCAGGGTGTTATGCTGTCTCAGATTCCTTCCTCTTTTAAAATCCCTTGTGATTATTACTGATAACTAAATAATTGGGATGAGGCAAATTTATGTATATTGTATATATTCTCCTTTTGAAAATTAATTATTTTGCTCTTCTTTTTTTCACATATATATATTAAATGAGACTCCCACCCTGGAAGCTATTCCAAAGAAGAGAGGGATATGCAAGAGCTGGAAGATTTATTCCTTTGTGACACTGAATGTCCTTTTGTTTTTAATATGTGGGGTAGTCTGTCCTGAATGGAAGGTTACCTACTGCTAAGACTACAATTCCATGACAAGATGCCCAATTCTTGTTGTTAATTAGAGCTTGACACATTTATTTTTATTTATTCATTAATTTGCCTTTCCAAGATAAACCTCTAAAATGAGCCATTTAATTTATTGGGGAGAGAAGAGAACAATAGTTACCACGATTTCCCCTTATTTCATGCTCTTTTCTCTGTCAAAAACACAACATTAAATGCACGAAGAACATTGAATTGCTGAAACAGGAACATGCTCTTTCTTTCATTTGCCTAGAATTCAAACTAAGAAAATGGTCATTTCAGGTTTGCCCGTAGCTTATGCAGGTGTTTTTTTGCCTTACCTATGTACCTCAATAATCTGTTCTAAAAAAATTTAAGTATTGCATTGTTGGGACAGATCCTCCCATGGTGTAAACCAGCTTGGTTCTGCTGACACCAGTAGCTGTGCTGACTTAAGCTTTCTGAGCATTTCACCCAGCGTGAGTCCCTTCAGGTACACAGGAACACAGGGCAAATTATTGGCTCACTGAGGCCACTGTTCATACATCACTAACTAGCCCTTTCCTATAAATCCAGGACCTCTTGGTCATTGAATGAGAAATAAGGAGGAGCACAAAGGCTGCAAGATACTGCAGAGCTGTGCTATTTAAGTGCATTTGCAGACTAGACGTTGCAGTCAGCCTGTGGCTGGCAGCTGCCTACATGGCTATGCAGTACCTAACATAAGGGGGATATTTGTTTTCCTTCTGTGCTGGGTGGTGCTCTGTTTTGGAGCACAGACTAAAAGAAAGCTGGTATCCTACCCAAGTCATCTTCCTTCTATGGCTGGGAGAAGCTTCGTTACACACAAACACATTTATGGCATCTTTGACAAGCTCCTGGACCACATCAAGCATGATCTGATTACATCACTAAAATTAATGTGGTCTTTGGATGTTTTACACAGCAAGCTGGGAGGCATTTATTTCCTGCAGCTGGGGGGGTGGGGGGGACATGTTTAGCATGTGAAAGTTTTCAAAATTAACTGAGTTCCATTCACACCAGTCCTCCCACACTGCTCAGCAAATGATTCAAAGCCTTCAGCGTGATTTCATCTGTGCAGACTCTAATCCACTTACTTAATGAAATACATAATTAACATATTATAATTGCAGTAAAGATGGTTTTGACAGAAATCATTTCCCGTATCTAATACCGTGGTAATTTAATCTGTTCCCCACTCCCTAACACGACCCTCCGTGATTAAGTTTCATAAGAATTTTTTTGATTGATTGATTCATCTGACGTGCCTGGGCCCTGCTAAAGGAGTGTCTGTCAGTTTACAGAGCTACGTGATGATGTGGCAGATGGTTGTGAAGAGGCTCTTTGCGTTGTCTCCCTGTGTGGTCTTTTTTTTTCTCTTTTTTTCCCCTAAATGCCCTGATAATCCAAATGCAGCAACCCTGATCCACTAAATCGCTACATGTTTTTATGTGCTGTCTTTTAGTTGTGTGTACAGTTATTAAACCAGGGAAGCCAGGATGTGTTGAACTAGGAGGTCTAAATCCTAATGCTGTCATTCACTTCCACAATAAAACAACCCACACAGATACTTTTTATTTGATTTTTCTTTCTGTTTGTTTTCAACACAATCTCTCTAGTCTGTCATTCACTCTCAGGCAGCTACTTGAGTTAAAAGGGCCGGTAAGCGAAGTTATACAGACCTTCTCATCTAAATATCACTTGTTACCTGCAGGAATATATGGGGAACACTATCAACCACTGGCTTTTCAAGTCAGACTCGAACGGCTGCTCTCTTGATATGGGTCATGACTCATGAGATAATATCCAGCAAAAGGTCTGTGGCAAATGATTACTTCCTTTTCATAGACTGAACCCCCACCCACACTTTTTTTTTCTTTTCTTTTCCAATGCTGTCAGTCTCCAGGAAACAGTCCCAGTGACATTGCCAGATCCCAAAGTGGAGGGATTCTGGATATCTTCTACCTAGACAAATCAAACCATTTGGCAACATAAAGCATCCTTCTCTTACATTCATTCCTGTCCCTTAAACTATGCTGTGCTCTAATATACCTTTATCTATTTCTGGTTTCCTTCTCTTATTGTAGGAGTTCAACAAATACTGCTCATCTCTGCTCTGCATTTTCCTCTTGGACAGTGGCTTGTATGCAGCTAGCCAGTTCCCCAGCAGATCTGCTAAAAAGCAGGTAACTGTCTGTTTGGGATAGATGACATAAAGACACAGATTTCATAGAATGATAGGATGGTTTGGGTTGGAAGGGACCTTAAAACTCACCCAGTTTCAACTGCCTGCCATGGGCAGGGACACCATCACTAGACCAGGTTGCTCCAAGCCCCATCCAAGCTAGCCTTGATTTGCCACTGTCAAGGCAGCCAGCCATTGTCAGAGCTGAGATTAGAGCTGATTGCTCAGCTTGCTAAAACAGACCGTCCTGTTACAGGCTTGGGTATTGGTGCATGCAAATTTTGTTATCCACAGTTAGGAGGTTCAAGTCTATCTCATGATGTGAGGCATGAGATAATGGCAGTGGAAATTCAAGCTTCTCTTCATAGAACAAGGTGCACCAATACTGCCATCCAAGCTGCGGGGCTATCCTTTGGGGTCACATTTTGCTTTGCAGTGATACCAGGTTTGACACGAGTTGGTGCCAGACAATGTGGCACTAAGAGCAGCATTGCAGGTCAATTCCCTGGCAGTGTCTGGCAGCGTGTGGGATGCTGACATTCATGGTTTATAGCTTGTAAGAGCTGAGGTACACTGCAGGCACAGAGACCATGGTCAGCTTCTGTGTGCTGTCATGCCCCAGCTGCTGCAAATGTTTTGAGTAGCAGTCCCTTGGCTCTGTTAGTCAAAAGGTGGATAAAGGTGGTGAAGTTGTGAACAGTGAGCAAATCCTCACTTCCTGTCATCCTGAGTCTTAATTTTCTGCTTTCCCATAACTGAAAATAGTCTCAGAGGGTCTGGTGGACAATGTTGCTCATGTGTCACAGGGCAGAGACCTTGGTCTTAAAAAACTGCTGGACACAGTTGCAAATTGCAGCATTCATTCTGTTTTACACCTGGAATGTCCAGGTGGGTGTATTCACTGCCAAGGAGGGTAGAGACAGTAAAAAAATAACAGAAGATAATTTATTGCCTATCTTTGCTTTGTTTGTTGTTGCACTTGATAATAAGTCAAAGGTGACTCAGGCTCCAGCCTCTGTGATGGTCGTAATGCACCAAAGGGACTAGAGGTAGAGCTGACCCACCTGTCCCGCTGCCCCACATCCTTCTGAACATTAGATCTTGGGCAAGTGCTTCTGACAGAAGCCTCCATTCTCGAAAGGCTTAGTTATCTTCCTAGTAGGAGGGTACATGAATCATTTTTGATGATGTGAAGTTGCATTTAATTGTGTCGTCTTTCATAAACTGAGTACCAGTACTTGACAATGTACTAGGTTTGTGGGGTTTTGTTAGATGATGTAAAATGCAGCATATTCCCTCATTTCAGAGGTGTTTTTAATGCTAATAAGGATTTAGATGCCTAATTTTTGTTGGTGAGCTGATGCATTAATTATGGTTTATTTGTCTACCAGTTGTCACTGATCAACTAGTACTAGTGTGTTTGCATAAAAACTTATACCAAGATTATCCTGTAGTAAGTGAAGGCTTCCTGTGGTGCACCTAAGTCTGCCTCCCCTGCCACTGACAGACTGTAAGTGCACTGATCAACAAAAGCTCTGCTTTTCACTTCGAACTGTGATACACTTACCTGGGAACAGCTTGAGTACAAAATGTGAGATGAATTCAGAGGCTTTTATGTAAAAGAAAACCAGAGGTTTTGAAACAAACGAACAAACAAACAAACCCCAATACAAATAGTCAGTTTGTTAACACCCTGGCAAAAACCCAGAAGTGTGGATGATATATCCACCCACCCCAGCCCCATAGCCAAACCTATACTGAGTTCAAGGAGGCCACGCAAAATGATGCACACCAGCTCCTACATCCCAGTCAGTGAACTCATTGAACTTGACTGAAATTCCTGTCGGAGCATTTTCTTTTTCCTATGAGTGTGAAGGGAGGGGGAGGCTCCTTTGTGAGTGGCAAGTGTACATGAACACCACCACATCAACTGCCAATATGTTATGAGGCCTTGGTAACAATCTGGAGTCTCTGGGGAGCTCTGCTGCAGTTCAAGTGAGTATCAGACAGAGAGAAAACAATTTCTGGTGCCAATAATGCAACACAGATGAAAAATGTTTTAATATTTGAAGCTGCTTTATGGCAGAAGCAATGACAGTGATGGAGTCAATGTCAGCTTTTTTCCTTTAAATGTCATCTTTCGTCTATGAGTTTTTTCTGCTCTGGAGGCATGCAAGCCTGATGCTGACTGTTTGCAACCATTGATCATTGATTTTATTCTAAATGGAAAGCTTGCCAGAAGACTAGAAATTCTGGAATTTATTAGGATTTCTTTAAGAGGCACTTTAGCTCAACAGTTCTCATTACTGTCTTTACAATGTTACTTATTTTTCTTTTTATGTCATATGATTTGTAAAGGGTTAGTACTCAGAGAACAATATATGATTAAACCATTGTGCATGCTGGAGTTGCAAGCTTAGAGGGAAAAAAAGGATTCTAAGGAGGGCTAAGCACATAGCTGAGTGTTAAACAACTAATGCCTCTTCAGAACTAAAAGCTCTATTTTGAAAACTGTGGACATGATTTTTATTAAACAGCAGTTTTGATTAAATAAGGTCACTCTTAAATTAATAACTCTTAAATACATAAATAAAAGGGCTAAACCATCTTTATATTCTGACATTTAGTGCATAAACAACGTACTGTATGCACCAAATGTCAGAATATAATGAAAGTTTGTCTGGTTAAACTAATACTACTGATGGCAAAAATACCTTGGACTCTAATAGCTCTTCAATTTATTTATTTACAGTGACATTACTCTGAACATGCCAACCACGAGTGGTTTAAGGCTTTATTACACATTAACATTTAGCATATTTTTGTGTTTGTGTATAAGTGATTATTCTTCATTTGGTTAAAAAGAATCCATTTATGATTATACAGTGGGTTAAATGTTTTCAGTTTGTGATATGTTTCCATTGGCACAAGACTAGTTCAAACAGGTATGTTAACTCTTGGCTGACATGCCTGACATTCAAGCTTTATTACAGAGCAGTGTACCTAGGGAATGTGAATTATAGTGAGTATCAGCCGAGGCCTGCTGAAAGCATCATTCAGCCTAGTTGATTATGGAATTTACTGTGAAGTTTGGGTCTGAAGATCCATCTACTGAAGTAATGCTGTTTATTTGTTTAGCCACAAATATGTTGCAGACCAGACAAAAGGAAAATCACAGTGGAAAACTGACTGGTGGAATAGCAATGACCAGCGAAAAGCAAAATCTTTCAGGGTAAAGAGCCAGTAGTAAAGTTTATTACCACTGTTTAGACAAAACTTATTCTGGCAAACCCTTTAATAAGCCATTGAGTGCAGCACTTGAAATGGAAAAGAAAACTTTCCAGAAAATAAAATTACCATCTGCAATGTTACCTTAGATGCTGTACATGGAGTTTCTGGTGGTAGTGGGGTCTATTGTACCCCATTGATCAAGTTGCTTTTAATGTTTATAGTAATGAAATGTCTTGATTTACAATGTCACATATAATACAACAGTTGTATGGCAACTGGGGTGGAGGGACAGGACAATATTGTCTGCTTGCATCAACACAGTCTATTCTGCACAGTCCGTATCCCCACGTACTCATTCTCATGTTTGTTACAGGTGTGTTTCTGTGTCTGCAGCAGTGAAGCTCAGGTAATAAAAATGACATATTTTCTCTTTAGTGCTGGATAACCTGTGTTTACTTCTACATAGATTGCCACCAAAAGGGCTTGTTTAGAGTTGTTCTACATCCAATAATCTGTTATTTCTGGCAAGGTTTTAAGCATTCTCTGATGAGATCAGACTCTTTGGCTAAGCACAATAATTGGGACATACTGAATACTATCCAGCAGCCATTTCTTGGGAATACCACTTAAAAGTCTGCTACTAGGAGTATCTATATCCATAAAGTGCATCACCATTTCCATGAACCATTTGTGTGCTTCTGGAAGGTGAATCTTCAGTAATGTTCCATCAAGTCTCCTTACAGCTTAAAATCCTAATGAATATATGCAAAATAACCATGAATTTGACCTAACAGAAACAGCTGGAAGCTCATCTGACAGTTTTAGTATCTCTTTGTGAATCCTAAAAATAATATTTAAAGAAGAAGTTGTGCTCCCATGGCATAGAGATTCCTCCTTATCATTATTAATCTGTGTTGCAGCAGAATCTTGAAGCTGCGTTGTATTTAAGGGTTCCATTGTGTTAGTAGTACACATATAGTGCACTTAGGAAACTCAGTTTCAAAAGAAAAAGTGGATTGCTGGTAAGTGGCAGTGGCAAGTGTGTTGAAAACACTGATATTAAGAAGAAAAGAATTCTGAGGGAACCCTGAAATTTTCTAGAGACAATAATTTCAACTGAAAATCATTAAGTAGCTGTAGTAAGGATGTTATTCACTTAACACTGGGAATCAGTGACTTTAGCATTTCTGTGCTCAGCAACCCACAACTTTGTGAATTTGTCCATTTTTCTTTACAAATATCCACCTACCATCAGTGAAATTAATTGGTTCCTTCACTGTGAAGATCTTAGCCTTGCAAGAACCATCCTCCTGACAATCCTTGTTCAGGGAGCCCTAAGGGTACTTTCAAGACTATTTTGAGGGTAAATCACCCATGCAGGAAAGGATACAGGATCCTGGACCTGCTCAAAATCCTCAGGTAGATTAACACATCAGTGTTTGGCAATAGTGTGTTCAATGTGCTGATGCTGTCAGGACCATTCCTTAGAGCCTTCCTTAGAGCCCTTTTTGCTGAGATACTGAAGAGCAGAGACTGTATTTTGACGTCAGAGAGCAAAATGGTCATTGGTGACTTCCAGTAGGGTAGCATCAAGTCTCCATTACCTTTTTGAGTGACCACATTAGCAGAAATAGAGGGCAGTAGATAAGGGTATGTGCACAAGTTTGCTCCAATGAGGTCAGTCAAGATGCTGGTACTATGCCGTACATCATCTTTCTTGTCTTCCAGACGATGAAGAGATTGCTGGGGGTGCTGCCAGGCTTTTCATTTCTGATGGCACCAGGCTAAGACACAGCTTGTGATCACCCTGTCGCATTCTGCACCTATGTGACTAAAGCTCAACTGCCAAGGTATTAGATATGGAACTCCTCATTAAAAAAAAAAAAAAAAAGAAAAAAGAAAGAGCCATTAGACATTACATTTTTAATAAATGGCCTATATATTATGACATAATTTAATGCTCAACATGTATTATGGCTGCTATAAGTTTTACATTTATAGGTTTTATAGTTTTGCTTCTATAAGATAACTAGAATCTGTACACTTTCCAGATAATTACAATAAAATGCTTCCTTTCACATTTACAAGGTAAACTAAGGGTAGAGGCAAGTGAATTCTGACTCAGGTTTACACCTTCACAGGCTGCTGAGATATTGTTTAATTTTAGCATCCCATGATTAAGGTGTCTTATGGGGTTGTCCATTGCTAGGAGATCCAAGGGATTGCTGTTGAGGGATCATGTGTGTGGGGATGGTTGAAGGGATAGTGAGAAAATGAAAGTTTTTGAGAGTAAATATTCCTTTAGGCTGACCTGTATAAAAGAGAGTACCAACCTGAGTATGACAGAACTTGTTGGAAAACAGCTTTTCCACATCCACATGGCAGCCAAAGTATATCTGACAACCTGATTTTCAATGCCTTACAATGTGGTCCCAGGTATGATAACCTTCTTCTGCAGATGCTGTCTTTGGATGTTTTTAATCGCAAATCATTCCTTCTCTATTAACCAATCATATTTGCTAACTGGATTGCTTATGAAGACCTCTTATTGTAATTAGCATGCTTCAGCTGAAGAGTAAACAAATATTCTAACAAACTACTACAGCATAAGTTGATTTTCTATTCTCAATCACTACCATTGTGGATACAGCAAATTTTGAATTAAACATCTCTCCAAGATTTAATAATCTCAGTCAAGAACATTCTAATTAAATTAAGGGATTGAAACTTTTATTTTTTGACAGAGAATGAATAAATCAATGAAAGGTGAATCTGGTTCAATGGAAAACTTTATCTAGAGAAATAGTCTGGGAAATAATTAAAATTGCGTTGACTAACTCTGCTCAAAACAAAGAGTAAATATTTTGTCAAGAGATACTAAACCATAATGTACTACACTACATTCAAACTATTGGAATAGGAAGATGTACCTTTCACCAGCACCAGACCTCTGTTCTGTCATTCCAGTGTTGAGCTGACAGATGTGAACATTGGGTTATTTCAGGAACTACATTAGCAGCATTTTGGGAGGTCTAGATATTCTGGGGGATCTGGCTGCTGTGACCAGTGTACTGAGTTGGTGGTCTGCAGTTTTCTGACTCTCCTATTAGTTACTCATCCACAATTACTGAAGCTGCAGTATACTACATTTACTATCACCTTTTGTTTTACTAGCAGAATAAATAGAACTGAACATGAATCCAGAGCAACAGATTTATGCACATAAAAACTGTATGACTAACATACTCAGATCACCTAAACAACATCTGTCTGGCTCCTTTATTTTAAATTTATACCATGTTTTGAAACACACATGCACACACATGTATCTCTGTATATCTAATTAATCAAACTATCTGGGAAGTAGGTTTTGTGTTGTGAATATATTATAAAGAAATGTAAGTTTATTGAAAATATCTATGTGACATCTGTAAAAACATTTCTAGGTTAAAGTGGCTCAATAATCCAATCTGCAGAAACTCACTCATACACTAGACAATATCTCTTTTCATATTCTTTAATCCACTGCATGCAGGTCTCCTAACCTTGATAGTGCTCTGGAGAGTGTGGAATGGCCAAAACATGGAACAGAATAAACCAAATATACAGGAAATTGTTGGATTTCCATTGCAAAACACTGTTTTGTATTTGAAAATAATGGAATGATAGTTTGTCCTCTAAACAATGTTCAGCCTCCTTAACTTTTAAGTGTCATCTGCCTATGATGAAAATTTGGTCCATAGGACTTAGGATACATCAGGTAACTGCACTTGTTCCCAAAGAGTAGATTAAGAAAAAAAACCCTAAACCAAAATAAAAGAGGTCTGATTTAGAAATGATTTTATTTGGCTACAATGAAACATGAATGATACAGGAAGGAGAGAAAAAAGAGTATAACCTGAGGGATGGAACAAAAGGTTAACAAAGATGAGCCCTTGCTTGCAGCATGCTATGGAAATCTTTTCTTGGTCATGTCTAGGTGGAGGTAAATGGGAGAATGTTCTTCCAAACTCCATTCACATTCATTTTACCTCTGTGTCTATCAGTGGTAAGATCTGCAGAATATGTGAAAACTTTCATATCTCCTTATCTTTTCCTGGCCTGCTTTCTCTTCCTCCAGGAAAGCAGTCAGCTATGTGATAACTGCTTTCAGACATCCACCTTTCAGATTGAATGCAGCATGAGAAATGCAGAATTCTTAATTTTTCCTCATTTTAGTAAGAGGAAACTCTCTTTTTTTTTTTTTTTTCCATAGAATCATAGAATCATAGAATCATTAGGGTTGGAAAGGACCTTAAGATCATCTAGTTCCAACCCCCCTGCCATGGGCAGGGACAGCTTACGCTAAATCATATCACCCAAGGCCTCGTCCAACCTGGCCTTGAACATTGCCAGGGATGGAGCATTCACAACCTCCCTGGGCAACCCATTCCAGTGCCTCACCACCCTAACAGGAAAGAATTTCTTCCTTATATCCAATCTAAACTTCCCCTGTTTAAGTTTTAACCCGTTACCCCTTGTCCTATCACTACAGTCCCTAATGAAGAGTCCCTCTCCAGCATCCTTGTAGGCCACCTTCAGATACTAGAAGGGTGCTCTGAGGTCTCCACGCAGCCTTCTCTTCTCCAGGCTGAACAGCCCCAACTTCCTCAGCCTGTCTTCATACAGGAGGTGCTCCAGTCCCCTGATCATTCTCGTGGCCCTCCTCTGGACTTGTTCCAACAGTTTCATGTCCTTTTTATGTTGAGGACACCAGAACTGCACACAATACTCCAGGTGAGGTCTCACAAGAGCAGAGTAAAGGGGCAGGATCACCTCCTTCGACCTGCTGGTCACACTCCTTTTGATGCAGCCCAGGATATGGTTGGCTTTCTGGGCTGCAAGTGCACACTGAAGCCAGCTCATGTTCATTATGTTCATTTCCTCATCAACCAACACCCCCAAGTCCTTCTCTGCAGGGCTGCTCTGAATCTCTTCTCTGCCCAACCTGTAGCTGTGCCTGGGATTGCTCTCACCCAGGTGTAGGACCTTGCACTTGGCATGGTTAAACTTCATGAGATTGGCATCAGCCCACCTCACAAGTGTGTCAAGGTCCCTCTGGATGGCATTCCTTCCCTCCAGTGTATCAACCGAACCACACAGCTTGGTGTCATCGGCAAACTTGCTGAGGGCGCACTCAATCCCACTTTCCATGTCACCGACAAAGATGTTGAACAAGACCGGTCCCAACACTGATCCCTGAGGGACACCACTTGTTACTGGTCTCCAGCCAGACATTGAGCTGTTGACCACAACTCTTTGCGTGCGGCCATCCATCCAGTTCTTTATCCACCGAGTGGTCCATCCATCAAATTGATGTCTCTCCAATTTAGAGACAAGGATGTCATGTGGGACAGTGTCGAATGCTTTACAGAAGTCCAGGTAGATGACATCAGCTGCTCTACCCCTGTCCATCAGCTCTGTAGCCCCATCATACAAGGCCACCAAATTGGTCAGGCAGGATGTCCCCTTAGTGAAGCCATGCTGGCTGTCAACAAGCACCTTGTTGATTTTCATGTGCCTTAGCATGCCTTCCAGGAGAATCTGCTCCAAGATTTTGCCAGGCACAGAGGTGAGACTGACTGGTCTGTAATTCCCTGGGTCATCCATTTCCCCCTTCTTGAAAATGGGGGTTATATTTCCCTTTTTCCAGTCATCGGGAACTTCACCTGACTGCCATGATTTCTCAAATATGATGGCCAGCGGCTTTGCAACTTCATTCGCCAGCTCCTTCAGGACCCATGGATGGATTTCATCAGGACCCATGGACTTGTGCACCTTCAGATTTTTAAGATGGTCTCAAACCAGAACTTCATTCTCACAGTCCCTGCGTCTGCCTTCCAAGACTTGGGTGGTGCTGTCAGAGCCTTTGCCAGTGAAGACTGAAGCAAAGAAGTCATTCAGAACCTCAGCCTTCTCCAAATCCTGTGTAGCCAGTTCTCCTGAGAGCTTCCGGAGGGGGGCCTACATTCTCCCTAGTCTGTTTTTTATTTGCTATGTACCTGTAGAATCCCTTCCTGTTATCTTCAATATCCCTAGCTAAGTTTAATTCTAAGTGAGCCTTAGCTTTCCTAACCTGGTCCCTAGCTTCTCGGTCAACATCCCTGTACTCTTCCCATGCCACCTGTCCTTGCTTCCACTTCTTATAAGCCCTTTTTTTTAATTGAATTTTCCTCAGCAGCTCCTTATCCATCCAAGGAGGTCTCCTGGCCCTCCTGCTGCACTTCCTTCTGGTTGGGTTTGGATTTCTTCTCACTATGACTCCACTTACAGGTCAGATTTAATTTCTGATGTTTATTGCCTCAACCTCTTTTAAGTCCAAGATTTAATTTTAATTCTTGCAGCTAAGTCTCTTTGTGAAGCCATCACAGTTTTATGTCACAAGTGCTGCAAGCTCCTCTGTAGCCCATTTAACCCCCTTCACCCTCCAAGAAATCAAATGACACCAAAAGGAAGGTCTAAACAGGGGTTTTGAGATGTCATGTCATAAAAAGTGTCAATTTTAGTTTATAAAATGACACTATAGTGAAAGGAGAGGTTGTTTTTATGGTCTTTGTCCAAGGTTTTTTAAATGGTCAACATTGTCCATGGAAATAATTTTGCATCTTCATGGCAGAAAGATGTCTTTGTTTTCTTGGTAAAATCTGTGAAAAATTCAGCTTTCTCTCCTAGAACTGGTTTCACTGGCTTTGATTTCTCTGCTCATAGGATGGAAGGAAAATTACAACAGGAAACAGAGACAATAATATTCAGTGTGTAAAGGAAAAAATGCTATAAATATTTTGGTTGAAACAGCGGAGACATTAAAGATAAAAGTTAAATGGAAATAAAGGCAGTCAGATGGTTATTATATGTTGCTATAAAATTCAAGTGCTGTTAGAAAAGGTAGATCAGGATTTGCTTTTAAAAAAATGACAGGCCTGTAAGAAGGCAATATCTTTGATTGATAGAGATTTTAATTGCTCTGATATTTATTGGAATGACAGCTATTAGGAACTGAAGCAGTGGTAAGGGATTCTCTGAAGCTTGAGGGTATTTGGATAAACACCTCAAATTTGAATGCATATCGGAAACTTATTAAAATTATTAAAACCTTGAATTTTTCATTTGGGCTCAAAGTCTTTGAGAAAAGGCTTGCTTGGAGAATTTCTTATGAAATGCTATAGATTCTACTTTTTCTTTCCTCTTGAGAAGTATATGCAAGTTAGAATAGGCAGGAACTGCTAACATGTATATCTGCAGACATTATAGTGTTAAGGACAAAATTCATGTGGGTAAAACATGTTCCAGAAAAATGTGTAGCGTTGGAATTAACAAATGGTGTTACTTCCCCTAGCAATTCAGGTTTTATTTTTAAGAGATCTAATCTGCACATGTGCTATTTTCCATCTATGGCAACTCTAGTTTTCATAAAGTTAATTACTTGCTTTGGATATGTAATTGGAAAATTTAGTCCTGAATTATTAACAGTTCTGTTATGGATTCCTGACTTTTCTGTGGTCCAAAATGATTTTCAGAACTGCTGAGCATCGGCAAGCTGAACTGAAGAAAAGTCTGTTTCAGAGACTGGGGGATGTGAATGCTCCAAGTGTGGTCATCACATTACAGCTTTGCAGATCTATGTGTCTTTTATTACCCTACTGAAATGAAACACAAATGGCAAAGTTAGTAAAATAGCCATTCATTATCTTCCATGCATATTTCCTCTTTTTTAATGTTTTATTTAGTAATTTCCTCATTAAAAAGCAAGACGGTAGAAATCTAGTACTACTTAACCTCATAACACTGGTCATACAAAGGTAGGATTTTTCTTTCTTTCTCTCCCCCTGCAAATGCTATCCCAGTTATGGGATAGTCATGACCATTTGTTATCATTAACTGAACCAGTTCCCTGGGAGATGTGCTAATAAAATGCCTAAGTTATACATTGATTAAGTGCATATGTTATATACTGATGGTTAGATATAAAGTCTAAGTACAGGTACATTTGGCAAGAAACGTTTATATGAGTGCTTTTGAATTAGTGGGATGGTGTAACTTGAACTGTTTTTTCCAAGAGTACTGGAAAAGTGTGATGTGAGGAAGCTGTATCTGGAGTGATATGGTCTAGGATTGGATCAGATCACAAATGAAATACAACTGTACAAAAGCAACACCCTGCTGCTTTGTGGAACAGAGTTTACATGGCTAAGGATTTTTGCGAAGATGTGGTGAAATCCTTGGGGGTGGATCCTTCCATCGTATGTATGGGTTGTGAATCAACAGTGCCATAAACTCACAGAAAAAAAAGCATAAGAATCAAGGAAGTAGGACAGGTGGCTGTTGCTTGAGTTTTGGAAGGAAATTGAGATTTTGGGGGAAAGAAAGGTGTGCACTATATTCTAGGTGTAGATAGAAACATGATGGAATTAGCTGGGAGATACTGAGAAGGGTAGATTGAAAAAGTAAGCATTGACAAAAAGGCAGATTCCACAGAGTTTCAAATATGCATATCTGCTTTGGAGATGTTATTTGCAACATGCTTCAATTCTTTCACATGTTGTTTTCTCTTTGTCAGTTTTTATTCAGTCAGCTCTCTTCTCTACTGTACCCCCTGATGATTTCTCAGTATCTTTTCTTCATTCCCAATCTTTTCTTCTTCCTGTCCTCTTCCATTTAGTCCTTTCCTGTGGCACTCAATTCGTTAATGCTTGCAGTGAAATGTTTCTGAAATGCTGCAGTAGAATATCAGAGTACGTCTACTAAGCACTGTGGTACAGAGCAGATGTCACCCAATGTATTGCATATATATTATACTATTTCAGTCTGCTTGATATTTGGGAAATTATGTTATTTGGATTTTAATGCTAAACTCAGAACTGTAGCAGGCACCACAAGGATATATCAGCCAATAATTAAGAATAAGAAAACAAGCTGCAGTGGAGAGTCAGTCTAAATGCTTCTGTATATCACACATCCTCTGGATTGTTAGCAAATTTCCCTTTGATAACAACATGCTTTGCTTCCCACTGGCAATATTTTATGACATTTAAGGAGAATCTTGGGGGAGGGGGGGGTGTGCCTTTTCTTTGTTTTTTTTTTTTTTAGACGGATTACTTCAGGTAAGCAAATTTGATTCAAATATTTAAAAGATTGCCCATAAATCAGATATTCATGGGAAGTTGCTAATTCTGAAGCTATCATAAACACTTCACAAATTCAGAGACTTCAGTTAGTGCGTAACTCACTGAAGAGTAGAAAGTGAGACAGTTGCTTCTGACAAATCTTTCATTGATGTGTGTTTAACCATCAAAAGACAAACAAAGAGTCAGCATGTTTCATATAATACTATCCTTATTTATTTTAATTCTTCTGGAAAAGTACTTGACATCTTTTTAGATTATTTCTTGGATTTACTTTTTGTTGCAATCAATCTTTATTCAACAAAATGTTCTCACCAAAACATTTTTAATAATGAAACAATTACAGCAGTAAATTTACATAACCAATGAATTTTTTCATTGTTTCTTTTTACTTTAGTATTCTTTATTTCAGAGTAGCATCTGCTAGTCAGTGTGGACCAAAGAAAACAGTTTAGTTGAAACTGACTGAATTTCTTCATTAAGGCTTAAAGTTGAAACAGTTTATTGGATAATTCTTCATAATTGCAGTGACTGTAGTTCTGGGTTAAAGCACTGCACTAGTTAGACTGTTCCATCAAAAATTCCACACCAGCTTTGGAGGAGTAAAAGTCCGGCTGTCTGCACAATAGTCATCGTTCTTACCAACCACAAATGTGGTGCACCGCTTGATTTTTCAGGCCTATGTGACCATCCTAGAAGGAACAGGGGGCACTTAGTGTCAAATGCCTCTGTGAGGATGGACCTCCTTGGTAATTCTTGCTGTGTCCACTGAGAAAATTCTCTTTATTGGAGTAAATAAAGGACCAAAGCTCCCAAAGATGAGCTATATTTTGTTCTGAGATTTAACTGCAGAGAACAGGACATGGGCGCTCTGACCAAAGCCCATCTCTGGGGCTGTTGTGCAGGCTGGCCCCTTGTGCTTGTGCTGTCCAAAACACTTTGCATCTCAGTGAACTCTAGGTAGCCATGAAGGATCTCTGGAAAGCATAGAGAACACCATGTTGGGCCACGTAAACATGACCTCCAATGAAAGCCTAAATAAGGCCTCCTTGCTGGGTAGGTGGACCTTTAGCTTGTGAACTCTACCATATGGGTGGATTAAATCATTCTGGTATTGCTTTTCTGCATTGTTTGGGGACCTAGACCAGTCTCCTTCCAAATGAGTGGCACTTGTTTGTGATGCCAACAAGATTAAACAACTCTTGTAACAAATTGCAGACACAAGGGCTATGTTTGGTGGTGTTCGCCAGCTTTCCTAACTCCTATTTCAAATGTACTAAATGGTTACAATAGATTTTCCCCATACTTTCTCATCTTTATTCTAATCAGAAGACCTGAAAGAAGGCTGGTCGTGCACAGGTATGGGCTGCCCCACATATTTTGCAGCTGTCAGGATAAATTCCTGCTCATATTCTTTTAGGTAGTTTTAGCTCTGATTCTTCTATTGAAGTGACTAGCAGCTTCCTTCATGTTGTCCAAAATACTGGCATTTTGAAATAATCCAGATATGTGGGTGCAACTAATGAGGAGAGTAAAACAGGAAAGGCAAACTTCAGAGCAAGATTAGAAATATACTATGGAAATAACCTGTCTAGGTTTTGACAGGTGAAATTTGAAGACAAATGATTTGTCTTTCAAGCAAAGGCATTTTTAAAAGAAAATTTAAATTTAATGCAGGAGGAAGAATTGTGCTGATCTGAAAGGAGGATTAACTGGTATGATCTTGATTGTAGGGCCATTATATTGTTACCTTGGAAAAAATAAAACAAAAAACGTTAGGAGGAGGTCAGGGCAGTGGCTTTTAGCAGCTTAGCCCATGGAGGTAAAATGTGTAATACAGAGAACTGCAGAATGTAGGAATCACCTGTTTGTGGGAGACTTATGGGCTCTGTGGGGAGCAGACAGCCATGTTGTGTTTCCACCACAGCCCTGCCATCCACAGGCCTGGGGAACGGAGAGCAGCCAGAAGCAGCATTCACCAGAACTGTTTCCTGAAACGAGGGCTGCAGTGAAAACTATGTGGTCTCTGGTTTGACTTAGCAATCAGGTCATGCTGGGGCTGTGACATTCCAGTCACTTCTGTAGCAAAAATCTATGTATGGAGAAAAAAAAGAAAAACAGAAGTGTTGCTAGATTGATAAAATGTGCTCATCACATAATCTTGTAGCGCTGCTCCGACAGAAAAATGTATAACAATATGTGCAATTTATTGATAAATGTCAGCCTAAATAGTCTGCTAGAGAAGGAGGGGAGAAGAAAGCTATACATTTCCCACAAGCACCCCCTCAGGCAACAGCTTGAGCAAATACAATACATGCGATGCAATAAACTAAGATTATGGGACTTCACTGCAGACAAGTGTGGCCTTCACCGTAGGCTAAGTAGGCAGTCACCTCAGCACTATATTTAAAGGGGCACTGGAATAACAGAGATAACATGGTCATTCTCCAGCATTTCAGTTCAGACCAACTCTTCTATGACTGTTTAAGTAATGCTTGTCTTTTTGTCTGATAGGATCTGTCATTTTTATGTAGAAACTAAGGACTTGCACATCTTTGGCATTACTCACGTGCATGATTTTCATCAATGCAAGGGTGAGCGCTAGTGTAAGCTTGATTTACAGTAGAGCTGCTTCCTCTACTTTCAAGCCCCTTCAGGTCTGGTGCCTGCTCTGGACTCTTCCTGTGGGGCTTGACCCTGGGCAGACACAAAGTTGGCTGCAGTTTTATGTACCCAAACCAAGATGTATGGATGGACTCATGGACAGCCCCACTAGAGTCAGTGTGGACCATTTTCATTATAAGGGTGTTGAAGCCCTGGTACATGTTGCCCAGAGAAGCTGTGGTTGCTCCATCCCTTGCAGTGTTCAAGGCCAGGTTGGATGGGTCTTGGAGCAAACTGGTCTAGTGGAAGGTATCCCTGCCCATGTCAAGGGCCTGGAACTGGATGAACTTTAAAGTCCCTTCCAACCTAAAATATTCATTCTTTCTGTGATTTTGTCACAATGCTGCAGACCAAAGAGATTCACTACAGGGAATGGAACATTAAGAAATCTTTCTGTCTTTCAGCAATGACAGAAGAAAACATATGACAGAAGATGGGCTGAGGGAGTTTTCAAACAAAGAAAACAGCTGCAGTCTGAGGGTACAAATACCATTTTTATGGTGGGGATGACAGAGTTTATGCTATTATCTCAGACCAGTTCAATTCTTTCCTGTTGCAAACTCTATTTCAGTAAGTACCAAAGTGACTGTGATCAGACTCTCCTTTCTGCAAGAAAACGCAATTTTAAGGTGACAAAATGACGACATCTGGCCTGAATAGCAATTTGAAGAGGATACTTTAAGCTTACATTGTCAAATCTCTGCTGAAATAGAGACTTGCATACTGGTGGCACACATAAGCAACCAAATACTAAACAAATATTTTCTTCTGTGTACATGAGAATTCTTGTCCTGTAAGTGAAAGACCCTTCCAAACACTGCGTGAAATGGAGACCCGTCAAAGAGTTAAAAAAACATGTAGTTATTGTTATTTACAAGGCAGATTAGATTTGGAAAATAATCAGAACATTTAGTCTTCATTAATCTTAACATTTTATTTTCAAATAAATACTCTTACCTGTTCATGTGAGATTTGGGGTGATCTGTAATAAGACAGGCAATAAATCCCTGAAATAATGAAAAAAATATGAATAAGTTTTTCTCCCATACTACCAGAACCTAAGGAGACTTTATCCATGGAGGTCTGCTAAAATACATATAAGCTGAGGTACTGTTTTTGATACTAAGCTGAGTAAACAGAGAAGCATAAATCACTTTTTTCCTCTTCACTGCTGTTTTCCTCAGTCAGTTTTCCCATAATGCCTCTACAGAAGCTGACAGTTGGATGCAGCACAAGACCCTGCTGGACAACTGTCAGGTTTGTTGAAGGATATTAAAGAGAACTTGATCATGTGTCAGCTCTCTTCAAAATACACTCACACTGGAAAAGTGATATATCTGTCAAAGCAAGGACTTCAGCATTTGGCAGAACAGGCCATTTTCACAAACAAAACTGTCCAATTACATTAGGGGGCATGAACTTCAGGTGTGTATGCCAGGGACAGAAAGATCTGCAGCCACACATCACACAGACTGTCTCCTTAAGCCATATGGTTTGATGTGGGCTGCATCTCAAGCATAGTTTCTTCATGCTTCATAGATTAGGAATTAATTTAAAATTATCAGAAACATAAATTGCTGCTTTGAACTTCTACATGAACTTTTTTTTTTTTATATGTATTTCACTGAAGGCTGCCAAGAATTCATTTTAGCAGAGAGGGAGAGAGAGTGGAAAATTTATCAAGTTTGATTAGAAGATTAAGAACTAAGCTACAGAACAGATATGTCTCTTTCTTGTTTTGTTTTTTAAATGCTTTTAGGAAGACTAGTGTGAGTTTTGATTAAACAGCTTCATTGGTTAGGAAACAAATTGTGCCTGAGAGAATAACAGGAAAGCTTTTTTCTTGGAAATATGTTATAGTTGAGTTTAGGTCTTTCTTGGCTCTCACAAAAAAATGCAGACATTTGGTGGGAGTGAGCTTTCAAGTTAAAACTGCTTGTATCACACACAATATCCTGTGTGTGGGGAACTGTTATATCTAAGTTCAAGAAAACCATCAAGATTCAGTGATGAGGATGGAAACTGTCTTGATCACATCATTTATGCCAAAATGCTCATTTTTGTGTACAAGAAATTGCAGACTTCATCTGTACATGGAGGTAAAACATTGCAGTAGAGCACAGTCAGAGAGAGTCTTTGACAGGCATAGTTTACGAAAGATGAGCTCAGTTTTAGGAGTAGTATTAGGGGTCATAAGGTGAATTTAGCTTTTTCAGGTTGCTTACAATTCTCTTACACAACTGTAAACGTTTATACAACCTTTTAATGTAATTAATATTCAGATTTCAGAATGGAAGAGTGAAAAACGTGACACAGTTTCTTGCTCCAATAAAACATCTGGGCTAAATTTGATGCTGACTTTTACCTTGTGCAATCCCACAAAAGGCTGTTAATTAAAGTGACAGCTCTCAATATATTTTTTTTTCTTTTCTTTCCCAATTCACAGAAGTAAAATCCCACTTTGATTAGCTAACTGTTTTCTTTTGAATGAAAAGAGAAATTCTTCTTTCTTCTCTGGGATAGAGAATTCCACATATACGTTCTCAGTTCCAGGGGAGGAGGGTACATCTTTGCCCCCTGATTATTTTCTGCTTCCTTAGCCAAGTCCACGCTCAGGAACAGGAAAACTGATAGATAATTATAGTTCCTTATGTTGTCAAATAGTGAGATTTATGTGTACATACACAGGCAAACACACACATGTATATTTATGCATCTACATGCACCTGTGACAGGGGGATAGGAACTTTAAGGAGTAGGAATGTTTAAGGTCCCTTCCAACCCAAACTATTCTGTGATTTTTTATGATTCTGTGTTCTCCCAGCTTACTTCAAGCTGGTAGGTCTTTCTCTATTAGGAAAAAATGTCCTTTTATTTCACTTTGCCTTCTCTTGCAAAAAAGATGCATTTTTACAGCAAGGTAATACACAGCTATGAATCTGTCTGCCTTTAAATCTTTGCGGAGACAAGTCTCAGACAGGATTTCCATGAGTCATTTGGGCAAGATTGACGGTGTGCCTCTAACAGCTGAGGGTTTGGGCTTACCAGCTACCTTGTAGTAACTACTAGAGGTTGTGAATTAGCCATGCTGTGTGCTTGCAGTGTATGAGCCATAGAAGTTTTTTGGTATCCTGGGCCATGCATGCTGAGCTAGATGAATGGCTCTATACCTTCTTTTTGAGTTTCTCTGCAAACTCATATATTTCTGCCTTTGCAGGATTAATTCTGCATTTTCAAAAGATTGTTTTTATTCACAGCTAGATTTGTCTTTTTTTTTTTTTTTGGTGAGATCTCTGGCAAACAATAGAAGGAGCCCTCCCTTGTCTCCACCTATTCTTTTGTGTCATTGCCCTGATGAATGTAAGCCACATTGTGAGAAATAAGCACTATTCTGTGTTATTACATTTGTTTCAAAATCCTCATCTAAAAGTAGCTTAATTTCTGTAGAGTTGACATTATGATTGATAGGAATTTCCACATCACAGTCAGTAATCCTTAAGAAACTAAGTACCTAAGTGGAAACAGTTGTAGCTAGGTCTTTTAACTGTATGTCCATGATAGCTGCACAGTAATGTGGTGACATGTCACCATGAAAATGATGTGACATGTCACCTCATACAATGACATGTGACAGCCACAGAGCAACTCTGGCAGTACAGGATAAATCATACTTTGTGCGTAACTGTGAGCAGCTCTCTAGCTCCTGATCCAATTTTGGTACAGATATAACACTTCAGATTTCTAATTAACTCCAAATCTCGCTGTAAGGAACAGTCTTCATGGACAAACACAAGCAGTCATGTTCAGCTGTAAGCCAGAATTACAGCAGAATTTATTACAGTGTATTCAGTGTCCAAGCAAACACATTGTGAGTCTCAGCTGCAAGTGTGGGTGTAACAGTGGGCCAATTCAGCTTTTTGAATTTTAGGGAGGCACTGGCTTTTGCCTGCCTGGCTTGTAGAGTGGGTGAAGCCATTTTGTGGCTATTAGCACTCATCTCTACAGTAACATGGCGTTCATGAAAATGGGTTTAAAGGTTGCTGATCCACTGTAGGAAAGGGATTCCACTCTACAGGAGATGGAAAGCCAACCTGAATATGCCCATATCTGAAATGAGAAAAGAAGAACAACTCTTCATTCTGATGTAAAAAACTCACTTATATGCTATCAATGTAGGTCATACTGCATGTATGAATAGCCCTATCAAGTTCTGGCATGCACATTTTGTTGGCATTAATGATACCATTTGCTATTCATAAATAGCAGAGCATACTTAAACTTGGCTGGTAAACTTTTATGCCTCTTTTACATTTTTCCTCCTCATCTTTCTATCAGTATAGGAATCCTGACAATAGAGAACTCCACTGCCAGTACAATTTCAACTTCACAGTAACCTCAATTGACATAACGATTTGAGATATTCACCGGTTATAGCTATGTCAGGCTCTTCACAAGCTTCAGTTAGTGGAGTAACTCCTCCAGTTGACAGGTGACTTGCTGTAAAACACAAGGGGATCTTAAATTTTAGTTCTCCCTCTGTTTTGTTCCATAATTTAATCTCCTAATTGGCATGCAGATTATGTCCCCTTATTTAATGAGATGTGTGGTGACCTACACTGGGTTTTAGGGAAGATCTCAACAGATGTGATGTTCAGCTTCCAGCTCTAAAGGCTCACTAGAAGGGAGCTCAACAAGTGCTGAGAAAAGACAAAAAATTAAAGTTAAAAGCAGTATGATGTCGTTAACAAACCTGTGGTATAGACTTGCTTTCTTAGTCATGTAAAAAGCCTTAAAGACCTTTAAATATACCCAGCCTTATACCCTAGCTGGGGTGGGCTGAGAGGATAAGCTGGTCTGTCATCTGCAAAAGCTGAAAGTTCAAATCTTTCTGTTTCTTTCCACTGCATTCTGGGATTGCTTCCCAATAGAGCTGGTATGAATTTCCTTCAGACTGGTATCTCCACTAGAACTGGAATTTTATTTTTAAAACAGTGCATAGGAATATCAGAACATGGGAGTCATTTTGGTCTCCTGGTTGAAAATTGGCCACTGGATTCAAAGTGGAAGGTGAGGGGATGTCTGCAAACAGCTATGATGGTCCCATGCTAAGGGGAAAAGGGCTTTCATGCTTCATGCTCTCTCCAGACCCAAGGGGTCCCAATAAGGGTGTGGAATCCATGTATTATGTGCAAACTCCGTATTTGAAAACAAAGGGATAACCTGAACATCCAGGTGTGAACCTACAAAGCCAGGAACTAACTACCTCCTAAAATATAGGTAATGATCACTGCTGTGGAAGCTGAGAAAAATCTGCTTGGTAAGCAAGTGCTCTAAAAAAGTCAAAGCATTAAGATGGTTTAATTGGCTTAATTTATTTTCTGTTACTTTAAAATATGCCTGTTTGAGCCTTGACATTACAGCACTTCAGGATGTTCCCTCTCTGATACTGCATCAAAGCAGTGTTGAAGCAGTAGTTTAAAGTGGCAGCTCTGAAAATTACGGTTCTCCTCTTGCCCTCCTTAACTCCCAGCAACGAAGTCCCAGCCCGATTAGCAGACTGATTTATTTTACATAAAAATAGTAATCTCCCTTTTTGTTCGTCTCCTCCCAGTTAGTGAATTCCATTACTGACATCTGCAATTACATCTGGATACTGTTCTATTTTCTCTCCGTACCCCACCTTTAATGTGTAGCGAATTGCTGGGTGCCATTAAGTATCTGTTGCATTTCACTGCAGAAGTGGGATGATGAATATTTCCTATATATGAATAATATTCAATATCCTGCTTATATCCTTTGGGGTAAAACACATTATGGGTCACATTTTAAAAATATTTATGTGCTTTTCTCAAAACAGGCATTTAAATAACTTCAAAAATCTCTTCTTCTGATATTGACTTTTATTTATTATTACATTGTCAGTTTCTAATTAGATTAATTTTTTTTATTCAGCAGAATAAAAATTCAGAAACCCAATTTGAACGAAGCCTTCTACCTTTCAGTACATCCAAGATGAAGGCCATCTCAGGCATGTTGGCATGACTAAGGAAGTGTAGATCCAGCCCTGATGGCAGCAATCAGAAGAACAGCATACTGTGGGATATCACTGAAATGGTAGGAGGTCAATAATTTCCTCTTTGCATTCCTGTGGTTTTATTGAGTGAAGGAAATTGCTTTGCCATGCTTCCCATCTTCCAAAGCTCATGAAAAAACTTAGACATTTCAAAATCATTTTGCAAAACCCTCCAATTTTTTGCTTTTTAATGAAATAAGGGAATTTGCTTGCTGCTGTCTTCACGAGCTCTTGATCATCAGTACATCCTTGTGTCTGTAACTGGGCCCTCTGTGTATCTAGTCTGTGATGGCAGGGGCAGAGTCTGCCACCCCACAGGAGTACATAGGGAGAGGACAGGGACAAGACCAGCCCTGGTTTTGTGCTAGGTGCTGACTGAGAGACTGAGGCCTGAATGTGTCTTATGAAGAGAACATACGTTGCCAGGACAATGTTTTCTTGTTCTCCTCCCATAAAGTCCAAGTAGTTTCCCACCTTTGTTTATATTAAAGCATAGCTGGACCTTAGACTAAAGCAGGGGTGAAACCTTTTTTCTTGTCCTGGTTTCTAATAAGCTCAGGTCGGCTTGAGAAAAACTCCCTTGAAGACCCTATAGACTGGAAAAACATCACATTTCATGTTTGCTGAAAAACTCTGTCACACCCTTATGATCAAAACGACATTGAAGATATGAATGGGATCATCCAACTTGCCAAATATTTTGGAAGACAGAGTGAAAAAGCCTTTCCTCTTCAGAGGATACTTAGAGGTGAAAAGGTAGAGAGCAGCAACTTCTGGAATCACTTTAGTGTGGAGGTGGTGTTTCAGGAACATGAGATGAGGGATCCAGAGCTGGAGAAGTACTGGTTGAAATGATTTTGCATCCCCAGAGAGAGAGGAGGGATAGAGGGAGAGAGAGAAAAAGGGAAAGAGTCATTATATCAAAACCATGTGATCTTTGTCTAGTACTGCTGAAAGTTTTGCTCAGCATTAATCATAATAGAAACAGATTTTAATCCCCTTGTATTGCAGATTTCAGGAAAAAGGGCATTGGAAAAGAAGAAAAATGCAAAGAAACTTGACTGAGGTATTTAATGCTGTGAGTATGTAGTGAAAACCCATCAGTTCATCCTTCTCATTTTAAGTTCTAATATAGCAACAACTTGTCGTTCACTCAAATTAATGGCAGATACATTTGGAACAAATGAGAGGATATCTTTCTTCAGCCAGCGTGTCCCCAGCCTCTGAAATCTACCACACCAGGTCATAAGGACCCCTAACATAACTGGAAAAGCTACAGAAGTTTATGCCCAAATACCATCACCTATAGGTATACTTGCTAAAATGATGCAATCACAGCTTCCATTCAGAGTCTGCAGAGATCTCTGAACTAACTGGGAAATATTTTGGTTCTCTGCTTGCTTTGGAACACTCAAAGATACTAAGGGAACGTCTGAGAGCAGTAAGACTGTCTGCCATCCCAAGATGTCCAAGATGGCAAACAGTGTTACTGTTCTCAAATGTTCCCATAGTTTGGTTATTTTTGTGGCTTGCTGAGTTTCATCTTTTTATACATATTTTCCTTTTATAAACCATTTAAAAAAAAAAAAAAAAGCATGAGATTTGCTGTTAAACTTCCATGTGCCAGAAAGTTTTTTTGCCCCATGCTGCAAAGAGCTGCATGAAAATTGAACATAAGATGCTAAAGATCGATGGGCACAACTGATTGCTGTTCCAAATGAAAGCATCAAGCACTAAAACACTGAGAAATCAAACTGATGACCTGTAAAAAATAAGTTCCAATTAAGAAATATCAGGTTGAGAGAAATTCCTGAAAGCAAAGAGAAAAGGGAAGATGAAATTCTTTTGAGAGTGAATGATAAAGTTGTTGGTTATGGGTAATTTTTAATTCATTTTACAGTCTGTTATAGCATATCAGATCTATGGAGGATAAGATAAAGGTCTGTACGGTGGCCAGGGATGTATCAGTGCTTAGGTGATTAGTGAAAATTTGTGTTTGTACTATGGCTCTTCTGTATAGGCAGGTATTGAACGTTTATGCATTCTCCTTCCCCAGCTGCACCCCAGCAAAGGAATATCTTTGGGCATGCATGGAAATCATTCTGCGTGTTCTTATAGAAAACATTACATTCATGTCTACTTCAGTAGCAGTTTAGTTTATCTAGGACATCTGGTTGGGATACTGTACAATTGAGAGTACTGTTTTATACAGAATCTCTGAGGGGAATTTATGGACCTGTTTTGGTGTCTTGTTTCAAGAACCTGACCTTGCAGGCACTTATCGACATAAATGGTAAGTATTTAAGTAGAGCCATTAAGGACTTTTTGCATAACTAAAGCTCCAGTAAGAAATTATTTGAAGGGCTGAGCCCTCAGTTTGTTAAGTCTTTAGTAGATAAGACTCATACCTCTTCTTTATTCTAGGCATGATGCAGGCCTTCTAAAAGCCAGACTGTGGTCCACATTTTCGAAACCAGGGGCTGTGTCAGTGTGCACTCAAGACTTTGTCTCTTCATGTGCTTATAAGAATTGCAGGAGCAAAAACCTGAGGGTGTAGAGATAAGTAAGCAAACCTGACTTTCCTTTGATACTTCTCTGGTTTTTTGCTTGCCTTTGCTTCTTGTGCACTTCTTGTCCTGCCAGGTGTACCACTACAGCAGATAGACTGTGCTAAATCAGACCTTGATGACTTCTGGAGAAGATGTGTATCTGAATTTTAGTCTCAAAAATGGCTTAAGAGGAATACAAATTGAAGACAAATTGTTTTATTCCAATATGGATTTTCATTTGATTTTTACTGTATGTTTTCAAAAGAACTGTCAGTGTGTTTGTTCAACTGAGTATATATAATGTTATAATTGTTTTGTTTAGTACTATAAATATTATGTATGATTAATCTTGTTCATGCTGAAAAGGTATTTGAGTTTCTTACCAGACAGTATATGTTTAAGGTTTGCTTTATTTATGTGGAAAAAAATGCCAAATACCATAGCTGAGGGAACATTAAAAAATGAAAGCAATGCACTAAAAAAACTCTAGGTGGGAAAATGGGGACTGGTGCTGCTGTGCTTTGGGTTGGGGTGACACTGTGTTGTGGAGGGTCAGAGCTGAAGATTGCTGGAAACTGTCACATCCAACCTATGATAACAGAGAAACTAGAAAGAGCCAGATGAGCAGGATGTGACCCTAAAGGCTAAGGAGAATAAGCCAGAGAGCCTGGAGGAGGTGTCTTCCCCAGAGTTTAAATCCTTTGTAAATAGCTTGTTCCATCACAAGTACTGATATCATGACCCTGAGCTATTGAAGTTGCTGCTTTCAATAGATCCTGGAGGCTCCATTAATACTGCTAGATCGTTCACACAGGATGACATGATATTCCTTTCCTTTCCTTTTTTCTTGTATTTCCTGAGCAGTGTGCACTTAGAAAAAAAAAAGAAACACCAAAAAAAACCCACCCAACCAGCCTTCTCCAAGAGTGCATCTTTTTAAAATGTAATAATAAATTGCACCCATTAGGGTTAAAATAAACACAGCTACAGTTCTGCCATACTTTTGGGAAACACCACTGTTCTATTTTATTTTAATACAGCAGGACTGTTTTGCTCTCACTCCACACCAGCCTCACAAATCACTAGTGCAGTGCTCTCACTAACTTGTCTGTATTATGTTCATTTTCTGGGTGGCAATAAATATTAGAATAAAATAAACTAAAGACTGCTGGCTGGGGCTCTGTTAGCTATCTTTATGGTTTCCACGGCAGCTGAATGACAGCTCAGGCTGGAAGCAAGCAGCCCCTTTTCACCAAGTAAATTTAGCCTTGGGAAGGATGAACATCTTCTAACTCTTGAGCTGTGATGGTTGATGCCAGTCAGTAAATCAGTCAGATTTTAATTATCGGACACATGACAGGGAGCAGTGACAGGCGGCAGTCCACTGGAGAGCATTCCTTCAAAGCAGCTTTAAAACAGAAAAGCACTTCAAGAGGAAAACCAAGTGAACAGAACACAGTCACAGATGAATTGCAGGACATTAATAGCATGATGGAATTCCCTTCCTAATAATTTTAACTGCTTCGTGGCCACAGCCTTCTAGACCCCGTATATCTAATGCAGCTTTATTGGGAACTTATTTTTTCTAAGCCCCCTTTATGCAGACCTGTGGTTTTTAATAGAATTTCACACAGTTACTTGCATAAGCAGCTGTTTGGTGCAAAGAAAGCAGTGACAGATTTATAATGCAGCAAAACCTGCTAATTGGATAGATGAAATTGCATTTCTGACAGTGGCCCCTCTATGAAAATTGGTAACATACCTCACAATGATTTGCATATGTTAAGAACTTGATTATTTATTATATTTTGCCTTTTATGTTAATCCTATGATTAATTCTTGGGTAATTACCTACAAACACCTCCCTGGAAGCCTCTTTAGATAATAAGGGCTTGGTGGTTAGTGAAAGGTTATGGGAATTTTGCAAAATCTATTTAGAGAATTCTCAGGATATTTAGAAACACTTTATAATTTCAATGTGTATTTGGGGGAAACTGGGGAATTACTAAATATTAGCTAGATTTTTTTTTTTTTAAAGTGCTATTAAAGGAATGAAAGTCATCTTTGAAAATTATCACTGTGTTAATAAAAAGCTTAAGAGAAAATACAGCAGTCATAATAAAAATAACAATATCAACAACAACAACAACAAAGCTCTTAGCTATTCGAAATATATTAATGTGCTACCTTTCCAAGTGAGAAAATTGCCACTATTTGTTAATTGCAATACGTGAAAAGGAAGCTGAAGTGTAGCCTTAAACTGTTCTGCTGCTTCTCTTGCACCGGTTTAAGTTCATTGTTTAGACTCCCATACTGGAATCAAGGGGAAGCCTTTGATGAAGCTCGGTTGCATGGGATGCTGAACTTCATATTACAGCCATGTTGCTGTAGTGCTCAGGGCACCACACATGCAGGACTTAGGCTCTGCTTAGAATACAGGACAGGAAGTTGTGAAAACAAAAATAATGTTTGCCTTAATCTTAGTGAAGACCAATAATTTCTCAATCAGTGAGCCCCAATAAGATATAAATAGGCCATGTTTTAGAACTGGACCTGTCTCTTCTATGAAAATTAATGTCTTTCCTACTGTCACAGAAATCACCCACCATCTGTAAATGAATCCCTTTTCCGAATGGGAATCATACTGCGCACTTGAACTCAGATTTGTTTTTGATGTTCTAGGCTAGGCTTCAAAAATAATTTTAATTTAAAGGCTTCTATGGGAAGAGTTTTATAATAGGAATGCAGGTTTCCAACAAATACATAACTGGACAGCATTGTTGGAGTTTCTTGGTAATCATCTTCACAAAGTTAAAAAGCTTCATTTTTATTATTTGTTTTATAAAGAGAAATCTGTACATTGTCAAATGTTCAGGTTTCCTTGTTTTATTTCTGAAAGAAACAGAGGAAAGGAAAAGTACCTTTTCTTTTCTTTTTTTTTTGATGTTTTTATTTTCCAATCAGGTAATTCAAACATCCTCCCCAGCTGACAGGAACAGAGACTTAACCAGTACCTGCCCAAAACAGGCTTCTCAAGTACTTGTCAGCTTCTGGTTGTCCATAGTTGTTAAAGCATGGAATGTGCAATTAGTATTGTTTAAATAAATCGTGGCCAAGGATTGCAGCCTGCTGGGCAGGACATTGTCTTGCGTGTTCTGGTCATAAGAGAATAACTCAGCATTCATGGGAGTGCTGTTTTCCCATTCAAAGTTGCTGAAAAAAAAACATGAAGTGCAGTAACACAGGATAAACCCTTTGCTCTGGCTCTGTACCTGACTTCCAGCTGCTAAACTGTGCTGGAAAACAGTTAGAAATACATTAAATACTACTTAAATGCTCCTTTCCCAGGAAAAGAATTACTGCAATTGCTGCAGTGCCCTTTTTCTGGCTGTAGCTGGGAAGGGATGAAGATGTGCGTGCTTGGGAAGAGCAAGTCGTCCTGCTGATGGGGAATGGGGAGACACTGTTCCCGAGACAAAACCTGGGAAGTATGGCTTATTGTAAGGGCATTTGTGAACATGTAGAGAATGACTCATGCCTCATTTTATGCCATATGTACATAAGGATGTAGTATCTAAGACTGATGCTAGTAAAACATAGAGCAGAATTTGGCCCTTGTGTGTTCAGTTCACTAGAGGATATTCATCTAATCAGGATGAGTTCTTTTACTATGTTGTTCAGGTGTATAAAGCGGCTTATTCAAGTGACTTAAACAGTAAGCTGTCATTTCTGCAAAAAAACAAATTTGTAAGTAGACAGCAATATATGTCAGTGTTTTACTGTGATTATGAAATGTTACAGGAAATGCATCGCATACTCTATACCTTTTATGGTTTTTTATTTCTGTGTGAACAAGAAGATGTTATGGCTGCAAAGAAAGAAATCATCCAGAGCTGAGTTTGGTGTAAAAACACCACCCTTTTTAGAAGGCAACACCTTCTGGCTAGGGCACAAATAACTAAAAAAAAAAGAAGTAGCCCTTTTAGAAGGTGGGAAGGTAATGAAACAATGGAAAACAGATGAACTGCCTTTTGCTAGTGTAAGTCTGTATAGCTTCACTGGGATGTAAACAAGTAGAGATATTTTTTTCAGAATTTTGCAGATTTGGAGAAAGAAAAAATAGTGGAAGTATGAGAAGGTTCCATATATTATTGGAAGTTTATGACATCCAGAAAAGATAGCTTGCTTTACCTAAGATTTAATATTAAGGAAAGTTCATGTGGATTTCTAAGGGAACACACTACAGTGAAAGGCAAAGTGATATTATTCACTAATACCAGATAAAAGATAAATTATGTCTTACCAAATGTGACAACCAAGTCCTCTCATTACAGGCAGTATTTTCACAGTAATATTTTCCTGTTCCTGTGGTTTTACTTGACAGTGAAATATATAATCATACACTTGAGCATTCAAAGAACCTGCTTATGATTTGCTGCTCCTCATCTGTGCAAAAAGAAGGGTTTCTGGGAGTCTTCTCCTCTTGCAGTATTTCGCGCTAGATAAGGAGAGGGAAACATGGGAAATCTAAGATTAAGCCTCTAATTTAAATTTAGTGTGCCTAACTGCCAAATTTGAAATACAGTCTGAGATTTCCAGGCAAGGTTTGGTTTAGAAATAGGGTCCAGGAACAATATCTGAATACAGATTTAGATCTGAGCCTCTTTCAGATATCAATCCTCTTATTGATCTGCTTGAATGTGTGCTGGACAGGGAAGAGGAGATTTTCACAGTGGCTCTGAACTGGCCTATTGCCTATTGGAAAGCACAGTGCGACAGCCCCTGCCTGTGACAGGGATCTCAAGCTGGTTATCCTGATCTTCATCCATCCCATTGGCCAATGCAGACTGGGCACAAATGCTACCAGTTTCATAATGATTTGCAGCTACTTTGTACTGTGCAAGCAAATACTCAAGGCTCATAGTAAAGGAGATCAGAAGCCATGTCTGGTTAACAAAATATTTCCAGTGCTGTCATTCAGGCTGTTTACCTTATCCTTGTCCCCTGTAGTTCTTAAAATATGTTATTGGGCTTAAAGTGTGTATGCAAATTTTAATTAACTGAGTCTAATTACAGTCTTTGAAAGGCAGAATCTCTCTTCACCCACCACTAACATGCACCTGCTCTTTTAGTAGTGAACAGCAATGCTACTAAACAGTTTTGGGCAGGAAATAAACATTGTCCCAGGCAGATGAAAGTGTAGGTAGACAGAGAGGAGCTGGAAAGTGTCCAGAAGGCTGCTGCACAGAAAAAAACAGCTGGGAACTCTGGTTTATATCTTATCTGAAGGCTTAGTCTGTTACCATCAAAGTTCTTCCCTTCACACCATGCTTAGTCTTATTGGTCCATGAAAGAAACCGGAGACATCTTGAATTACTCTCCCCATTTCCTGTGGCACCCCAGTGGTTTTTGGAGATATTTTCTTCAGATATAGGCTCGACATGACCCTGCTTCAGTCTGAATTCTCATGAAGTCTTAAGATTTTAAAAATCATCTTGGCAGACAAGAAAAAAAAAAAGAGCAACTGAAACTGAAAATTTCAAGTCTCATTGCCATCCTCAGCCACACCAGTTCCAAAAGTTTCTCCTAACTCTAGGCTTATCAAGTCAAAACCTTTTTGTTACCAGGGTACTCTACAGAGTTGGAAAGGATGAATTATCTGTGAGGGCACATTTAGTTGGGGGACCTTCTTAACAAATCTGAGCTCAGCATTAGTTCCTTTGAAAAGCTTTTCTGGTTCTTAACAGGACAGATACCACCCTTGTTAATCCAGATGCTCTAAAACTTTTGAGAAGCTTAGATTTAGAGTGTGAACATGTAAATGTGCAGTGGTAACCCCACTTTTTTTTTGATTGATCTCATGAAGACTGCAGAAGTCTTCTGCCCTCTGCAACCTGTGCATGGTCACCAGTGCAGGAGGAGGAGGAGGTGGTGGCAGACCCACAATAGGAAAATATCCACTCTATTCCATTCAAAAGAAAAAGATTTAAACTTGTTTGTGGCTATTATTAAAGCAAAGCTTTGCAGAAGCAAGTACTATGGCATGCTGCAGAACTGTAGGTATACCTGAGCATTTAGAGTGCTTCTGAGACAGGAACTGGTGCCAGAAGCTGTCTGATTTTTATTTATTTTCTTCCTTCTTTTTTTTTTAATTTTGGTAGCATTAAATTAGCTTTACTTGCAAAAAAAAAAAAAAAGAAATTATTTGGTAAACTGTATCCATCAGTGGAAAAGAAGTGGTCAGATGAGAAAGTATAGTATGCCTGGCTTAGGCAAAAGGCCTTTTTTTTCCCTGATTACAATTAATTTCAGTGGACGTGGGCCTACAAACCCCTGGTCTTGGGCACTTTTCACATCATAACACTTGTGGGGTGGGATAATGCAGAGATTAAATGCAGCCATTCAAAAGTAGCCCAAAGCTGTTCTAGCAAATAGACAGACTTTTCTCATTTTCCTGAAATCATTCAATATATGAATTTCACTGGATTCACTTTCTCGTGCCAAAGAAGCCAACGTAGTTCATCCTGGCATGTTAAAAATTGGAAGGATCTGATTGACAGAAGAGGGAGAGAGCAGATTCAGAATACTCAGATCTTACTATTGCACAGTTCACTGCAGTACTAAAGATTCACACACAAAGCAACAGTGCTGACAGTCCATCCATTGCACTGTGCCACACATACCGGCTTTACATTCCCTTAAAATAATTTTTGTGTTTTTCTGTTTTACTGCCTCATAATTATCTTTTAAACTTCATATTACGTTTTCACATTTTAAGCTATACTTGTCATCAGTCATTTTTTTTAAAATCAGAGCCATGCAGTGTTTTTTTCCTTTTAGGGAACATATCTAACTGTATTCTCTCTCAATAAGTTTTAATTTCAGGTTTTGGACTGAGTGTGTCCAGAAATAAAACTTAAATCAAGAGTATATCTTGACAAAATGTGGGATTTTAACTTGGAGCCAACAGGGAGCAAACATATGAAGCCCAAGTAAGGAGCCTTTGACCAAAAAGCACACTTACATTGTGCACTGAAACATGGTATCCAGATATCCAAATTATCCTTCACAAAGCAGGGCAGTTAATGGAAGCAGTCCCCCACTGCCCATGGTGATGTGATTCTTCATACAGGTGCTTCGCCCTACTTCTCTACAGAATAAATGCCCCAGGACTCACCACAATCCAGAGAATGGGCTGAGCCCTGAAAACTCAGCCAAGCTTTTTATAAGACTAGACAAAGCAGTGCTATTCAAGGTGAGAGAGATGGTGATATGCCTGGTATCACTGTTGATACCCTGGGTAGCTTGTGTAGCTCCAGTCTCTGCAGCCTCCTATCCCATGCAGCTCGGCTCCCTTCAGTAGCAAATGAAGGAACGGGGCAAACATCTGGCTTCTGTTTGTTCTTTTTACTTCTCCAGTGCATCTGCTGAGGGCCTGTTTTGCTTTGAAACTTTTTAATAATATATAGGTACATCGCTACGTGTTTATGTCAGAGAGGGCAGAGCCAAAGCCAATGCCTTACTGCAGAGAGGTTGGTGTCAATCCGCAGCTCCTGTGGGATTTCACACTCACAGAACAGTCCCCAAGATAAGGTGGTAGGAATAGCTTTTTTCTGCTTTTCTTCTTTGTTCAGATGACATGGAGACCTTCCACAGGTACTCCCCTGAGGAGGAAGCCCTGACCTGCCCAGGAAGGCCACCGCAGAAAGGAGGGCAGCTGGGGAATGAGAATTTGGTCACAAATTTCATCCCAGTGGAGGCAGTCCAAGCAAATGAAGTCTTAGGAGGGCATGTGTATAGATGTATTCCTTTGAGGTTCCCTTCCTTTGACCATAGGCAGGTCCCTAAAATGAGAAGACATGGTCAGTAAAGTTTGCAGGTATGTTACGAAATGAGGGTCTCCATTCTCACATTTCTTAGTCTGAGGCACTCCCCAAGTCACTTGAGCCATAGCAGCGTGGGTCCTCAAAGCTCAGTTCAGTAGTAAAACATTGTAAGATGATGAATGAATCCTGTCTGAAAGCCAGCTTTGCAAGGAATGCAGGTAAGTCCTGTCTGGTCCTGAGTTCAGCTACAAACACTTCAAATAAATAGTGCCAGCTAATATGTCTTCCCATCTCCTGCTTTATTTGCCATTAAACAATCCTTCCTCAGGCTTTCTTGTGTTCTACATAGTCATTCATTTGAACTGCCATTCTCTTTGGCAAGTTGCAGGATTTTCAAACACATGCTAAAGCAGGTATTTCCCAAAGCAGATAGTGCACATACTTCTGGGAGATCTTTGTAGCATGTACTCTACTAAGGTCTAGCAGCCCCAGTTTGCTGTTTGTCTCATTTCAATCTTATGATTAAACATTTTATCTTGATCCATCAAAAAAACCCTGTCTTGGAACATGAAACAGAACACTTCACATTAAAACTTCCCTATGAAAAGGTTTCTGGATATGAGACATACAGTAATTAATGCTGCTTGATAGAATCTATAAATGTACACTGTAGCAATGCTGTTTGCTTTAAGTACTACTTTAAGCAGGAAAAGGCAATGAATCCCCCTTCCACTGTCTGATTTTATGTTTAAGAGCTAATGAACTGAATTCTTCATAAACATTGGCAAAAGATGCAAATGAACAGACAGATTCTCCAAATGCAAAGGGACACGTGAGAAAGAGCTAATTTTACACAATTGACACTCTAACCTTTTTGGATCACTGGAATTAGAGACTGATTAATCTGCCATGATTAGCATTTATTGAAGTTTTTGACACTGCTGCATTGTTTTTCTTCTCCTTTTCTTTTGTGTCTCTGAGAGTTAAGAGTTTATAATACATTTAACTACCAGTCCATCACCCTGACAGGGTCATAGCTTTCCTTTATGGACTTTTAAAATTAATAACAGACCGTTCTATTTTGACATGCCCTTGCTTCTGCTGCAGAACTCGGCTGTTTAATTGTAGAGCTGGCCTCTTGTGGCCAAATGCTCCCAATGTTTAGTAAGGGTTGAAAATATGGATGTTAGGAGAAAAACTGGCAGATGGCTGACAAGGCATTTTTACTCATAACACACCAGTAAAACTTTAACTCAGAAGATTTAGTGCTAGAGCTTTGCAGTCAGCAAGCTGCAGCCATATGCAGATTTTTTTTTCAAACTTCTAAACTGATGGTTTTGCAAAGTGTGCATAAGCAGCCTTTATTGATTATGATGTTAAAAATTGAAAGCGTCAGTATCATTTAGCTTGAGACACTTTTAAAGAAAAAATGAACATTCATTTTCATTATGAATTCCTGATAGACCAGACACTGGTAAGGGCTATGCTCTTTATTTTTAAAACTAAAGCAAGGAACACTCTTACTATGCTTTAAAAAAAAAAAAAAAAAAAAGTTGCATATATGAATCAAATAGAACCTAACACATATACTGTAACTGTTGGTTCTTACACATTCATAAACTCCAGATGATGTCCCGACCCATGAAAGTGACTTGTTAGCTGGATATAAAATCACAGACACCATAAGCCTTGGTGATAGCTTCACAGCCTAACTTTCAGACACAAGTTAGTATTTATAACACTCTCAGTACCTATCTATCACTGCAAAAAGCGTGTTAAATAACTTTAAAGGCCTGACAAACCCACAAAACTAGGAAATGAAGATTTATGGGTGCACAGTCCATGAATTCATTCTATCGTGCCCAGGTGTTACGGCACACACAGCAATGACATAAGTTTGCTTTAGTTTAACTGTGAAGTGATGCAAGTACGTTACCCCAGGTATTCTGCAGTGGCCAAGCAACGCTCCCCACCATTTTTTCCATTAAATGCAGCCAAACATCGCGCATGGTCATGAGACAAGGTGTAAAGTAGCTGGTTACCTACATCCTTTCCCTGTGCTTCTGTACTACCAGACATTAATTTATATATATCAGCTAATTATCAGCATAATTTATACTAAAAAAAATAGAAAATCTGTTTTCTTTAGAAGCTCAGAAAAAATGATCTTCTTTAGTCTTTGCTCAAAATGAACTAAGATAATTTTTCAGCAAGGGAAATAAAAAGAAAGAATAGAAAAATATGTTTTCATGGGCCTCAAATTTCTCTATGCAAACCAATATTTGTAGGGAAAAGAGGAATAATTATGTAACTAAATATCTTTGCTGAAATGGCAAATGGGTCTACAGTTAAACAGGTGATATGCAGGTTGATATGTCATTTGCAGACTTACCCTTTGCACTGCCTCTCCTGACAAAATTTTACCTGAAATCTCTTTTAGGGAGTAATACTAAAATCCCCTGAAAACCTCAAGTACAGTTGTGCAATTATACTGTAAATCAAATTAATGAAACAGTGTTTTTACATCTGTCAGGGCCTCCAAGAACTCTGATAATTTTGCCCTGTCTACAAGTCAAAAGGGAAGCTAAATGGTATGCAAAGAGGCACCTCACAGCCATCACTAATCAGAGGATTCCCTTTTTATGGGCTCCACTTAGGCCAGGTAGGATGGGGCTTGGAGCAACCTGGTCTAGTGGAAGCTGTCCTTGCTCGTGGCATAGGGGTGGGAACCAGATGATCTTTAAGGTCCCTTCCAACCCAAACCATTCTATGGTTGTGTTGTGCGGTTGCATTAGACCTTGAATTTTTTAAGTAGTGGGGCTGGAGACTGTCTCCAACAACTCACCTAGGTTGCCTTATTTTCCAGTCTTTTCTATCTGTTGGAAGGCTGCTCCTCCTCTCTCCCTGCATCCCATTCTGGTTTCCTCCTGGAGTCAGTTTTGGAGCTTTGTCGCTGCCTCTAACTCACAGAGTGGTTCCTCAGCAGGAACGGCCTGTGTCCTGCTACCAGGTGTTGAGCATCCAAACATGTCCCTCTCTACTTAATGCACATATTCTCCTAATTGCACTCCCAGTTTCAGTTCTCCTGGCCCTGCCTATTTTGAGTATCTGGTACATCCATCCCAAAGAGCTGCCCTATCTCTGGATTGGACAGCAGTGTGCTCTGCAGATGTTCTGCCAAAAGGGAGAGGGGTATTGGACCTGCTGCAAACACACGTCTGCTTCTGAAAGAGATCAGTGACCTTTCCCAAGCCCAAACATCGTCTTTACAGGACATTTCTGAGAAGGATATGTAGCTGTCCTACTATGTTTCTGGGAGCCAGTGGATCTGTGCTGGAGCCTTCCTGGCCTCTTCACACCCCCAAGGAGTGGAAGAGGAACCCCATGCACTAAGGAGGGCTGAAACCCAGCCTTATAGTTGGAGATTGTCATGGGGCGAAAGGTGGGAGTAAGTGGGGTTGTGTGGGAGAAAAGAATTCTTTGTGTAAAGGAATCTCAAAAACTGAAGGAAAGCCTCCTTTGGTAGATGTCAGAATGAAATCAGGGCAGGATTTTGCAAACCCCTTTGGTTGCAACAGTAGTGCTGATGATAGCACCACCAGATCACCTGACTCCATAACTTCATGTTACCAATTACTGCCATCAAATTGGTTACACATGGCTGTAGATCCATGCGTATTACCTGAGCCTGCAGGCCCTGGTGTTTCAAACACTTACGCATAAAAATTGCTATAATTCTTGTTAACAGTCATTGCAGTCCATCTATTGCTCATCTACAATCTCTTGAAGATATAATAGGAATCATTACCATGAGGAACAATGGCGAAAACAGCGTCTAACACTGTGACTGAGGCTGAATTATACCAGAGCCTGCATTAGCCAAGCTTTGACTGAGGAATGACTGAAAATTTTCAAGTCAGTCAAACCTGATGAAAACCTGGCTGAGTTCCCTCCTTTATGAAAACTTTCCACAGAATTACCCTACTTTTTGCCATAGAGTTATTTCCTCTGATGGAGATACTGCAAGGGAAGGAGTTAATTTTGCCAGATAAATATTATCCAACACTAGGAAAGTACTGGCATTTCCAAACCTGATTCAACCAAATCCATTTAATACCAGGAACAAGGATTTCTTGCTCCCTTAGTACCCTGCCAGCTCTAGGCTGTGCCAAAGCCACTATTGCCAAGGGGATAATGAGGTAATGTGCCTGATGATAAAATCCTGGTTTCCTGGCTTGTTGCCTGGGATACAAGATGGCACACACCTATGCTCATATGAAAAGGCAGTGTGGGATCTTTGAGGAGGCTTTCCAGCTTAAAAATAATGCATCAGAGAAAGAAAAGAGCCAAAAATTAGACAGATAAAAATGTCCTTTAACTGCTTATAAACTGAAAGGAAACTGGTTGCAGAATACTGGTCCATACCTAATCGAAAGCCTGCATTAACTAATGCTTGTTGGATGTTGAATTACAACAGAAAGCCTATGTTAATGCATGTGAGAGCCACATGAATATCAAACAAATTCATTACAATCAGTGCTATTACAGTGAATACCAAATGAGTTCATAATGATGGAACAATGAAACTGTTACTGATAGATTTTATTTCTGCAACAAATCCTCTGAATAAGGGTCCACTCCTGTAGTATTAATTCTAATATAAAACTGCATCTGAATATTAGCATCATCAGATAAATTATACCTTTCACTATTCTGAACTATACAGTTCAACCTTTTTATCCCACCAGTACATGGGAAATATTTTTTTTAATCTCAATTTGTTCTTAAAGTTTGATGAGTATTGTAAAGGGGTAAGACTTTATTTTAAGTATCCAGTCATTAAGAATTCATTTAGTATTCATTGCAATAACATTAATACAATAGAATCAAATGAAAAAGAAATTCATTTAGTATTCATATAGATGTGATATGTACTTCTAAAATAGAGTTCCACTCTAATTCAGCATTAGTTTAACATTATTTAATGGACATTTTATTTTAAGTGTCCTGGTAAAGATTATTTAATTTCTAACTCAGATATTTAGATATTTTCTTTTTTTTTTTTTTTTTTACAGAAAGGTTTAATATATGTGGCAAATTAATAGAATATGATGTGAGCATTTCAAATCTTTGCAAGAGCATCACTTTTATGAATAAGTTTAAAAGAAAATCTGAATATCTTTTTTTTTCCCTGTTAGTATTAACATATTTACAGAACATGCTAGTTTCAGAGGTGGCCATAATATAAGGCATACCTACTGTTGAAAGGACTGATTTGCTATCGAAAATTAGGGTAGAATATTTTTTATTATTACTAGCACGAAGGACTCGTAGTGTATAGATCGCATTTGTAAGAACAAAGGCAAGTCAACCATTCCTTAAGATTATGATCTTCAAAGTCAGAAAAGAGCTACATCCATGCTCAACTGTTCCATACAGTGTAAGTAAATTGAAGAAATGCCCCTATCCAGTGAGGGCAAAGCCTTACAGATAACCTTTCTTGCCTCTTTAAGCTTGTTCCCTACCATCCATTAGCTGTGGTTACCAGAAAACTGCAAACCCATCACTGAATCTGACAAAGTTACTCTTAACCCAGAGGCATTATGATGACTTGTCTATAATTTCTGGACTTCAGCAAACACAAAAATGCATTTATGAAGTACCAACTATCCTTTTGGCTAACTCGTCATTAAAATGTATTTAGATGTCCTTCAAAAAAAAAAAAAATTAAAATCATCTTACAGTGAAATTCAAACTGGCTGATTCCCAGGCTTACAGTTACTTTCCTATCAAGAATTAATGCAATATCATGCACACACCATTACTGAAAAATTCTACGCTGTTTTTTGCCAAGTGTTCCTATATAACAGTTTTATCACAAGTCTGACAGCCGCCATAAAAATTCCAGGCATTCTATATCAACAGCCCTCTTTGTACTAAGTTATTAAACATTAAATTTTTATTCGTCATTTGTATTCTGTTATGCAAAATAAGCTCCTTGATAAGATGTGTCTTCTTAATTGGGCCCTTGATGCTTCTTGGATCGGAGTTGTCAGATTAGCTGGAAGAAGAGGCTCTGCATTGAGCCAGCTCGCTACCAGGAGACCAATAGCTTTGTAACAACGATATTAAGTTAGAGGGGCCAAATGGAGGGCAGCACTAGGCTCAGGTGAGACTCTACATCTGTGCATGTCTTATGCTCAGGCACTTTTCTCATAGCATCAGCAGGGCTGATGGAAATAGATTTGTTTGTTGTTTACAGCATGCAGCTGTGGATGCTGCTGCATGGGAGTTGTATAAGATTGAAGCAAATTTGTACTGAGACTAAAATATTGAGCTTTTCTCCAGTCAGCAGTCTCTGGAATCTTATTGTCGAAAACTTTATCTAGTTGTAACCCTCCCCAGGGTGATTTTCATTTGCAGCTGCCCTGTTCTGTCTCTCCCTGCCTGTCCCAAGCTGCCTCTGCACCAGCCAGCGAAGGAGCAGGCTCCTGGTGTATGAGGTAGTGGCTGGGCCAGGCAAAAGTGATGACAACTGGGTCAAGCCTTTAGTACAGCACGTTTTCCAGAAAGCTTTCCGATTCCCACAAATCCCTCCAACAGCTGTCATTATGAGACATCATTATTTGCTTCCCTTTTAGCTACAACCTGAATAAAGGGCTCAATATTTAGTGTGGTGCTTGGTGGCAAAGCATAATAAGAAATCTCTAAGCGCATGGAGGAAAAAAAAAGAAAACCCTCATGAACATGTAGGATTTATTATTTTCATAAGGTAGACCAATTCTAACAGAAGTATAGTACATTTCCAGGCTCCTGCTAGAAATTTAATTGATTAATGCTCCTGGTATTTGTTTGACTGAGTTCTCCTGTAATTCTGAAAAAAAGATTTCCCCATTTTGTTAGTTCTTTTCTGTGTTACAACCAGACTTGGAGACCTTCCTATCGCTGGGGTCTGCCATGCTATGTGCAGAAGGAACACACTCACTGTCTCCTTAGGGTAGCTGGGACAAGAGTCACATTACCAGTTTGCAGATGGGAAATGGAGGGTAAACTATAGGACCAAAGTCTTGCCTGGAAGCTGCGGTGGAGCAACTCATTGAACTGAAACTTCTTCCATTTCAACCACCGCACTTTCCATTCATAACTAAAGGCTTATTTAGTATTTAACAAAATATGACATCTCAGGCTGTTTGATCTGTTGGAGCACATTGATTTTATTTCTTGAACATTATACACCTTACTGCAGTTCTTACCTAGGACATTTCGTGATTTTTTTTTTTTTTTTTTCCCCAGATTTTTGGCACAAAAATAACTTGGAAATACTAGCATGCAACATTAAGTGGATTTAATAACCTATTGCTGTGATACTCTTTCGAATTGTTATCTAGGAAAGGTTTTGAGGTTTTAGTATGAACTTTTTTGTAAGAAATCTTCAAAATGAATACAAACCCTAATCCAACGTACATTTTCATTTCAGTACATCTGCTGCAGTTTAGATTATGGGTGACGCCAAGTAATAGAGATCAGTCTCAGCTCTTCTTCTAACTTCTCTTTAGGTATGGTGAATTTTTGTAAGGATTTCATTTCTACAGGGCATTAAACTGAAGTTTTGATATCTAGCTGGAGAAACAATTCCTCCGTAAGGAAGGCGTAGCAATGAAAGCTGTATATTCAACCTACACATACTCTGTCTAGTTTTGAATTAAGGCCTTCTGCGAATCTCCCTGTATTTGCTCAGTGGCATCCCCACGCAGGCTGTATGACTGTAAGGCTGTTGTGGATTATTAGGTATTGCAGCAGCAGGAGTGAGAATATTAGTTTGCACCTAACATGTTTTGGATTTTAGCTGAAATAAGGGTCAAACAGCAGAAGCGTGGTAGGGGAGGGAAGCAGCTGTCATGTCCAGAGACATTACAGAGATGTGTAGAGACATCCTTTTTTCTGTTATATGTGTGAAGATCTGCTTACTTTCTTTCAGGCTAAGAACAACTGCTCCTCCTAAGGAGATTCTGTGCTTGCTTCCTATTCTAAGGCCACCTATGGCAGACCTTGGTTAAAAGACTAATAAAGGCACGGGAATCTTTCTGAGGCAACGAAAACATTCAGTGGCAATGGGAAAGATGTAGGTGGTTAAGTCCCATGTGTCCCAGCATTAGCATCTTTCACAGTTCAAGTGTAAGGGAGGAGTTGACACTGATAATGCCCTTTCCATCTTTATAGTCAGTAGCAAAGGGAGGGAGCAAAAAATGGAAGTCAATGTGCATTTCCAGAATTGCTCCACTGATGTTTGGTGTAAGCTTGTTATCTATTCAGAGCACTTCCACTTGCGCAGGGTGGAACATCTTGCTTGCTCAGTGCCCTGCGCTGGAGACCCAGCAGATGTCCCCATCAGGCAACACTGCCCTGACAGCGGGAGCAGCCCTGGTGGTGGTGGCAGTGCACAGTTTCCTAGACGTGACCTCCGTGCCTCCTGGGATCAGAATTTTAAAAGAATTTTTGTGTCTCATTTCCAGATTTCAAATGTTGTTTCTCACCTTACCGTGTTTAGGAGTGGAACCTGTAGTCACCACCTGCAGTTCAGTCACAGGCATGCACACATAGAATCATAGAATAGTTTGGGTTGGAAAGATCACCTAGTTCCACCCCCCCCTCCATGGGCAGGGACACCTTCCACTAGACCAGGTTGCTCCAAGCCCTCGTTATTTATTATTTATTTTTATTATTATTCATGTCCAACATGGCCTTGCACGTTGTGTATGAGTGATATCTGTCTGCCTGTCCTCACTCAAGGGGAAGATGCTTGGCTTGGAGACTGGCGGCTAACTGGACGACATGAACCAGTGGCAGGAGAGCATTGCTGTGGCAAAGTCACATGCCAAAGGTCACAATCCGTAGATTAGTGGCAGAGTTAGCCCTGAACCATCAGCTGCAAGACCATCTCAGCTGACTGAGACTGCATGTTGTTTGCAACCTTCCCTCAGAATGAGTTTAGTTGCCATTTAGCTTAGAAACATAAGTCTCCTTCCTTGACTCAAAATGATCTTCCTCAAGAACTTGAGACAGTTTCAGAGACATTTTTACAGAAAATTATAAGGATTTCAAGAGGATGAAGAGAAGAGATTTTGGGGGGAGCCTACTCTTATCTGCAGAATTAAAACCCACAATCCTGACTGGCTGAATAGATACCCTACATCCATAACAATTCTTCCAAGAGACACCAGCTAACCGATGTGATTTCAGCAGCCATGGCTCCAGCATCTGGCTATGTTTTGACGTTTCTAAGATGTAGATGTATTGTGTGGAATTGCAATGTTTTTGCTCAAATGACAGTGATAATATTCCTGGCATGCTCATGCAGTGGATATTCCTGTGCCTAGATACCTCATTATCTGCAGACGCCATAATGAGAATATGAATGCTGTCAATCACTTTGAGACACTTGTAAAATCAGTAACATAGGAAAGCTTTCCTTGATGTTTCTCTTAGGCTGTGTGTTGGTTGGCTGGTAGAATCACGGGGATGTGAGGGACTGGGACTTTGGATTGTTCTTTACAAACTTGAATCTGTCAAGTCTTGAGTCACTCTCCTTAAATACCTCCAATTCGTCTTCCCTTCAGAGAGGGGTAGTGGCACATGGAGCACTCTCCAGGAGTATCTCAGACAACTGTTACCTGTAAGACAAATTGTGGGGCATTTGCAGTGGCTCATCCCAGATACGACACCTCTGGTGCCAGATAATTCTCAATTACACCACTAAGGTTTATGGACTCTCCCTCTCTGTCTCCTTCAAGACTACATAAAGAGCTCAGGTTCAAAGCAGAAAAATCATACTTTCCAACTGAAAAAGTATTAGAAAAGCTTGATGAGAACAGGCTATCCCTGGAAACCAACTTTTCATTCAGAAGGGCTTTCCAAGCTACATGTGTGAAGGTTTTTAATAAGTGTTATGAAATCCCTACAGATGTAGATACAAAACATCTGCAATAGTTGACAGCTTCACAGATTTATTTAAGTTTTTTCTGAAAGGCATATTCTGTAAGTAAACATCTTACAGTTCCTAATTATCAAAAGGAGAAATAGTTTGACTAGACTCACCTTATTTTTTGCTCATTTCAGTTTGTCATCCATGGAATATTGGGTAGATAATATTAATCTTCCTTGACTTTGATGTCTAAAAGTTAGACAATTAAGTCTGAGCTACTTACCCTTTAAAGTCAGTGGAGTGAAACAAGGCGGTTTGTGTTAAGACAGAGTCTTAGCATTGGTCAAATGAATTGGATTTCTAGTCTCCACTGATTATAAAAAAAGTTGTAGCTTAGCCACTAGTACAGGCTAGATACCCTACTTCACTTATTTAATGCTGGGTGAGATTGATTTCACCTGCCACCGGCCAAAATATTGAACTGTGAATGTGCGTTTCTTTCCTACACATCTGACAAAGAGTACCCAAGAGCCACTATGCCCTTCAGGGATTCTGGCTTTGCTGAGGCTTCGCAGTCAGCCTGGAGCCCACTTCACATATCCATGCTGCAAGTCAGCCCAGCAACATCTCCTTTTGCCTCAGCAGTGCTCCAGTGTCCCTGTCAATTTACTGTAGTGTTGGTGGCCCACTGGTAGCTGTGTTAAAGCAGGACAAAAATGTAAATTGAGGTAGGGAAGCATCTCTCTTTCCCTGAGGAAAGATCCTGCATCCTTGACCAAAGTCACAAAATAGGGCTTCAAGATTTGGGTCTGTTCTGCTCATGCAGAAATAGATGATGACCAAAGAGTTTTATGGAGAGTACAATTCTGCATAACCATTCAGGAGGCTGCTCTCTTCTCTTTTAATTAATAAATTAATGAATTCAGTGCTGATTTTGCATTGCTCTTTTGAGTGCTGGAAAGCATGATAAACAGTAATCATTAATGTGTTGATGGAAGGCTTAAAATGGCTTAGGATAAGGGCTCTTCACAGATACTGGGGAAGGTGCCTTGGGTGGCCACCAACAGGAAGATGACATGTCAGGGTAACAACAGAGGTGTTGGGCTCCATCACTGGATGAGTACCTAGCCTGCTGGGCAGCTTCTGGCATATCAGGATTAGCACTACATCCCTCTTAAGACTCACCACAGGATCAAATCTCTCAGGCTTTTTTTCTGCAAACTGGTTGGACTTTCATTCTGGACATACTGGAACATCTTTGTATTTTACAGCACTCTTGGCTACACACCTTTTGAGCACAGCTCCTCCCATCTTATCCTTGCATCTCACATAAGCATAATGTAACATAAAGGTGAACTTGATTCTATCATTTCATCAGGGCTCCACACTGAAGTTCAAACACAGTGTGTGTTTTCACTGAATTCATTTTACCTGTATAATCTCACATTATAATGGTATTGCCTTCCAGAGGGTCACTGCAGACTTGCATTTAGATCATTTTGTCATTGCAAGCTTGTGTGATAATAGGATTACCATAGGCAGGTTTTAAAATTATTCTAAGATTGTAGTGAGGACATGAGGTCTCTATTTAAGAGTCTGTATCACTAAGAGCAGCACAAACCAAGCTACAAGACTTAAGGAATGCAAATGTGTTACAAAAGGGATGACTTGACATAGCTTGCTGGTGGGAGAAAACCATTTGTTTTCCTAGAAGTTTTGCAACAGGCATGAAAGTAAATCAGAAAAGCTTGAAAGAAATTAAATAGTTATTGCATGCCAAATTTACATATATACATGAAAGTACATACACAAAAATAAAAATGGACTTAGTATCAGTGCCTGTAGAGGCAAAAGACTCTATCAATACGTAATTAACCAGCTGCATATGACACTGTGTTTTATCAGGGCAGTAGTAGTGTCTGTCTGCTAGAGCTGCCCAATCCTGTCAGCTTTTATATTCTGAAGTAAAAATGTCCCATTACTGGTATTGCCACTGCAATAGTGAGTATCCCAGTTTATACAATCATATATGTGATTTCTTGTTGAAATGCTGGTAACTATTATATGCAGAAGTTCTGATCAAATAGAAAGTGAACAAACCCAAAAAATTAGTGTCATGGAAGTAAAGAGTTATTACAATGCACTAAAATTTTAAATAAGTAGTGGGAAGTATTTCATTTCTGCTTATCATTCTTGATGCTGTTTGTGTTCTCAAGGCCTATTTAATTAATGAAGAGCTTGTGGCTGCTTTTGGGAAAATGAAATAACTTCACCCAGAGAGGCAGGTGTATTGTATTGTATTCTAATTCTGTCAGCTCCTTGCTTTTTTTCCCTTTTGATTACAGGGCATATTTGCTATGTGATGTACTTTAGCAGTCTTATTTAAAATATGGCTATTAAGCTTACCTACTGTTCTGAAAGCTAGGCAAATCTTAGATCATCCTGAATGCTTGCCCATCCAAACATCAGTCAGTGACAGATTAACTTAGCAAAAGGTCTTGCCTGGCCGTCCTAGCTAGATTCTATGCTCATTTCAAAAATATGTTTTCATCAAAAGCTCTTCAGCTGACAGCTGGGTTGGGGGCACATAAAATAGAAAAACTCCTGGCAATTCAATTTTTCAATAAAAGATTTGACAAAAAAAAAAAAGTTTTTTCTTTTCATTATTAAATCCTACTCATCTTCAGCATTATTTTCTGAGTAATTTTTAAATGAACCACTAGCTTTTACCACCAGTTCCAGCTTGGAAATCTCCAGTCTTTCAGAAAGCTCAAGGGAATTTTCATCTGTCCCTAAGGAGACTCCAGTCTACAAGTGGCTGGTTAGAGTATGTCACCACAGCAGGAGGTACGCTGGCGGTGTACATGTACATGGGTGGGGAGCTTGTGACTGGAGTTGTGGGAAAACGGCTCTGAGTGGCAGGCGTTTTAAAACCAATGCTGCCAAAGACTACAGTCATTTAATCAGAGAATAATAGAAAAGAAAATAATTTAGGTCGGATGGGACCTCTGGATGTCACCTACTACAACCCCTTGCTCAAAGCTGGATTAAACTTGTGAAATACCTTCATCTCTGTATTTGTTGTCTGGTCTCATTTCAAAATTACCTCACCTTTCATTCAAGGGTATAAATGTGTTTGAAAATGAAGTTTATACTCATTTTGCAAAAGGGCAAGTTGAGGTAAACTACTGCAAAGCCACTGGCTGAGGCAGATGAATGGTTTTCCCATCCCATCTCCCAGTTTTCTGCTTTCCCTGTTAGGCATGTTGCCTGTTTCCGATACAATTGGTTATTATTTACACAGAGGCACAAGAACCTTGTGATAAAATGCCTATCAAAGCATTAAAATGGTCATCAGTGTGGACTCATTTTTTCTCTTGGTATCATTCAGCATCGTATATGTGTTTCCCATGGGCAGAATTTGACCCGTACTGCACAAATTAGAAGAAGTTGGTTTATTAAGGCAGTGTGGTTTGAAATTGCTTTGGTAGTTGCTAAACACATCTATGATTATGTCAATTTAGGTTTATCTAAAAATATAAAGCTTCAAGTGAAATGTTACAGAAGCAAGTAAAAGTAATTCTTTCCCATGTAAAAGACGTGCTGGACAATTAAAATCTAAAACCTGCATATGGTTAAATTATGGACTCCCTTTTATTTTGCAGCTCTGAGTATACTGGATTGAGGTCTACTGTTGCTGACCACTGCTTTGATTATCTCACTGTAGCACATAATGCTTCGTACCCGTAGAATGTATTCTAGCAAGCTCCTAAATTGTATTTGGACAAAGAATAATTGAACACTGGACAGAATAACAAATGCTATGGTCAAGTTTGCTTCATGGGTTTATCGTGTTGTATTAACATGATAGAAATATGAATACTTAAATCTTATCTCAGGTATAGTTTATAACTGCATTAATCATTTACTGTATTATATATTTTTCATGTCACTAAGATTGTGAGGAAAAGATTCAATTTTCCCAGTGCAGTCAGTTGAATGTAGTTTAGATAAGTTAAAGGCATTGCATTAAACTGTTTCAACATGGTTTTCTCTTACAGATCCTATAAAGGATGGAGAACATATATCAAACAGTAATAACTGGTATATTTTACTTTTTTCTTTTTAAAGTAATATAGCAGTGCATTTTCCATTTTCATTAAAATCAGATAAATGAAGTTACTAAGTTTGCCACTTACAGGTAAGTGTATTCAAATTGACACAGGCGTTTTTACCTACTATATTTGCTTAAAATTGTTAAGGGGAAATGTTCTCCTAGCAATTAAAGTAGCAGTTTGATAGACACTGAAATTATCCAGAGATACTATAAAGTACAACAACAAATGCCTCTGATACACCCAACAGTGTTTCGTTTTCCTTATAGTTACTGGTGAGGTGGAATATGAACCTTCCAAAATAGAGAGTGACTTACTGGCATGCATCTCTGAGATTTCAGTACACCACAAAGCACTCCCATTTTACTCCACATAAAAAAGGAATATATACCAGCATACGCATTATGCACTGCTAACTGCCTTTTTAGATCATTATATGAACATTGCACATTCATTGCCCATGAATTATATGTAGATTCTAATTTTCAAGAGAGATACTGATTAATTTCCTCAAAATCAAGATGTGGCCAAAGGAAAAACAGTAGATGATAAGGCAAGGGTTGCCAAGATGAAGCTGTAAGTGGAGTATGTAGCAGTATTTAAGTGTCTGGAGGAGTGCTTCATTAGTCTGAAGGAGACTGGGACCAATGGGTGAATATTGAGTATCTTTTATTGCCATGATGGTATATGGCTACTGGGGCTCACACCATGAGCAGCTACTTCTGCTCCATGGGAAGAGGTGCAGGGGATTATATATAGCTGGGCTTGGGTCTGCCAAGGTCTGGGGATAATGGATGACTGGATACTGGGGCTGGCACTATGCCTGGGGCTGCCTGGAAAGCCATGTTTTGGAAAGTCCTATTTAATACCAAAACCAAAATAAAATTACAATGGCACAGCTATAGCTGTCATTCTCTGCCATCATACATTATTATTGCTTCTCAAACATTTTGTATCCAGGAAGCCAATTGAAATACTAGGCTCCTTACTCTGTGAACACTCTTGTACTACAAAATTCCCTCTATCTATCTGTTGCACTTCAAAATCATGCTCCGTTTGCTTTATGACTGTAAAAATAAATAGGATATTTTAAATATATTGTACAATAATAACTTCTTTTCTGGTCAGATTTCCTCTAATTAAGATCAGCTGAAATAATCTTAATGAAGTTGCACAATCTGGAAGATTCCCTGCCCTGGAGAATTTATATGCCTAGACTGTACATGGTGAGTGAAGTGTTTGCCAGCACTCAATTAGTTCCTATGTCATTACTGGATTTTTAGAGGTTTTTTCTTAAACTGCTTTAAATTACAGTGTCACAAAATGCTAAATCAATCACATATGCATCCTTGTATCTACCCCATAAGGATACCTGCCATGATTTTTTTATGGTCTTTTAGACTTTTTGTTTACTTCTATGAAGTGAAGTAAAGGTCATAACACAGTGCAACTTATTTCTTAAAGTTTAGAAAAAAATCAAAACAGCAGGCCATAGAATAGAAAGGTGAGATTCAAAGACACAAATCACTTCACAGTCACAAAAATTGCCAAAAAATAGCAGCTTGCAGCTGTGCACAGCAGGGACAGAAAACATTAAACACATGTTAAATAACAAATAGGAGACTTAAATATAGCTAAAAGTGGACCTTATTCTGAATAAATCATGTAAACTGCATCTTAATGGTTCTAAGGAATGTAATGGATCATGTGAAATATGCTAAATTTATATTGTTAACAAATCAATATTTAACCCTCTCCCTTTAAAAATGGACTACCGAGGCCATGAGTAAATATTTCGTCTTTCATTTTCTTTCTCTATGTACAGCTGGATTTGTGAAATTTCATTTCAGTTAAGGACAAAGCAGGACTTGCATTCAAAGCAGTTTGGATTTGGGGTATGAAACTATTTAGCATTCTCTTTATAGAGACTGGACTTTTAATGAAATTTCCCTTTTTCCTTTTCTTCTGTTACAAATGCAAAGGACGCAGATTATCCCATTTTTTAATATGTTCCTGGTAAAGTGTTGGAATTGGTCTATCCAACATCCTGCATTCATTTGTGGTGTCTGTGAAAGGGCAGCCATTGCTCAACAGGCACAGCCAGCCTCATCCCATCGTTCCTACTGCCTGGGAACGAGCAAGTGAGAGCAAGGAGGACAGGAGGGGAAGAAAAGGATCTCTTCTTTTTATGAGAAGCATGAAAAATAAATCACCAGTTTGAGTATTCAAATCAATCCTGCTGGCAACTATCTTTCCCCTGAAATGTCTGTTGCTTGTATATTTCTGCCTTCTGAATATTTCCAAGCCTTTTTGCTTGGTTTCTGCACCGAGGGTCATGTTTTAGTTTCCTTGTACATATCTTTTTTGAGATTAATGTACCTTAATGACATCACTGTGTGCGGTGATGGGTAGGTCCCCAAGTTTGCTTTTCTTCCCATTTCAGTTGCACTTCTGAACAAATCAGCTCTCAGGCTTTAATGTTTTTTCCTTTAGGGCTATCTTTCTTATAGGCAGTATAGCTTACCTATACATTTAGTGAGCCTGCAGCCTCTCATTAAATGCATTTTTGTCATCAATAATAAGTTCCCAAGGAGCCTAATGCAAGGAGTAACGGATACAGTGTGGAGTGGAGCCATTGTTTGATAATGCAATATCTCTCATAACAATGTAAATAAGAGGCTGAATACATTTCAGTGCTCCTTTGTGTTCCACGTTATTAGATGGTGCTCTATTTTCAATCTGAATATTCATAATGTGCTCCTAGAGTGCAGCATCGGAGTAAGTGGCTTTGAGGAAAAATTATTATTTTTTTTAAGTGGAAGTTAAAAAAAAAGAAAAAAGAAATGAGGAGTGTTCTAATGAGGAACAGTTGAGTACTATGATTTAACATACTTCTGAGGTTTCTATCAGCCTGGAGCCGTTCTTTCTTGGCTTGTATACAGTGCATTTACATGGAGCTCTGTTTGGATGAGTGCCTTCCAAAGTACTAAATGCTCTAATGTACTGAAAAGTGATAAATATGGAAAATGCACACATGCATAGGCGCAAACACACACAAAAAATACAGATACATATGCACACATACACACACCCCCTTGCAGACACACTCACCCTCTCCCATACAGATGTTTTCATGTCCTGTAAGGCTAGATGGGTGAAATTTTGAAGGGAAAAATAATAAAATCGTGCATAGTTTACTGATTTACTACCTGGCATTGCATAAATCTGAAATCCTGTTTAAGGGGTTGCGTGTGCACACCCCTTCGGTGCAGAACCAAAGAATAAAAATAGAGACAGGGAAAGAAAATCAAGCAAAAAAAAAATAACCCGTGGAATAAACCCCATGTGAATGTTGTCACTTCCTCTCTGACCTGCCTTTACCCTGTTAACCTGGAAATATGGGGAGGAAGGCTTTGGGTTTAACCAGCACAACAAACTGTGTTGCTGGAGATCAGATGCTGTAAATGCAGACAATAAGATCTGGAAAGCTTGTCACTGTTTACGAAAGGGCTCTCTGCGGTGACCTTAAGCGCTAACAACAGTGATGGAAGTAGGAATGGTAATTGGGATTTTTATAGCACAGCCTTTGCTAATTTGTTTCAGTTAATTCCTAAAAAAACTTATATTACAAAAAAAAAACCACAAAAACAAAAAACCTGAAGATAAAATTGTGAATACAAAGCTGAATAGGTTAATGAAATGATAATAGAAAAGTGTCCTTAATGGGGATAAAATTGCTGCCTGAGATATTATTACTTACATTTATTTAGATCATTCATGAAAAAATATGTCTGTTTTCCTATACTTTGATTTTCGCTCTGAAGTTTCGAGGAGTTTTTGTGCTTTTTCATCTAATATTCCTCCTCTAACTCTCCCAACGTGATTCATTTCTTTAAGATCTTGTTTTATTTTTAAGTCATCAATTACTCAAACTTTGTTGGCCTATCTATTCTCTGCCATCTGGACCCCATACCTTATTTTAAAGCATGTTCAAATAATGACAACCTTCTTTTCTCAATTAATTTATGGGCTGTGGGGACCATTTTTCATTTGTTATCATGCACTTCCATTTGATCTCTCATATCTTTCTTCTGCATCTGCAACCATAGTGTATAAATCTTCCTCTCAAGCATTGTCATGGTACCCAAGATATATAGGTGTAACTCCCTATTAGTTCCACAAAACTGACCTTAATTTCTAAAAATGGTATCAGATGCGAATAAAGTTTGGTAAGATGATTTGTTTTGATTTACTTTGTACCACTTATCTTGGAGTTTTCTTCCTACTTTTCTTTTATCTAATTTAGACAGTATAGTCTTGCAAGCCCAGTTGCATGTTTATCCATTACCTCCCTGCCAATGCTGCTCCTTGGAGAGATGGTGCTGTAAGATTTTTGGATGCTAAGAATAATAAAATGGCATTTTTCAGTAACCTGTAGTAAATACGCAATTTCCTTTTGCATTTAAAAATGGTAATTTTGTTTCAAATAAAATATGGGCATTTTGTACATCTGATGGAGGTGACATTAGTCTGGCAAAATGAACAGAAACAGACAAATCCAAATAGCTTTCATTTTATTCTGCTGTGTTGACAAATGATATGACTTAAAAATCCAATTCTTTCACTGAGCACTTAGAATAAGCTGGTTTGGACTACTGAAAGGCAACAAAATCCTCTTTTTTTGTTATTGTGATGGAGGGGGTATGAGGGAGTGAGCGTGCATGTGCACGCATGTGTGTGTTTTGTTTTACATAAACAGACTTCAGTCCAGAGTAAGGATTGCTAATTAAGCAAAAACCATGACCAGATGTTTATTAATACCTCTCTCAGGTTCATGGGATTTGGATAGTGTGCAGTTTTCATGGACTAATTTGAGAAGGGAAACACCTTTATAATAATAATTAACACCTTTTGGAATAATGGCCAATTATAATTGCCTATTTTGCCTATTTTTCTTTTATCTGATGTACGGGGGGAAAAAAACAAGCCCAACCTACCATCCTCATGATGTTGATATTAATTCTGCACATTATTGGACACATAGTATTAATAATAAATACATAATAATGTACAGATGAAAAATCCCTCAGCCGTTTACATTACAACTTTGTTTTGTGTGTTGTTATTAGTTTATCACATGCCAACATTGTTAACCTATTTATATGTTGCCTGCCACTAGGTTTGCCTCTGCCAAAGCAACGATGCGTCACTTTGATGCCAAAAAGCACTGAAACAGGAAGAGTTGCTGTTGGGTCCCAGCATGGTGACTTCATCACAGGCCTCAGCTTCAAACTGTGGAGTAATAAAACTGAATAGCACAATATAAAACTCCACGTTTCATAAGACAAATATTGCTTTACGCATTCATGTCCCTTGTACTATGTTAACTGTAGGAAGAAATGGAATACAGTTTTAGTGACCCCCTGGGACCTATAAAGGCTATTTCTGAGTCTGAATCTTGCTGTTTAATTTAATCATTTATTATATTAATATTCAAATGGGCTGCATCTTATTAGCTACTGCAAGGATGTTAGTATGTCTGAAATAAATGCCTAATTATGCTTTTGAAGAGAGAGGTTCTAAAGACTTTTGTACATTTGTGCTAATAGAACAGTTCATTTGCAGATTTTTTTTGCAGAAATCAGCAGTCTAAGTGTTTTGTTTTTTTTCTTCTCCTTACTTTGAATAAAATAAGAACACAGATCAAATATACCATTGTGATGCCTAAAGAGCACATACGAGTTTTTCTCTATGTACTGAGCGACTTCATTCTCCAAGCGAGTGAGTTATACAGTAGCAAACTGACCAGTGCCCTCAGCTTCCAGCTCAATAACACATTAATAAAAGTAAGTGCTTTAACCAAATGACCATGAAATTAAGTATGTTCTTATTCAAATTAAACAAATGAATATGCTTTTTGAAAACATTTTTGAGCCTGACATGGTCATGTTTAAAATACAGTGGCGTTTTATTGTTTTAAAAGCCCATTATTATTTTTTTTTCCTCAAGTGTAAACCAGAAAAAGATGAGGACTTCAGATTTCACATCTTCAAACAATGGACCGCAGTTTCTGGCAAAAACACGTATTGGGACTCTGCATCAATGGGTATCAGGATACAGGGACATGAAGAAAAAAAACCTAAGTGGATTTCATTTGCAGGATCTCCAGGAAAAAACTTTCCCTAGGTCTGTAAAAAGACAGCTTAAACTGTAAATACTATGTATGTAAACGGTACCAACATATTTTAAACTAAATGCATACAGTGTGTTTAGAGCAGCACAGGAAATTAGTAATAAATATAAAAGCTACAGTCCACAAAACTAAGAATTACAAGTTATTATCTTTCAAAAGATCACCACAACCAAACTTGGAATAATCTTTTTCTTTTTTTTTTTAATTTTTTTTAAAATCTCTAAATCCAAGATTCCTACTACTGCAAAATTATTTCTTTCATAACTTTTGGCAGGATAGATGATGTTGTTAATAAATGGTTAAAGGACAGAGACTGCTGGAAGCTGGCATTCTCATTTTATCTACAAAGAGCCAAGTCAGTGAGCTGTAGGATGAGGTCCTCGAAGTTGACATGCAAAAGGGCTTACCCTGTCCTACCGGTACAAACCCTCACCAGAGCATCTCCTGCAAGTGAGGACAAGGATTATCACAGTTATTATTGCCAGGCAAATTATCAGGCTTCTTGAACCCAAGAAGGGGAGGTAAGTCAGCTCTCATTGTTGCTCAGGGAAGTTTTGTCTGATGACCTTAAGTCCTGCTACTGCTCATGGGAGTCCTGCCCACAAAGGCTGAGACAAAACCCCACTCCACATTCATTCCTTAATTCACCCAGAGCTTTTGGGGCTTCACCTCATCCCATTCACTCCCACAGAGCCTTCGCTGTAGCCAAGTCGTCCTTAAAAACCTGAGTTTTGCTGTGGAGACCTGGAGTCTGTGATAACCCACCACTGTAGGACAATTATTTGGTTACCTGAAACCATTGGCAGGATTTCAGGGAGGATCAGTGTATATTATGGCATGCAATGCAGAATATTTTATAACCACTATTATCTTAGTGATCAACTGAAATTATTAACAATGGTCAGCTGAGCTACCCTGTGTATAAAGCAATAGCCTTGGTAGTTTTCTAATTAATGGCAACAATGTTTCTCTCAGGAAGTAGTTGATGCATTTCTCTATTGGAAAATATTTAAAAGTACATGTTGTCGTCCAATTTTGCCTTCTTTTTCCCTGCAGAGTATGTAAAGATGAGATTTTCACAGTCAGTTTAACGAGTTGAAGCACAGCTAGGGCATCAATAGTTAACCTTATATTACCCTCTGGTGAACAGACACAGTATCAATGTAGGGCTTTAACTACCACACCACTAAAAACACATATTCCTGCAGTTTTAGACTAGCCATAAGAATTCTGTGTATATGTTTTCCTCATTATTTGGATGTGCTGTTTGAATGTTGTGATCAGTGATTCAGAGCACATGATTCATCAGGAAGACATTTGCTAGGCAGACATGTGAGGAGCTGTCTGCCTCTTCAATCTCACTGACAGGGCAAAAATGCTGATTTATAGTAAATCATTAAAATCTGCTTATTATTGCACTGCTTGTTCCTCTTCTCCACTTCAAGCCAGCATCTTGATCTGCATCATGTCTCTTACAATTTTATACTACAGCAAGCAGTTATTTAAACAAAAGATAAATGATCCTTAGTCTTTATTAGTGCATATGAAAGGATATTTTGTTTAAAGAAGACTAATTAAGAAAGCAGGCTCTATTTTCTTGCTCAGTTTAGGGAAAAATAAAGATTTAAAACATGTAAGTGCAAAGAATTATTACAATAAAACAATATTTTAAAATTATTATTAAATACCTTGTTTTGTTTTGTTTTTTTTTAAAACCCGAACAAAAACCCATGGATAAGCAGCTCAAACAGCACCAAAAATATCTGGAAGGAAGGAGAGTTCAGATGGTTATTCAGCTTGTGATAGAACCCAGCAAAGACAAAGCTAAATATTATGTGATTATTAGTGAAGAGGGAAAAAACCCCTTGGAACTAGAAGTAAGTGCCAGTTGGGTACAGTGACAGAGGTAACATTAAAATAATTTTCAAGAAGGGGAGGCAGGAAAGTTTTGTTTACTCTAAAAGAGGTGGTTTTGTGAAATAATGCAATATGTAAATACGCCGTCTGATAGAAAAACAAAGAAGCAATACAAAAAGGTCTATATTGTGTATGTGTTACTTACAGTAAAATTTTTAATTTGATGCCTGGGGACAGAAATCCTTGCCACTGAATTACAAAGAAGTGAATAAACTGACTCAAAATTAATCCATACAGATCTGTCCCCTTAATAATACTAATTCCAGAGAACAAAGCAGTGCATAATGCATTTTAAATTAACTTGGAAAATGCATAATTTATATTTGTTTTATTTCTTAATATTTGAACACAGGTATGTTTTAGAATGCTAAGGACAAGAAAGGAGAGGACAGATTTTGTCCATGTATGTTCAATTTAAGAAAAATAAAACCAGATAGTATTTTTCAAGCTCTCTTAGAAAAGGACTTCAGCTGTGAAATATTATAGAGAAAGGATAAACACAGTTAGGAGAGAGAAAATGATTTTTAACATGCTGTGAAATGAATATGTTTGGTTAAAATATAAAAAGGGTCCTAATTCCTAATAAAACATTCTGAAATAGATAATTACCTATTAGTTTGGATCAAAAATAATGTCCTTACTCATGAGAAGCAATTGAGAGATACCCGGCAGGGTGCCCTGTCAGGCATGGCAGGCAGGGACAATACAGGATGTAAAAGGGCAGGGGTAAGGCACTGCACTGCAATCCTCTGCTCCATGAAAAATACATGGTATGCATGGGAAACGACAAGGCTCAAGACTGCTTTATTAATGCTCTTCACCTACACATGTAACGTTGTCACCTGCCTTTTATATGTATCATATTATTTACCACATGTGTGTGCAAGTAGAAAACCAGACATCCTGTGTCTAATCTAGAAAAGCTGTGCCTGCAGTTCAGGGATGCATTGATGTAATTCAGGGATGCACTGGTCCTTCTTCTGCTGGGGGAATTTAGCAGGTCAGCTTTACCCTCTGCAGCCCATGGGGAGAGCCCTCAATTACCCAGGCACCGCATTATTGTGTGGAAAAGGTAATGCCAGTATATCAGTCTCCTTCCAGGCTGTGTCTCTTGGACAAATTCACAGGCTCTACACTGCCCCACTGTTTGAAAGTTCGTTTGATTTGAAAGTTTGTTGTTCAGTTTGAATTAAAAAAAAAAAAAAAGAAGGAAAGAAAGAAAAAAAGGATTGTTGCTATAGTACAAGCAGATGGTAATATAATACAAAGAGAGAGCATCTGGATTTAAAGTTTCTTAGTCTGGAAAGTTAGTCCTCACTGTTTCCATTCTCTCCTCTTCCAGAGTAACTTTAGATCTAATAAATAGGAAGGGTGCTTGAAGAGGGTCAAACAACAATCAGGTAGGTAGGAGATGGGGCAGGTCTTCATGAGCGAGAGGTGTTGTTACATTTTCTCTCTGCAGTACCAGTCTGGGCAGCTCCTGCAAAGAAAAATAAGCTTTTATAGAGATAAGAAATTTTATGAGCATTTCCATTCTTGTATCAAAGCTATGCTGGATGGATACCTGAGTGAGAACTGAAAAAAATCAGACCTGCATGCCTACATAAACTTGAGGAAATGTTGAATCACCTGGTATTTAAATCAGTGGCGGTACCTGGGCCAGCTGGTAATCAACAATTCAGAATATTTTTTTTCTGGTAATTTTATTTTTTTTTCTGGAGATTTTAATTATTAATACTGCTAATTGTTAACTCTTTGTGAGCGGTTTCTGTAGGAGCACATGATGGGTAAAAAACGTATTTTATTAAGAGTTTTTTTTCTAAATAATCTTTATGATGTTCAAAAGATGTGAAATTGGCCTGTGACCAGACTTGCTTGCAACACAGAAATTTAGCCCTCAGTTGCTAAGTTATAAATCTTTCTGCCATATTGGGTAGAACATCACATTACCTTGAACTAAATTTGTAAAGGAAGACCATTGTTCTCACAGGTGTAGAAGAAAAATTTAGAGTGTGTCCCAAACCGTGGGTTTTAATAGGATATGCACATGAAACTAAAAAGTAAGGAGATAAAACCCAGCCAACACAAATTTATCCGAACTGATTATTTCCATAGTGACAATTTGTTAAATAATGACTTTACTAAAAAACTAAATTGATAACATTTTGCACACTTTTAGTATTTTAACTACCTAAAAAAATATCAGCTCATTTGCTTATAGGAAAACATTCCTCGTTAATTCCTTCCTTGGTGCTATGGTTGCGAATTATTTTCAATAACTCAATTTACAGGCTAGCCTTATCGTGGGATAATGCAAATTAATGCTTTCAGTCATAAGTGTTTCTCTGGGAAACAGTAATTTCAAGTTAATGTCTCTTGATGTGAAATGGAGTGCAGTGTCACAAGCTCTCTCTCACCAACCTACAAATTAACTTCTGTTCCCTCTGTACAATATGGATGGTGTCCTGCTGTGCACTCCCTTAAAAAGTTATACATGTATATGTGCATGTGTGTATCGGGTCACTCTTATTGAACTGGCTATCCCGGATTTTCATTGGTGCAACCAAAACTGTTGTGAAAAGGCTGTACATAGCCACTGCAAAGAAAGGAAAACCAAAGTACTATGAATTACAGCATACTACTATGAAGAAAGATAACCATTGATTGCCAAACCAGGCATGTTTGGGCAGGTTGGTTTGGACTGTACCCAGGGATTAGTAAAAAAGAATTTTCAACAAGCAACAGTTGAAAAATTCTCTGATCCAGTATGGCTGTGTCTTCTACATATATATATTTCATCTTGTATTTTCAGTCCAATCTTTTTAACACAGCCTGCAGAACTCCAGCCCTCTGATATTGCACAGAGAAATGACGGCACTTCTCTCCATCCTCCCGGCCTTCTGCACATGTTGGAGCATGTTTTGTGAGACAGGGATAAAGTAAAGTCTGAACTACTGCGAGCGAATTCAGTTGCTATAGAGTCAAAGTAGCTGCCTTTTCCTGGCTGTGATCTTGATCGTGCCTTCCCCTAGGGCTCTCACAGTGTTGAAGGCACCTGCAGTTTGGACTGTTGGTTGTTTCATCTTCTTGCAAAAAATCCCTTTTTTATTTGTTTTCTTATTAGTACTGAAGAAAAAATGTCTGATTTTACTTGCACCTACCTCCTGGAATTTATATAAAAATGAGTACTGAAAAAACCCAAACCAAACCCCAAGCAGAAAACCAACCAACCATCATCTCCACTTGTTCTTTGCATAAGGTAACTAAATTATACAAAACAAGCTTTGTAAACAGAAAAATTACAAAAATCCCATCTTACAATACGGAACACTTTCTATCTTTCCATAGTCCTGAACTTTTTTTGGAGATATCCAGCTCCTTGTCCCACCACGGACAGGACTTGTGAGCTGCTACTCTGTGTCCTCCTCAAAACCCCAGTCTCCAGTAAACTCTGAGTTGACACCAGTAGTGCTGCTTACTTTTTCCCAACAAGTGGAACCAGTGTCCAGACTCCTAAAGAATAAAAACAAGTTAAAAAAAGGTGATAAATAGCACTAAAGCAGGGTGCCCAGTGAGCATCGCTAGGACAGTTCCAACAGTCCTTTGAGCTAAGAGAGCACACAGCTCAGCCAGCCTCAGGGCTGCTATGGAAATTATGTGGCACCAAACTCTGCACAGACTGCAGGTTATGAACTCACAGAGGAAGGAACTGGGCTCTTCTGAAAATTCATGGGGAAGATGCATTCCATGAGAAGGGAAAAAAATCTAAATTGCATGCCGCTTTTGCTCCAGAGAGAAGTAGCTATGCATCCTTGGGAAATATCTTTCCTCATCTTGAGTACAGGCAAGAGAATGAAAGTAGAAGTGCTCATCAGCAGCCAAAAGCAGATGTGGCATTTCAGAGGTAGGGGAATCCAGGGCAATAATAAGATCTGAGATAGAGAACAAGGTAGAATCCTAGAAAATGAAAGGGAAGGAAGGAAGGAGTGATACTGCAATAACAGGAATGAAGAATGGAGGACAGAGATTTCAAATATCGAAAGGAACAAATAAGAGGGTAAAATTAGGGAGGAAAAGCTGCAGCATGACTTTTTTTAAAGCTAAGGGCCTGATATCTGTAGGAGGAAGAAAGGAATAAAGACTTGGAGGGGGGAAGAAATAACGGCAATCTGGGCTGATTGAAAAAACAGAGACAAAACAAAGCATGTCTGAAGAAACAGCAGCAGGAGTGGAGAGCACAAATTCCTTTGGGAGGAGGCAAAAGAGAGTAGCTGCGTGCTCAGGACAGAAAGGGATTGCTTGAGAAACCACTGGCAAAAGACAACATAGTTCCTATTTATCAACGCAGATTGATTAATAATTTTATTTTCCTAAGATCCGAAGCAAATCGTGGGGCTCAGAACACTAAACAAGGATGCAGAAAAGAGAAAATATTTAGTTTAATTTAGGTTATGTAGATGAGCTTTAGTTTTCAGATTGTCTTGAAATAGCACATAGTGAATAAAATTGCAGAAAGTATAATAGCCTGTTTACAAGATCAAGGCACAGAAGCAATCTGAATGAAAGGTTAATAAGATCAGAGTTCATAAATTAAGGCTTAAATTCTCCTTTTCTTAAAGAGAAAGATTTTGATGAAACATCAGGCCATCTATTTTGATTGTAGAAATTATTAGACCTATGGAAGTGCAGAAGGGATAATATGCAATCAGTGAAAGGACATGGTCTTTTTGGCTAAGGAAATGTCCTTCTAGACAAAGTCAAAGACATTGCATGTTCAGGAATCAATAAATTTTTCTTCAGTTGAAGAAGTCTTGTATTATCCAGGTTGACTCATCCAAACTTAAATGGTTTTACTTCATCAAAGCAAGAATCTTTTTCCCTTGTATTTTCTTTTTTTTTTAATGTGGCCACAGATAATTCATTCTGACCAAAATGCAAAGATTGAGATATGAGCAAAAAGACCAGAAATGTTACTTTGATTTAGCAACTTGAAAACAACCAAAAATATTTATGTTTCCAACATAAATAGTGTCATGTTTAGAATTATATTTCCAATCAAATTTATGAAGTCCAAAGATATCACTTTAATTCATAAGCATCACTTCTATCTTTTGGAGATATTTTTCTTGTATTAGGTTTCTTAAGAGCGTACAGAAAATGATACTGCAAATTCAGCACTTAAGAGAAATGATAATCAGACAGTATCACATTTAAATCATAATGTTACATTATGTTGCAACACCTTGCTCTTCTTACAACTTGTAGCAATTCCCTAAAGACCATCGTTCTTCAGAGAAAATAAGAGATTTCATCAGCAACAATCCCAAAATAATTCTTGTGCTTTGGATTTGTTTTGTTGGGTTTTGGGGGTATTTTAATAGAAAGACAGTTTGCAAACAAAAAGATGGCTTCCGATGTGATAATTGACACTCATCTGGCAAAAATGTTTTCATTTTCACAGTTACCCCTTTTGGACTTCATCCTGCAGAAGGCTCAAACAAAAGTCTTGGCAAAAATTCTGTGACCAAATGATTGAATAAAGTGGTTGCTGTTTAGGGGCCTGTGCTGCTTAAGCACAGTGCAGCGGGATCTCCCATCACTTCATGTCTGCCCTGTGCTGGGAGAAAGTGCCATGGCAATATCAGCAGGGCAGCCATTCTCATGGCTTTCTTACCTGCCTTGCAGCACTCCTCCTTCACTGTGGGGTAGGGGAGAAGAACCAGGACTGCCATCAGCTTTGTGGGCACCCTCTCCTCCTGCAGCTACACTCTTCAAAGCTCCTGAGGGTCCAGACAGCCTGGACTCCTGAAGAAAGAAAACTGACTTGTCTGTCTGCATAGCCTCCAAAAAGAGAGAAAGTAGAAGTATAAATAAAAATTGGTGGAGCCTGAAAGACAAACCTGTGCTACAGCTCCATAGTGGACAAGCGCCTGCTGGGCACTGGACATAGGAGTGGGAATTTCCTTGCATCTAGGAGGAAATCACCACCTCAGAGGGTGAAAAAGTGATATTAATAGGGAACATCACCTCCTTTTTTGTCGATGAAACAGCTTGTTTCAGGAATTTCGCTTTTGAACAGAACAAACCGTAACTAATCGGTAAATGTTATTTTGCATGTGCGTATATCACTGAATTGCTCCAGCTCTTGCAATGTGATATCATACATCAGAGTCAAGAAAGATTAACAGCTCTGTCAAATGTCATCAGTGAAAACTGTATATGTACAGTCAGCTCCTGTAGAAGCACTTCTAAGGAAGCTAAGTTTAATTCAAATAGTTTTCAAAAAACATCTCCAATTGTCATAAATAGGAGAGTCCCTGGAGAAGCAGATATTAGTTCTACCAAATACAGCAAAACATCTTAAGAAAAAAAAAAAAAGGCAAATTTTACTGATAGAGTGTTTGCTAGAGAAAGACCAAAGAATTTACAGTGGGTGTCATTTTGCAGTTTAAAAATACTGTTATGTGTGTCATTAAAAAAAAAAAGAATATTCTCTTAAATATCTGTTATTTAGTTTTGAAATGAAAAATATCAAATAGTTAAACTTTATTATGTGTAAAATTGGGTTTAGATCATGACGTAAATGTTACATACAGGAAAGCAAACTTGGAAAGCAAGGAAAAGCAGCTTGCTGCAGAAAGATCCAAACCACCAAAGCCAAACAGATGTTTTTAAACTAAGCTTATTGTAGGAAGGACCACATGCCATCATCTATAACTGAGCCCCCAAAAAGGGAGGCCAAGATTACTGGGCGGTTATGAGCCCTGATATGGCTATTTAGAACCATGTGGAAACCCATGAAATGCTGTGTGTAAAATACAAAGGAGCCTTTGGACAGACGCAGTTTCCACCCAAGAAGTCCTGGTTTCAACTGCTGAAAAGCAAGAGCTACTGAAAGGCCTGAGTGCTGCAGTTGAGCACTAAGATAAATCCTACTGAAAATTGTGTAAAGTGGTATATTTGCTTGCTAAATTTCTTTCTTCAAAATAAACCTAATTCTAGGTATACAGCATTAAAGAAGAAACAGCTTTGAAATAAAACAGTTCTTTATTTTTCTGGACTTTTTTTTTCTGCTGTCATTCTTTTTTTTTCTGCTGTCATTCTCGGAAGAGACTGGGATGAGCTACGCACCTGCAGAAGTGTGTGCATATCAAACTCCAAACATTAGTCATAGTGTCATTAAATCAAAGGAACATCTCACCATGTAAATAGGCCTTAATTCCTTGCAGGAACATCACTGGAGAGGTAACTGGTCCTTTGCAGGTCAGCTAAACCTCTTTCTCTTTCTTTAAGACGTCTTTTCTGTAAGACTTGGGATTTCATCAGTTTTTATAGACTCATGATCTCACATTCACATAACCATCACAAAAAAGCAATACTGTAACTTGTTGACAAGCTGGATCACCAGAGGTGACGCTGGTTAACCAGAAAGCAGAAGCATATACACAGTATCAAAATGAATAATATTTTATGGTATTTAGGCAAAACATGAGTAAATCTTTTGGTTTTGTTAAAGATTTTGTTCTCCAAAATTTTAGGTGCCAAATTGAACATTTAATTGTACACCTAAATGGTGAGAACCTATACCACTAAATGACATTGCTACATGAATGAGGGATGAGCCATCAAGTGAAGGTACTCACCATGAATTAATGATCCTTCAGGAGAATATTATTCAGAAATTACTTTGTTAGTTCCTTTGCAGGTAACCAGCACCACTCACATGTCAGCAATAGGATGCTGAAGAGCCCATCAAAGGCCAGCTGCAAGATGCCTTGTGCCTTGTGAAACTCATGTTGCAAAGAAAAGTATAAAATATGTGACTGATCTGATGGGTTGATGAGAAGGGCAATGAATCCTGCTACGGCTTATGGGCATTCACCCAGCCTTCCACACACTTGTCCTGCAAAATTTTGGTGTATGTGCCCAGAAACTTCTGGTAAGACAGTAGCTTCCAGCTTCCAAAGCCAGCAAATTTTTCCTTTTAACTGGAAACTGTGTGTTCTCTTCACTTCATGGTCTAAACCAAACTGCAGGATATTAATTAAAAGTAAGAAGCAAAGACTAACAGATTAAATTTCTTCTGTATGAATCTATCTGGCTGGAGGACAGGAGTGACACTGCACAGAGGAGATACACTGGACTCACTTTCCAGTCATATTGAATTAAATTATGGGAAAATATTTGGATTTTCTTTCATATATTGGCACTTACCAAGTTGAAAACCATCAGAGGCAAGCCATGCAGTCTTCTTTGTGTTACTGAATACTTCAGAGCTCTGCGTGCCAGGTCCTGCCATTGCTAGCAGTGAGGAGGATTGGTTTCCACTTACTGAGTTGTCTGACCGTAAAATCAGTGTAGGAGTTGGGTACTGTAGGCTCTGTAGTTCAAATTGAGCTGCTTGGGGGACTAAGTAATCAAAATCACAGAATCACAGAAACACAGACTCATAGAATCATTGAATGGTTTGGGTTGGAAGACTCCTTAAAGATCATGTGGTTCCCACACCCCTGCCATGTGCACCTTCCAGTCTCATTCAAATGCCCCATTTGCACCCTCATCTTGACACATCTGGATCAGATATGTCTGAATGCCCCTGTGATACCATTCAGGAAGGTGTCCAGAAACATCTTTTCATTAGGAGGCAGGTATCCATAGTTAGACTGGTGCTAAAAAGATCTTATTCAGCTAGGGAAAACAGGCTCTCTAAATCATCTTTGTTTCACAGCATCATTTCTTATTTCAACTGTTAGTGAAAAGATCTGGTTTAATGTTATTTAAAATGCATTTAGGAAAAAGGCTGCATATGAAACAGTGTCAAAAACCACACAAAAAAAGTCAAAATCATCATAAAAGACAGCTTTCTTGGAGAAATATTGCGCTGGATTTATTTAAGAAAGAAAGACTCAGTATTTTCTGTTTGAAGGATATTAACGAATAAATGTTATTCCTATTTATTATTTACTACTTTCAAAATTTAATGAATAGTCCTGGTGATAATTTCTTTATTTCTATATTTATAGAAATACAGAATTTCATACATACTGAACTGTGTTATTATCTACACATGTTCTGCCTTTCTGTAAATACAGAAATTTGGTGTTTACCAGTAGAACAATTCATTACAATTTGAAAGTGGATAAATAATGAATAGTAATGTCATTTCTTCATTAAAATTCTACAAAAGGAAAATATATACTCGTTATTCCTTTCATGAATTCGGCCCATTGAAGGTTCATAAATAATTGTGCTTCACAATTGTGTCTAATTAGCAATGAACTTAATCCAGTGCATCCAAAAGCCTGAAGCAAAGAGAGGGATTTTTTTTGTTGTTTTATTTCTCACTCTCAATGGCAACTATCTGATTTTCAAATGTACCTTTGCTGATGTGACAAAATGATGCATCTTCAAAGATCAATGTTATGTATACTGCTTTTTTTTTTATTCTTCCCCCAAATTTGCTCTTAAAAATGCTTCTCCACATTGAAGTTCTCGTAGAGCATTTTTGTTCCCTAACATGAGCTCCCCTACAGAGCTGTGCTACCATAGGAAGGTCTTGCTATGCAAGAGTTACTCCTAGAACAAGCTTCAGTAGTGACACCTGCTTTGGAAACCCCCTTAAGGAAGAGTTGTGAAAAAGACACAAGGTTGGGTCTTCCCTGCCAGGAAGGACTGTTAGAATTTGAGCACACAGGCAAAGTCACAGCTCTTTCTTTCCCTGCACTGGCTTCACAGTCAATATACAAAACAAACCGATCATACCGTTTGTATTTTTCAACAACACATTCTGAAGAACTGTTAAAGAATGATTTATATTTAGCCACCCCTCTTTTCTGTTTAAGCTGCTTTACTAGAGACTGGCTGGTGTAAAAATGGAGCTAGATGTACTAAATAACCCATATTCTTCAGTTTTCAGTATCTCCAGTTTCTGTGATGCTTATCACAGGCTTATATTGCTGTTCCCATCGAGATTCCTCAGCAGGCTTGATAAAAATCCTAAATATATTTGTTTTCAGTTCCCCTAACTAACCAGTCATCAATAACGCTCTTGGCTTTGTTCTTTGTGCATTTTCAAGGGAGCTTAAGCTCATACTCTGATTTGATGTTATCTGATTCTTAAACCATCACCAGCTATGAAACATCTAAGTCTGTTATGAATAGTCCTTTAAACAACCAGTACTTCTTTATGAGACACCAGCAGGTTATTTGATTATATTACAATCACATGCCTTGCAGTTGAACTTTACTGATGTCAATGAAAAGCAGAAGAGAGGAAGAAGGAAAGGGAAATGGTTCTTTGCTTTTCTTCGTGTCCTTTGTAACTCATACAACTCATACAGTGAGGACATCAGACAATGTCTTTATTGAATTTATGCCATCAAACTGTTTAACACAAAACATGATATATTTTTAACTGACCTTGTCTTAGGAAACAAAGACAAACTCCAACAGATTTCTTAAGTGAAAGCATCTAATATCACAGCTCCAATAAAATAAACATCTCTTTTGTTTTTCTTCCCTATCCGTTATAAAGACCAAAGAAAGGTCTAAAGACCGATCCCCTGGTGGAACAAATTTAACTAAAATAACACTGCTGCCTGGGTTTAGAATTATCTCAGCTCCTTCCAAATATAGAAAATAGAAAGGTAAGTGCAGTTTGTCATCATACTTCGCCCCTGAGAAATCCATATCCTCCAACAAACAAAACTATGAATTAAAATGATCTTTCAATACAACTGCTGGAGAAAGTTAGCTAGAGAGGAGTCAGGGATTAACTATAGTTAATATAGTTTCCACTCTAGTTCTCCCACAGACATCCAAAATGACACTGGTCAACTCTGCAATTTTTTAGGTACCTGTTCTCCCATAGCAAAATCCATAGCCATGAGTTAAATCCTGATGGCTTATAAAATGCATCCAGAGAGTTAGGCACAGAGAATAATAACTGAAAATCTGCCTAATATAACATAAATCTAAAAAACATAGTCACCCTTGGGCATAATAAAATGGGCATAATAATATTCTCCTACCTCACAGAGTGCTACCAGCATACATTTGCAAATGCATAGGTTCATAAAGACTACAGAAATAGTTTTGAAGACTCTCTTATCACCCTGACATTGCCTGTCCCTAGCAAGAGATGTGAGTGGGGGGCACAGGCTTATAATTTATTATTCTTGCAACTTACTCTTTGAACAGATTTTTACTTGGTGTTATTCATCTGTCTTTAAGAATGCAGGAGTCATATCTTACGAACTACTTGCCATGAGAAGTTTAGTGTTTCCCCACTCTTTTCCCATGTTTCTCACACTGCCGTTTATTCTAAGTCTGGGAATTATCTGGAGTACCTCAGAAACCAGAATTCAGCAATATTGGTTTGGTGTTTTTCGTTCTGTCAGACCTCTGAGCAAAAAAAAATCATTGTCTGAATGCTTGGCAATGTCTAAATTCTTAGAGCAAGAATGTGTATGCCTTCACTTACATGTCCTTTCCGTTCACAGACATATATAGCAAAATGGTAAGAGATCTGCAGAAGTGATTTCCCATTTGAACCCACTGTGACCTGGTTGCCTATGTAGGTATATTGTTACCGTTTTTGCAGCCTAGGTGGAGGGGTTTGAAAATACCCCCCCGTGACCTGTCATTAGTGAAACTGAAATGAGGACAGCTTCATGTAAGAGGCTTTCTGAATGCCTTGAAATATACTCAGCATATTTTAAATGGCTTTAATTCTACAGTACTTTTAATATAACCCTTTAAACATGAGGGAACACAAAGGGAAGGTTAATTGGAATGGCTAATTAAACATAGTGAGTTAAAGAACTGGAACACTGGGATTTTGTTTTGATATTTAGCAACATCTCATAACCCTAAGGACATTGATTTAGCCTAAGGTCTGGTATTTTTATAAATTGCGACATTGCCTGGAGACCCAAAGGAGAGACAAAAGGGTTCAGTGCTTGTAACAACAGATTCCCAAAGGAGCCTTAATAACAATTATAACCAACATGATCATTTGCATTAGTTAAAAAATAAATCCATCTCTCAGGTTTTAGTCATTTTGTACTGATCAACTAGGATATGGAAACAGGCAGAGAAAATCTGCAGCAAAAGCACACTGGATCTCAGGATCAAAAGGACCAAAATTCATATCTCACTACTACCCCTTCTGAATCTGCAGCCACAAACTACATTATGCTCTGGATAATCACAGAGCAATTCAAAACAGTCCCCAAATGTGTCAATTAATAGTAAAAAAAAGTGTTTCTCTAGACTTACCAGTCTTAGAATAACTTTCAGAAAGTCTGTGAGGTGGAGTTATGCAATTTTTATACCAAGGAAAATGAACAACATACCAAAGTTACAGCTGTCAGAGAGACATACAGAGGAGATAATGAAGTCCAGATCTGGTCCTCAGCGTTGAAGGGTGTCTGTGCCTTGTGCTGTGCTGTGTGGATATGCCAGTGGCGAACCCAGTAGAGCAGAAACTGCCAAATAACACTGAAACTAGAAATAGAAGAACCACACCAGTAAGCACACATCAGTAAGCCTTGCGATTTTTTCTGGGTTTAGGACCAGCACCTCTCCTGTGTACTGCACAGAGGAGGAATGCATGATGCAAACCTGCCTGGTTGCTGTGTCTCATATTATTAAACTGGAAGCACAAATGAAAGCTGTTGAAGCTCTGCTTTTTTCGCTGAGCTCCATTTCCATGAGAGCTGACCTTATTGCACAAAATAAAACCTTGATTTGATGAAGGTATCCAGATGGACTTCCTAGACATAGCTATAGAGTGTTGAATACTAAGATACTAAGAACAAATCAAAGCAGTTGTGGGGTTTTCGGGGGGGGGGGGGGGGGGGGGGCTATTGTTTTTTTTCTTATTATTTGTTTTATTTTGTTTGCTTGTTTTTTTATTAGGGTTTTCTTCCTGCAAACATGAACATGTCACAGTTAAGATGAGGAGCTGGATGTTTTCTTCAAGCATTTTCTTTTCTTAGCTCATGGAGAAGTTCCTACAACAGATTACAGTTTGCTCACAATTGTTTACCTTCCCCATTTCTAATCTAATATCACCATTCAGCTGCTACGGTCTTGTAACAGTGCAGATTACAATATCTGCTGAAAGCAGGATTTTCCAGCCTTAGCAATGGTACCTAGGGAATTAACATAACTCTTAAGGATTAAAGTGGGATCCTAGCCATACTTACACTGTGTACCTAGAGGAAGAGTTAGTATCTATGTTACCAGTATTCATATGGTTGATGCAAAAGTGTATATTCTTTTTAGGAATGTTGACTCCTACTAATTTAAGATAGAATGATCGCATTACTAGAATATTAATGCCATAGATGCATAGAAGATTAATGAACTATATGAGTGTGTTGGTTTAGTTTAGTAGCTGGACTGATAGCAAATAGAAATACAGAGGACACTTATAAAACCTCCAGTAGCTAAACCTGAAGGAATTACCTGCCATATGCTATATCCAAGACCAACCAACATGATAGAATCTCTTAGTTTGGAAAAGATTTTTAAGATCGAGCCCAACAATTAATTTAGCACTGCCAAGTCCAACACTATATCAGCTCCCTAAGAGCCACATCATAGAATCATAGAATCATAGAATCACGGTCTGGTTTGGGTTGGAAGGGACCTTAAAACTTATCCAGTTCCAATCCCTGCCATGGTCAGGGACACCTTCCACTAGACCAGGTTTCTCCAAGCCCCATCCAATGTGGCCTTGGACACTGCCAGGGACGGGGCAGCCACAGCTTCTCAGGGCAGTCTGTGCCAGATGTTAAAGTATAGCTTCATAGTTTATTTTATTCCACAAATGCCACCGCTCAATCTTTTTCAGCTGACCTTTCCCACTCCTGTACAGTTCCCACACATGGCAACACTGCTCATGGAAGAACAGCACCACGGCAGAAAACCTCACACATCTAATCCAGCTCAGTGTAACCAGGCCCTGCTGAAAATCCTCTGGGGTCTGTCCAGAGCTTCACTGAATTCAATGAAGCCTTGCGTTTTATAGTAGAGAAGGAATTCCACATGTGGGATTTTTTTTGAATTTGGAGAATATTTGGATTTGGGTCATAGCTGTGATGCCTGGCACCATCTCTCCAAAGATTTGCTGACAATCTACATATATTTAAGATACATAATTCCAATTCCATGAATATAGCAGCAACATTAAATGATTTTGTAAAGCTGCAATCCAGCTCTGAAACAATTTGCAGCAAAAAGTATTCAGGCACCTGATAAATCTGCAAATTCACTGCTTTCATTTATACTTACACAATGCTTGAGAGTAGAAGAGGCCTTTATGCACTATATGAAATATTTAACTGGAAACTTATTGCCAATAATCGAATATAATGCTCAGAGAAACCTAAATGCAGTCTAAAAATTTGGAACTTACTGCTGAGATAGCAAATAGCTTGTTCTTTATTCCTAAAGGTCTTGTAAAGTTTTGTCCTAGCTTTGCAAAAAATATGTGTGAGAAATGTGAATCGTCCCTGTAAAATCCAGCAGGAAAGGACCACCACCCAGCTGTCTTTGTTGCCCATTTAGAAAACCAGAAAATGGTTTAACAGTGATTGTTTTCACTTTAATTCCTTCCCCCATTCTAATTTCAGCAAGAGGAGATTCTGCTCCTATCAGGGTGGTGTAAGTCCAGAACTACTCTGCTGACTTCACAGAGGCATAAATGAGAACAGAACAGAGACAATTGCTTTTAAATGGATTAATCAGAGCGAGTTAAATAAAAAGCAGAAAATTCCATCCCCATTTTATATTCAGGTCAGAATTTGGGGATTTGTTCTCCTCATTTGCCACTGTTTCAGAACTAGGAAATAATATCTGAGAATTCTTTTTTCTTTCTTGACAAAGAGCGCTAGTCAAAAACTGGGAACCAGATGGCTGCTTATATATTTCTTTTTTTTATTTACTGCAATACTAAAGCCACCATAAAAAAGCAAAGTTGAACAGACAGAGCTAATAATATAATCATTCAAAACACCTGCAAACAGTGCAGATGGGCAATTTCTGTCTGCAAAATCATCAGTGAAAGACCGCCTTCCCATATGGGCAAATCTAGCTGCCTTAGAGCTTCCTAAGCTCTGTCCCTTACCTTAAGAAAACCTGCATTGAGCATATGCAGTCTTTTTATAGCAGAGCAGAAGTGTCTGTATCTGCCTGTTTATTTTAGTTAAATATAACTTACAGCACTTATAGCCCTCTACCAGTGTATTTGATTTGCCCATTGTATGTCCCAAAAGGGCAGAAACCCTGAAGTAGTAAAGCAAACAGCTTTTATTCAGGCAGAACATTTACAGTTCTTAATGTGTATTAATGAACCCCAAACACACAAGTTTTATTCCTTTATGTAAGCAGTTACAGGACGAAGGTTGCTGTTGCTGGAGTGTGTGAGTACATATGTCTATCTTATGTGTGCATGTGTTTAATACTGAGTTATGAAATTATTACCCCTTATTAAAAAATAAATCCTCCTTCTGGCATCCTTTTGGCATGTTGTCTCCAATGCTAACATACATCGAGAGATGGGAAAGAATGAGACCCAGGGTCTTCTGGAACTGATGCTGGTGCTGCCATTGATCCCCAGCCAGGAAGGGCTGATAACATGCTGCAAGATCTTTTTCCCTCCCCAGCTCTTTGTCACTTGAAGTATCGAATCCACATCAAGCCATGGATGGTGGGAGCTCCCCAGCTGAACTTGCCAATCAGATGTGAACCCAGACCTTTAGAATTCTGTGTGACCTACAGACTGTGACCTCATACTGCTCATTTCATCTCTGGCACTCTCATTTAGGTGAAATATTCAGCTCTGATGTTAGTATTATTTTTGAGTCACCATAATTACAAAACCACCTCCCTTAAACTTCAGTGTTTTATGGGGAAGTCTTATCCATAGATTGATTCTCCTCCAGGAGGATACATGATGTTGTAAAAAAATAAAACAAAAAAAAACCCACCTGAGTGTAATTAAACACAGTGAAAATGAAAGTAGCAAGGGTGTTTCAATCCAAGAAAATATTTTATAATACTACTTTATTCAATGAATTCACTCTCTGTTATATCTTTGCTCTCTACAACATATAAAGAAACCACAGATCTAACACTTTTTTTTTTTTTTTAATACAAGTTGTGGACAAAAATAGAAGGCATAACTACATTTTTACACTGCTGTTCTTGTTAGGTGTGAACACTCACACCAACTGCTAAATAAAAAATGTTTCTTGTTCCGGAATATATGTAAATTTACATTCAAATTCCCTGTTGTTCATTGCAAATATTATTTTTAATGTATTTGTTCTGCCCAGAGTGATCTCAAAAGCAAGCCCAGCTGAAGCACAAATGGTTGGGAAATCATAGCATGAATTTAGGGTTTTTTTTTTCCTCTTAAAACCCACCTTAAAATGATGGCACTAGTGAGTATCTGCAGCCAGAACATCATGGAGGGAGGGTGAATGCAGATCCTGCTGAGGCAGTGACCTTCTCCAGGCGTTTTCTGCATTCAGGGTCCACGCACGAGGTCTCTCTGGAAGGAGCTCATTGCTGTGACAGGGCCTTAAATTTCATTTTCTTCAAATATGTGCACAACTTTGAAATTTGCTTTGTATAAATACTTCCTGGCAGTGAAATGCAACTTCTCAAATAGCCAGTGAAAGAACACAAAGGGAGCAGAAACCAGGCCACAAGGAATGCAAACATTCACAGAAAATACTGTACATTATGCACCTAGTCCTGGTGAACATCATCATTAGTCCATTTCACGGTATTAGCAGCTCATGTCGTTGCTTTAACATACTATTAAGAAGACAATACACCATAGGAAAGGAAGTAGAGGAGAATCCAGGTAAAGAAAGGTCTAGTATCTGCATTATATATCAACATAATGCTGCAGAAAAGCCAAGTCTGCTCTCGTAGCAAGAGCTTGGGAGACTACAGCTTTTATAGTGCCAGCTCATGTAAGTGGAAAAAGAAAGACATAAAGCCTTTGCTAGCATTTCCTATAGCACAGTAGCTCCGTTATTGTTATTAAGTATCTTCCTTTCAAAGTTTCCTGGATTTCCTAAATGTAACAATAATTTTAATAATTACAAACCCAAGAATACCACTTCTATGACCGTGTTCCCTGTTTTCCTCCAAGCTAAAGCTCTGCTTTCATGTAATACATAAAAGAGCAATATTGCTCTGATGAACTAAGACACATGAAATATCTAATTAACATTAAAATATTGTCTCTTGTCATTAGCTTCATTTGCACTTTAAGTGTCAGTTCTTGAGAGAGAGGCTCAGAAGCAATGACCTGGCCCTTGAATAAAAAAAAAAAAAAAAAAAAAGAAAAAAGAAAATAAGCAAGGCTGAAAAGAGGAAAAAAATACACTGTAATGTTCCACATTACATACGAACAGAGCTGCTTTCCTTGTTACACAGGCTCAAAGAAGGATTCTCACAAAATGAGAGAAACTCTTTTCTCTCTCCTTTTTATTTTGCAACTATTTGGCCTCCCCTGAAACACTGCAGAGTAATGACTGCTGGCCATAAGAAGGGCAGGGACTGGAGGGGAGAGCAGCCCCTTCCTGTCCCTTTCCTTGTGTACCCCCTGCATGGCACCAGGCATTGCAGCTCAGCCACCCTTTTTCTAGATGAGAACTGGCCCTAAGACCTGCACTTGCCCATTTGAAAGTGCCTTAGCCAGGCCACCGGCTGGATGATACCTCTGGGGGTAAGGTGTCCCAGGAAGCTGCCCTTGGGTTACAAAACTTAACCCATCCCATTCGCAAATAGGCTGTCTTGTTGACTAATTGATTCATTAAAACAGATAACCTTTTGTGATCATCCTCATGGGAACAGGAATGCAAAAGAAGATCATTATTTTCCTTTTAAACTGACCAGTTTGTTAATCAGGTTTTGATTATTTATGTTGCCATAACGAATAGGAACATTGCTAACAGTTGATTCCCTCTCATGACTGAGCGGCATAACAAAGTATGTTTTTGTCAAAGTGTATTCAGTAGAGTGTACATGTTTATGTTCATCGTGACTGTTTGTCAGAAAGAGGCAGGAAAACATAGGTGTGCAGCTGTTTCGTGACCTTCATACTTGGCTTCAATGGGGCTCCTGGCCAACACTCTGAGCGTGGACAACAGTGAGATCATGAGAGCCTGCACAGCCCCACAAGGAGATCTGGCATAAAGCTGGGTGGTTTTCTAAGTATACAAAGGCAGGACCCTCTTGTGGCTGATTCCAGAGCCTCGCCTATGGGTGGATGCACCATGTAGGAATGTTCCCAATTACCTGAGACTCCCAGCATCAACTGCAATGGGGCTTCCCACCTGGAAATGTGGGCCTGGATGATGATTCGGAGGTGACTGTTCATGTATTTCTTCTTAATCTCTGTTCTCTCTATGCAGTAATGACTTTACTCTCTCTCTATAGATCTCTGATTTGCTTCATTGTTCTTATTTACTGTATACATAGATATATATACCTGATTCGCATTAACATGCTTGTTTGCTTTGGTCTGCTTATTCGCTTTAGTGTGCTTGTTTAATAAACTGTGTGTATTATACAGCTAATATGTGGTTATTTTGTGGTGTACCCTGCCTGTCAGCAGAACAGTTGCTAAGAGGTTTATGCCAACTGAGAGCTGTATGTATGTATGTATTTATTTATTTATTTATTTTCTTGTTTGTTTGGTTTGCCCCTGGCACTGAAGTATGCCAGATCCTTCACAGCATTTCTTCCTCACAATACCAGGGTACAAGCATCACAAAACAGCATGGAAGTGGACAAGAGCACTTTCCAGCCCAACAATACAAGATCAGGTGGAGTTGTGTGTTCAGAGCTGGATTTTTTGACTTTCCAGGACTGTGGGAAGTTTGTCTCATTAGAGGGGAGAGCTTAGTGGAAGTACTCAAACACTCGCTTCCAGCCACTAGCAACCAAGGTTTACTCAGATGGGGGAGGTCACTTCTTCACCATATCTGGTCACAACTTTCAAAATTAAAATCTCAGGAGTCTCAGGCAAGGAGAGAGTTTTTACTGGAGGAAAAAGAAACATCAAAAGAAGTGAATATTATTTATAAAGATAACTCCAGCCCTACAAGCAAACTTTCATCATCCCCTTAGAAAGATCTGGTAATTCATTTGAGATGCAACTACTTTTCTCGTTGTGCTCAGGTTGGTTAATGCAATCTATTAGTAGCTCTTCAGATTACCCCTATTTTTGATCTTCCTTATTCTTGGGAAGGCATGAGTTTGGAGAAGAAATGCTGCTCTGTCTCCATTTCCTTGGCTGGGGTAGTTCCCATCTACTGCTTGTCCTTGTGACCAGGGTGAGCTGTCTTTTAGGGTCAGCAGCTTCCCATGTGTCAGTCAGAGACTGACAGCCACTGGCTGCTGCCACTCCTTCCTCCCTAAAGCTGGAGGAGAGCTGCCTCCGGTGCTGCAAGAGGCAAGCAAGAGCAGGAGAAAAAACACGCATCCTCAGAAATGCCATTCCTACTATTACTTGTAATTTCTATATGATCTCTTCTTTTGCCTATACATCAGGATTAAATGTCAAAACATGTAAAATTAAATGTATCAAGGTAATACCCTTAGTCAGAATACCTCTTGGTTGCTTTGCTGTTATTCCTTGCCATTTGTAGGTCAGGATCTAATGGATGAGCTTTACAGGCCTGCATATTTCTTTTTGGAGGTTCATTAAAACCTGAAGCAATTGCACCTTAACATTTCCATGCAATTGCAAATTTGACCTCTGGCAACAGGCCTTGGAAATCGATTCATTTCCAAACCAGTTATGATTTGTCGTCACTGGAAAGTTTTGGTGGGGGGAGTGCCTACCTCCGAGCCATGCACTGACCGGCCAGCCACAAGAAACAGCTCCAAAGCAGGGCTCTGCCTCAGCCACAAGGACAAACATAAACCAGGAGACAGTAAGACACTCATTAAAAACAGTTAATTATTTAAGAGTCATCAAGTTTTTCACATGCTAAAAATTGATGGCAAAACAACTAAATGCATCCTATGTTTGGTTAACACCTAAAATTTGACTTTGACCCTCTGGTACTGAAGCAAAGAAATTCACAGTTAAAGCTACATGTCTAGGCAATACTCTGTGCTTAACTCACACTGTTTTTACAAAGGGTCTGTGCACAATTTTAAGTGCCATATGTCCAGGGTAAGGAAGAAAAACAACAACAAAAATATAAATATCTACCCTTTTTTTTTTTTTTAAATACAGGAATTTAAATCTTGTAGAACATAATATAGAATAATGACTCTATTCCATTACTGGTTTTCATTTTCCCTGGTAGTTCAGTTAACATTTTTTAAACTATTATAAAATGAGTTAAAGGTTGTTGAGTTTTGTTTCCTTTTTTTTTTTTTTTTAATCTGTTGAAATGTTTTAAATTTGTGGAACACAGACTCCTAAATCAATGCTGATGGCACATCTAAGGTACAAGTTGCATATTTAAGGGATTTCTTTGGTTACAAATAATTAAATTAGGTATTTCTACATCTTTTAAACTGAAAAGTTCATTTGTCTTGAAGTCCTGATTGCAAGTGTTTGTAAGTGCAAACATGTAAACTGAACAGGAAATTGCATTTATTTTTGGGTATAGCATACCTGAAAAGCTGCCTCAACCACAAAACAGAAACAGACTGGGAACAGCTACAAGACTAGGCCATGAATTTGGAAAGACTTTTGTTCTTAAAAGTCTATTTTACTACTGCTCAAAATTTGTGAAGATCCAGCTTGCAGCCTCAGGGATTTGTTACATTTCTGTGTGATGGACTAAAGGTGCCTTTAATACAAGATTATATTCCCTGTAAGTGCCTAAAGAAGGTGGTCATCTCAGGTAACTTTAGCTAGTACAGCAGCAGAGAGGCTTTCTAGAATACAGACATAACCTCCTTCAGATTTTATTATTTAAAATGAATGCTTTTGCACCATCCAGAAAGCAGACAGCTGCACATGCATCATTCATTCTTCTGCCAAAGTCCTCTGAGAAGTACTTTACTCCTCACTGTTCAAAATAATCAATGACAGTATACCACTGCCTTCCTCCACACATATTATTCAGTGCCCTACCTTCTCAGCTCTCCAAGTATAATTCCACAAATGGCTTCCAAAATTTTGGGATGCAGTGAGCAGCAGCAGATTAAAAAAAATAATTAATTCATATACCTATTTCTAAAACATTCACCATGTCTGTATTTTGCCAACCAAACAAGCTTCTCAGATGAAGTTTATGTCCTTTTTATGTTTGGTTCAAGAGAATAAATCAAGTTTCACATGACTGAGTAAAATACTTCATCAAGAGAAATTTCCTTTAATGTGAGGCCATGACAGCCTTACAATTTAGTTGAAAATGATAAAGGCGAGACTTGGTCCATGTCTGTGAAACCACAGAGAGATCTGTCCTCCCTGATCCACAAGAAAATTATCAGCACTGTGGCTTTTGTTAAGCCTTTTCATGCAAGATGTCATTTTTCAGGAATGTACAGTAGTTATCTTGTAGCGAGTGCAAACAAAGTTATGAAGTCTACAAATTAAAGTAAAGATGAATATCCTGTTCTCTGGCTAATGTAATGTACAACATTCTATACTCCCATATCAAAATTTCATCTATTTTAATATAAAATAATTATACCAGATAGGATTTCCATCTCAGACCGTGACAAATGTCTTGTTGCTACACAATGCAGCACCTCCGGTGGTCCTCATCACTGCTCAATGAGCAAAAGGAAATGAACTTTGCTGCTGTTTGGACCCAGGAGGTTCAGAGGCCGTCCTTCTAGAGGCTTTTAGATGAATGCAAGGCAGCTCTTAGGTGTAAAAATGCTGCATAGATGAGGTTTCTGTCTTGATTTTACAGCACTGAGAACTCTCAACAGTTCCAGCTTGGTTTGCTTTTAGTTCTCCTGCTACCCCCATACACCCTGATTGTCCTGAATGGGGAGCTGGTGAGGAGAGACCTGTAAATGCATTCCTCGTACAGAGGAGCAACATAAAACTCCGCTGCACACTGCAGTGTCAGCCAGGCCTCTCTTGTCTAAAAGCTTCTGGGTTTACAGTGAATCATTGGCATGAAATGAGGGCAAAACTCCTCACCACAATTAAAACCGTAGCTGTACTAGTACAAAAGAAGCATTGCACTTTCTGTGCACATGTTGTGCTGCTGCTTCTGGGAGCTCCTGGCTGCAGGTCAGTGCAGATTTGGGTGCATCCACAGAGCATGATGCAGTGCCACAAAAACCTGGCACTGGTCTCCCTGAAGCCCTGGAAGCAGGACAGCAATGTCAGCAGGGCAATCCACTTTGGCTAGTATCCTGGATGCTGCACTGATGCTGCAGATAGTGCTATGCCATACTTGAAGGGCCTGTATTTTCAGAGCTATCTTGGGATCTTCGCATGATGTTGTCAGGGGCTTGTAACAGGTGTATTTTGCACAAACAAAATCACCATATTTTGCAAACTCTTTGGACATTTTATGGCAAGAAAACTCAATTATGTGATAATGCTAGAGATGTTAGAAGACAAGCACCTATACTCCTGTGGTCCTTTTTCCATAATTTTTACTTGATGTGTATGCTTTTGTCAGTGGCTACACTTCTGTGTCTCACTAGTTTATCATTCTCTATTGGGTTTGTGTGGCAAGGTTTTGGTAGCAGGTAGGCTACCAGGGTGGCTGCCAGAAGCTTTCCCTATGTCTACCAGAGCCAATGCAGCGAGCTCCAAGACAGACCCACCATTATCCAAGGCCAAGCCCATCTTCGATGGTGGTAGTGCTGCTGGGATAAGTTCATGGAGAACTGTCTCCTGTGGGAGGGATCCCACACTGGAGCAGAGGAAGAATTTGGGGAATCCTCCTTCTTGAGGAGGAAGAAGCAGCAGAATTAACATGTGATGAACTGACCACAGCCCCCATTCCCCATCCCCTGCACTGCTTGGAGGGAGGGGGTAGAGAATTTGGGAGTAAAGTTATCCTTGTGAAGAAAGGAGAGGTGGGGGGAAGGTGCTTTAAATGTTTGAGTTTACTTCTCATTATTCTTCTCTGATTTGATGGGTAATAAATTAATTTTTTTCCACGTGTCAAGTTTATTTTGCCTGTGATGGCAATTGGTGAGTGATCTCTCCCTGTCCTTATCTTGAACCATAAGCCTTTCATTATATTTTCTTTCTCCTGTCCAGATGAGGAGGGGAGTGATAGAGTGGCTTTGGGGGGACACCTGGCATCCAGCCAGGGTCAATCCACCACACATTTGTTAAGTGGATATATCTGTTCTCACCTACATCAAAGGCAACATGCAGGGCAGCAGAGGGATTTAGAGACACTTAATGACTGTAAAATGGTGACAATACAGGAATGGTGCTAGGAAAGAACAAAGTATTACTTTGGCAAGTGAATAATTTGTGCCCCAAAGCCATTGTGAGCTGGAAATGACCTCTTGTGTCAGCTTAGCTGTCTCTGTCCACTGGGCTTTGAATACCATGCAAATAAATAAAGAAATGGCAAGTACAGCCTTTTTAAATTTCAGAAAATTCTGACTCACTTTCCCATGGAAGTGAATTGCATGGTTTAATCACTACTTGAGCAAAGGCAACACCTCCTTCTACCAACACCAACTACTCAGCTCTAATGATGGCATTTAGAGACTGCAGAACAGCAACTCATTCATCTTCAATCATTATTTTGAGTACCTCTACTACATTTTCTCTCAATCTCTTCCTCTTAAGTATGAACCCTTCAGCGCTCAGCATAAGAAGTGCTCTTTCAGAAGGCAGCGCAAATGCAATGCAGTCTGCAGGATGTGGCTGTGACACTGGTCCCCCAAGAGAAAGCACCATGTGATGAAGAGAAGTCAAGTTGTTGCTCCTGTCTCTGAAGGAAATAACTAACTCACTGTCATGTCTCTAGCAAAAACTGAAGGGACTGTGATTTGAGGAGTGGATTTCTGAGTACCCTCCCTTGCCAGTATACAGTATTTCTGTCTTTCTTTTTTATTAACAGCAACTAAATGAACCTCAAAAATTATCTGGACTGAATGACAACAAATCAAACTAAAATTAGTAACAGCATACTCATTGCCTAGGGCAGTGCTGAGCTGATGGCTGATGTGATGGTGACAGACAAATCCTTATTCCCATTCTAAATTCTGTCTACTAAATAAATAAGTAATGCCATCAATAGAATTTCCAGCAATTGCATTCGCCTCCTGCAACTTTTACACTATTATTGTATTGCCTTTGACTAACTCTACAGCATAGTTCAGTACCTGGGCTGACTCAGAAGTAGTACCGCAGACAATAAACTGATGACAAGAGAGACTGAATCAGTTTGAAGTACTTGATGGGCAATATCTTACACCAGTACTTAGTAGAGATCCAGTACTTACCCTGTATTTTATTCTTCTGTGTCAATCTTTTGCAGTGTGGAAACACTTTCTGGATATTCCTCCTGTATCTCCTTGTTTCTCTTCTGTTTTTATCACATCAGCCTTGATAACAAAGAGAAAAAAATGTATCTGAATAGCAACCTATCTCTACAGAAAGACAAGCAATAAGCAAAACATAACAAGTTACATTAGAAATAGCTAGAATACCTGAAATAAAAATATGCCTGGGTATAGACAAAATTACCTTAACTTTTCAAACTCATTAGGCAGATAAACTGAGTTGTCCTATATGGATATCTTTGATGGAGTTCTCTGTGACTGACACCTTATTTTTTCTTCATGTTTACAAGAAATCCAAGGGTATTTTTTATGAGAACAGGGTTGAATCTGAAGTGTTGGAGTACAATATGCTGCTTCTATTAACATCAAAAACGCTGCTTGCCACTTGACAAGTGTCTGTGCTGAAGGCTGGCTTCAATACCACTTCCAAATCATCCCCCCTTGTCCCAGAATGAAAAGCGCTATATATTATATGACTTGCTGTTAGTACTTCATATTTCTAACAGCTTTGTGAGTATTTATCCATTTAACTTCCCCTTCTTTGGCACCTCTGCTTTTCTCTGGTCTTACGCTTGCTGGTACCAGCTTTGTTTATCCAGGGAACTGCTCACTGAGGAGCAGAAGGGAGCTGACAGCAAGTCCCACAACTTAGCTGTGTTCCCCTTGCTCAACATCCATCAGCTTGCAGTGATGGGATCCATTCCTGGATATTTTCACTTTTAAGATTACTGTCATATAATTAGGCTACAGTATGGTCCCACTGGTGCATTTACTGAGTATAGACCCCCCCCGCCTTTGAGCTCCTTTCTACAGCTGGTTCTTCCTAGTGAGGTTTTCTGAAACACCAGAATGGCGTCTGGAGGCTCCAAGGTGTTGCAGAACTTCTCTCAGACACTGAGCTTAACACACTACCTGTGAAAAAGAGATAAGATAAACAGAATCAAATCTTCCAGAAAGTAATTTAAATCCAGCACATGCTTCATAGCACACTTAAAATTAGCCTAATTTCCACCCGGCTATGGAGCCAAACTCACTCTCCTGCAATTCTCTGTACAATTCTCCTATCCTCCTACATTTGCATGGTCATCTATGATGGAAATGAAAGGAGCTCTTACTTTCTGGAGTTTGGCTGTCCTGGTAAGCCTGAACAAGTGGACACTGTGCTGCTTGCATAGCAACTTGGCACTGGCTTGGCTTTTTTACCTTTTGTCCAGGCCTGCTCCCCAGTGCAGCCATCCAGCAAGGTTTGATGGTAGATGCATTTGTGACATATATTCATAACATCTACAGCATCAGAAAGAACTCATCAGCTACACATAGACTTATTTCCCAGACTATCAAGATTTTCAGAAAAGCCTAAAAAGCTTCAGGGTCTTCAGCTCATGGTGCCACAGTGAGGGTTATTGAAAGGAATCTGGTTGGTGTCCAGAAGTTTTTGGGTGCACAAGGCTTAGCAGAATCAGTTTACAACATTAAAAACACTCACGGGGAGATCACACCAGGCTATAACTAGGCTGCATGGTATTAAAAAATTTAGTGGCAGTATTAACCTCACCATAAGAGCCCTGGGAGAGGTAGTTAGGGGCTCTGTAGCTCAGATAGTCTTTTCATCAATACTCCAGGATACTGGGGAGGACCTAAAAAAAGCTAGGAGGATTTGCCAGGTTAATAAATGGTTAAAAGGGTGGTGTCATAGTCAGGGGTTTGGGTGTCTTGAACATGGGACCCAAGTCCGTAGGCCACGTCCAGTGGGGGCTGGTGGAGCTGGTCTGATAAAGAAGGGAAAGAACAGTTTTGGTAGGAGGCTTGCCAGACTGGTCAAGGAGGCTTTAAACCAGATGTGTTGGGGGAGGGGGCATCATTCCATCCCAAAACACCCAGTCAGTTGCCAGAACCTATAATAAATGCTTGGAGCAATGTAGAGATATCCCAGCCGCTCCAGCCAATGAGCCGGCTTCAGTTGGAGCTCGGCTCAGATGCCTCTATACAAACACCCATAGCATGGGGAACAAACAAGAGGAATTAGAGATGTGTGCACATCTACAGGGTTATTATATAATAGGCATCACAGAAACATGGTGGGATGGCTCCTATGACTGGAGTGTTGGAATGGAAGTTTTCAGGCTCTTTAGGAAAGACAGGCCTGGCAGGCGGGGAGGGGGAGTTGCTCTTTATGTTAGGGATAGGCTGGAGAGTATGGAACTCTGTCTGGGGACAGGTGAGCAGATAACAGAGAGTTTGTGGGTCAGGGTTAAAGGGAATATAGCTATGGGAGACATTACTGTGGGGATCTGATCAAGGAGAACCTGCGGATGGAGCACTCCATAGACAGATAGGAAAAGCCTCACGCTCGCAGGCCCTTGTTCTCATGGGTGACTTCAACCACCCTGACATCTGTTGGAAGGACGGTACGGCCCGGCACAACCAATCCAGGAGGTTCCTTGATTGTGTGGAAGACAACTTCCTTCTGCAATAGAGGAGGCGACAAGGAGAGGTGCCATGCTTGATCTCGTGCTCACCAACAGGGAGGGGTTCGTTGGAAATGTGACGCTCCAGGGCAGCCTTGGATGCAGCGATCATGAGATGCTCGAATTTGAGATCCTCAGGACAGTGAGAAGAGCATGCAGCAAGCTCACTGCCCTGGACTTCAAGGGAGCAGACTTTGGCCTTTTCAGGAACCTGCTTCGGAAGGTTCCATGCGATACAGCCCTAGAGGGCAGGGGGGCACAAGACTGTTGGTTGATATTCAAGGATCACCTGCTACAAGCTCAGGAGTGTTGCATCCCAGCTAGAAGGAAGTGCAGCAGGAGGGCCAGGAGACCTCCTTGGATGGAAAAGGAGCTCCTGACGAAAATTTGAAGGAAAAAAGAGGCTTATAATAAGTGGAAGCAAGGACAGGTGGCATGGGAAGAGTACAGGGATGTTGTCTGGGAAGCTAGGGACCAGGTTAGGAAAGCTAAGGCTCAGTTAGAATTAAACTTGGTTAAGGATATTAAGGAAAACAGGAAGGGATTCTACAGGTATATAGCAAATAAAAAACAGACTAGGCTGAGGTTCTGAATGACTTCTTTGCTTCAGTCTTCACTGGCAAAGGTTCTGACCGCACCACCCAAGTCTTGGAAGGCAGACGCAGGGACTGTGAGAATGAAGATCTGGTTTGAGACCATCTTAAAAATCTGAAGGTGCACAAGTCCATGGGTCCTGATGAAATCCATCCATGGGTCCTGAAGGAGCTGGCGAATGAAGTTGCAAAGCCGCTGGCCATCATATTTGAGAAATCATGGCAGTCAGGTGAAGTTCCTGATGACTGGAAAAAGGGAAATATAACCCCCATTTTCAAGAAGGGGAAAATGGATGACCCAGGGAATTACAGACCAGTCAGTCTCACCTCTGTGCCTGGCAAAATCTTGGAGCAGATTCTCCTGGAAGGCATGCTAAGGCACATGAAAATCAACAAGGTGCTTGTTGACAGCCAGCATGGCTTCACTAAGGGGAAATCCTGCCTGACCAATTTGGTGGCCTTCTATGATGGGGCTACAGAACTGATGGACAGGGGTAGAGCAGTTGATGTCATCTACCTGGACTTGTGTAAGGTGTTTGACACTGTCCCACACGACATCCTTGGCTCTAAATTGGAGAGACATCAGTTTGGCGGATGGACCACTCGGTGGATAAAGAACTGGCTGGATGGAAGCATGCAAAGAGTTGTGGTCAATGGCTCAATGTCCAGCTGGAGACCAGTAACGAGTGCTGTCCCTCAGGGATCAGTTCTGGGACCGGTCTTGTTCAACATCTTTGTCGCTGACATGGACAGTGGGATTGAGTGCGCCCTCACCAAGTTTGCCGATGACACCAAGCTGTGTGGTTCGGTTGATACCCTGGAGGGAAGGAATGCCATCTAGAGGGACCTTGACATGCATGTGAGCTGGGCTGATGCCAACCTTATGAAGTTTAACCATGACAAGTGCAAGGTCCTACACCTGGGTTGGAGCAATCCCAGGCACAGCTGCAGGTTGGGCAGAGAAGAGATTCAGAGCAGCCCTGCAGAGAAGGACTTGGGGGTGTTGGTTGATGAGAAAATGAACATGAGCTGGCTTCAGTGTGCACTTGCAGCCCAGAAAGCCAACCGTATCCTGGGCTGCATCAAAAGCAGTGTGACCAGCAGCTTGAAGGAGGTGATCCTGCCTGTCTACTCTGCTCTTGTGAGACCTCACCTGGAGTATTGTGTGCAGTTCTGGTGTCCTGGACATAAAAAGGACATGGAACTGTTGGAACAAGTCCAGAGAAGGGTCACAAGGATGATCAGGGGACTGGAGCACCTCCTGTATGAAGACAAGCTGAGGAAGTTGGGGCTCTTCAGCCTGGAGAAGAGAAGGCTGCGTGGAGACCTCATAGCAGCCTTCCAATATCTGAAGGGGCCTATAGGGATGCTGGGGAGGGACTTTTCATTAGGTACTGTAGTGATAGGACAAGGGGTAACAGGTTAAAACTGAAACAGGGGAAGTTTAGATTGGATATAAGGAAGAAATTCTTTCCTGTTAGGGTGGGTGAGGCACTGGAATAGGTTGCCCACGGAGGTTGTGAATGCTCCATCCCTGGCAATGTTCAAGGCCAGGTTGGACGAGGCCTTGGGTGACATGGTTTAGTGTGACGTATACCTGCCCATGGCATGATGATCTTAAGGTCCTTTCCAAACCTAACTATTCTATGATTCTATGATTTTATAAAAACATGAAGGTCTTCATCTAGACTTAGTTTTAGCAGAGTTATAAATTTGTAATTCCATTTCACAGTGGATAGAAATATTTGGTTTAGGCCACGGAAAGTCCTCAGCTGGACTAGAGTCCAAGGTGGTGCTAAAGGGCTAGAACCAGATATATATATGTACATACACACACACACACACACACACATGCCTCTTCTGCATCACTCTGCATAGGTGTTCTGGATCATTTATTCTGCAGTGGTCCTGAAGAAAATCCATAAGAGGACCAAGAAATTTATAACAATGAAATACTAAAGCCACAAAAGCATGTACCTTTGGAGAGGTAAGGGGGAGAAGATAGCCAATGGGTAAATCATTGATTCAATTTATTTTGAGAGTGCATGGAAATTACATTTAAAAATTACTCTGTAGAAGACATCTTTCACCCTGAACCCCCTTACTTGCACCCTGAACTTAGACAAAGGAACACTTCCAGATGCAGAGTTCAGTTCCTAGTTGCATACAGAGCTGATGCTTTCTGCTGTTATGAATATCTTCGTTACATTCTTGTGCATCATGAGCTTCACTATACATAGCTTCACTATGTATATGTATCTGTTTGGCCTTGGAAAAAAGTAATTTTGGGGTCTTGTTTGATGAAAGGGAAATCAAAGGGTGATAAAAACAGTGAAATTAACAAAAATGAGATTAATGTGGAAACCAGTCTGAAATTACTGTTCCAAAAGACACACAAAGATGTCCATATGTTTCAGTTTGGAATACTTTTTTCCCAGACAATGACATATTAAATAACACAAATTTTGCAAACCTTCATGCTATTAAACTGCTTAATGCCAGAAAGTCAAACCAATAAGTCACTTTTACTGTACCTTCTCACCATTCTACAAACATAGCCAGATGGATTAAGGTGAGGGAATAAAATCACACTATGAGGATATCATCACTGTGACTCATGCATAAGTCTCCCCAGAAAGGAGGAGTTTGAAGGAGACAGTTATCCTTGAAGCACCATCTTGGCACTTCTTCAGGAATACTCTTGTTGAAGAAAGTCATAAGTGAGAAGTACCAAAGGCTGAAGTGGCATCGGGATGATAAATTGACTATCGCTTCTCCAAGCATGTTCCTTGCTCATGAACCCTGGGTGTTTTCAAGCACATCCAGATTGCCCTCTCTGTTCAGGAAAGCTGTAGATAAAATTCACATTGTTTTGTTCTTTTCCTTGAAGAAGAAATTGGTTCAGCTTACCTCTTTCCTCATTCTACACTTGGAGAAGGAAAGCAGCACTGAACTTTTCTAGCTTTTATGCCACTACTGACAAATGGCAATCCAAATGGGGAGTTTTACGCATCGTAGGGGTGATGAGGCATTAATGGTCGTTTATGCATTTCAGAAGCACAGGTTACATGGGCAGGCAAATAAAACACTTAAATAAGTATTTAGACATAGAAGTTTTTAAAACTGGACTTTATCATGTCCAAACCCCAAGAAATGAACTGCAGTTGTATTGGTATTTAGGATGGTTGTATTGGCATAAAGGACATTTAAGGTGAACTTCAAAAGATGTCTTTGTCTGTTGCTGAAATAAAAGGATCTTTCCTGTATTTGTGTTATATTTCTTTACAATGTATAGTTACCTCTCTGTAACAGATCTCTTAGAAGGCAGAGCTATTGTCAGATTAACTAGAGCCATATGTTTGTAGCATAAATCCATATAATAAAGACAGCCACGTACATGGGAAGGTGAATAGATGCCCTGAAGAAGAAATGGAGAGTAAGAGGAGAGCTGCTGGCTAGAAATCCAGGATTTTTTACTAGCTGAAGTATTACTCTGTTCCACAACAGAGATTTTGAGCTTGCATTGGGGAGAAGCAGGCTCAGCATCATGCTTTTGGGTCTGGATCAGGCAAAGCAATAGTCCATAGCAATAGGCTACTTCATGGCAGTTTTAATCTGTAGGCTTTCACATGCTGTCAGGAAAGCTTGTGCATTGTACAGGTTGTCTGTCAGGTCTGCGCGTTTCAGAAGGCTCTGATGGGAAATTGAGCATGACCAATATGGCCACAAGAACCACTGGACAAAAATGGTGCTGGGATGGCTGCACTGCACAGCTCAGAGCCCTGCTTTTAGGGTAGAGTACATCTTTCAGTGAAATTCCACAGACAGGCTTGTCCTGAGAACTGCTGAGCCTCCAACGCAAGCTTTGGGTGTAGGCACTGCTCCTTGTGTAAACCAGGCTAATTATCAAGTTGTCTTCTTCCCATTAACTTGTGAAGAAAATTACCCTTCTGAGTCTGAATGGCAGAACAGCATTAAGAGTATGCACCTTTTTTTTTCTTAAATCAACCAAACAGAAAATTCACAATGAGGATGATCTTGTAATTACACACACGTCAGAACAGAGAGCATGATAGTTTGCTCAGATTTCTTTGAACGTTTCTTCACAAGAATTTGGGAGGAGAGAGGGAGGGATGAGTTTATTGTAAATCAACTTTGGCATGAAACTTTTGTTAAAAGGTGCCTAACATGCATTACATTCTTTGTTCTGTGTTTTTCCTACATATAAAGCCTTGACAACCTGCTATTCTATGATTGATGCATTTATTTCTTCTGAAGTATCACTAACCAAGCATATCATTTTTATACAGTAAGTGCATATTCAATTTCCTACAGTTTGACTGCTAAACAGGCTCAATAGTAAAACAAATACATACTGTTGCAGTGCACTGTTCAAGGGGACCAACTGGAAACCTTTGAATGCTCTTCATTAGCCTTCCCTTTCTTTTAATGGCAATGAAATCACAGCAGGGGCACACATTAAATATCCATATTTTTATAAAAGTTGTACTGTCATTGGGTGCAGTCTGCAACTACTGCAGACTTTGTACAATGTTAATAGGAGTATTATGATTCATATATTCTCGCACAATAAGAGAGAATGACATATCAGGTTTGCAGGCTCTCCTGACAAGGTATGAGGTATTTATCTGGGTTCGTATACCATACTCTTATCACCTTAGTATCTGAACAACTATTGACATCATTATCATTCATGTATTCATAAAATGTGTAGGGGTCTTCCAGTCACATTCTACAAAGTATGGAGTTGCTCCTTCACACTGTGAAAGAAAATATAAACTAAGAAAAAGAATTCAAACTCCTGTTGGCTTAGTATTGGATCCCTGGCACTCCTGGACCGGGCGGGAGGATAATGGATCTGCGAGAATGCATGTATGTTTATGATGTACGAGGCATTTCAGCTGACATTGAATCAGGTCAGTGGGTCCATTGGAGAGGATGCAATGTCAATGGGACTGTTATGTGTTATTGATGTCAGTCACAAAATAGATAAAAACATTAACAAAATAGCTTCCATTGTCATTTCATTTTTTCCCTCAAATGACAAAAGGCACCAATCCATATTAAACACAAGAAGCTTCCAACGTTTCTAATTCTCAGACAGTACAGCTTGGAGTTGGAGCAAATATAGGAAATTAGAGACTACTGCTGAAACAATATTTTCACATGGAAAAAAATGGCTTAACTTGATTCACATACATTTTCAATTGTGGAATAAGATTTGCCTACAAAAGAAATATGCTCACTCAAGGTACTCTTCTGCAAGTTGTTAGGCATATGAGTCCTTTCACTCCCTCTACATTTTTGCTTATCTCCATGTTATCTATCACTATACAAATGAATTTTAAAGGACTAATTTTTATTTACATTTAAAGCAACTTTAAACTGCCTGGTCTGTAACATTAAAGCACATATTAGCACTTCTTCTCACTGCCAAAGACATAAAAAGATCGTCATGCAAATCACACCCAATGGACTGTGCATACACTTAAAGTAGGAGGACATGTAAAATTTAACTTAAAAGCTTTCAACATGGATTATACCTATTTTACCTAACCTTAGGCATCTCATATATGCATTGCTCCCCAGAGGTACATACCAATTGGGTTGCTACAACTGACCCATTCCTAAGTTAAAAGCTTTAAAATCCATTAAATAAGAGGTAAAAACTGAGTTGCATTTGAAATACCATGTGAAAAATAGCTATGTAGGAATAAATATTTATAAGAATTTAACACCTCATGAGGAGGGCATGAAGTGCTGTGGGGCAGATCACACAAAGACTACATACAGTTTCTTCGAATCCCAGGTTCTCCAGGTCACTTTAGTGACATTTTAAAACTTTGAGCAGTAAGACCATAAATTTCAATAGGGATGTGTGCGGAAAAATATAAGCATTTAAGTGCTTTACATCTTGGAAGGAGAAATCATATACTTGCATTTGTAAATTAGCTCCATAAAGGGACAGGGAAACATGTTTACCTAATTTACATGCTCAGAGTTGGTTTGTGTGCATAACTTTGGCAGGCTCATGTTCAGAGCAAAACTTAGGAAAATTTAAAGTGCGAATTTTATTAAAGAGGGTTATCTCAAATAAATATTATAAAGTTAAAAGAGATGTACTCAAAAAATGATGTGGCTCTTTGCTTGTTCCTTACTAATGAACGGTTTGCCTGATTCTTTATGATATAGATTTTTCCCATTGCTTGATTTCACCATGACATTCAGAACACCCTATGCTGATTTATAACCTGTGGGAACAAGAAAGACAGAGATTCCAGCATTAAACATTTGAGTCCTTGTCAGTAAGGCCACTGGACTCACCTCTGAGGCTTCAGGAAATTATAAATTATGAAGTCTTAATAATGACCTGATACACAACCTGATTGATGCTTTGTTGATTTTCACAATAATTCTTATTTTTTAAATTGTTTTTCTTGCTCCTATCTTCTGCAACTTATCTTTGCTTCCTAGTACATTGTTTTGAACTAGGAATGTTTATAGGGTCATTAAAACTTTAATTTGTATACCGAAAGTGTAGGGAAAGATAGGCTACCACCAAGTGTTACCTTCAGAAGTGTAAGCATCGTAATAATATCTTCCTCCTTCCCCCCAAAGAGATACCACTAATTAATGATTCTTTGATCCAAATGTCTCTGAACAGAGACTACTCAAAGAAAGGTCATTAGTCCTTGAGCAGAAGTATTCAGCCTCTTACATGTAAACCAAGGGTCACAAGGTGGACTAGGTTTTACAAAATATTGTGAGCAGTGATTTCTTTGGCTGATTTCTTTGAATGGTTGCTCTACCCATCATTTATTACATTTATTACATTTGCTTTCAATAAGCCTCCTTTGAATTAAGTGGGCATGTGAAGGGGCTATGTGCTTGTACCACTCCCCATGGTCAAAGCAGCACTTCAGGAAACATAATTTGAATGATGCAACAGTCCCAGGAAAGTTCAAGGTGTGCGTTTTGGTTTTATCTTGTGTTCCTAACAAACCAGAAGCTGAATGAAACTACAGAGGGTGACACATCTATATGTGCTCAAAACTGTGCCCAAAGGGGGTGAGAAAATGGTGTTTGCCTCTGCCTCCCTTTTGCAGCTGTTCCCCCAGCCCCAGCAGCCATGGAGAGGACAAGCTTACCCACTGGGAACCCAGCTCATCCCCCTGCCCATAAGCCAGCAATGTAATGAATTTCACATGCACTTTCTTCATGAATAGGCACCTCTAATTAACAAAAGACTGCAAACTATGTGTTCTCTTTCCCACATCTTTCCTTCTGTGATAGAGTGATAGTGTGTAGTTAATCCAAACAAATTCCTCCCAGGCTCTCTGCTCAGTGTTTCCTTCTCTTCACAAACCTTCTTGTGCTATAAAACAGATAACTTAAAATGTTTATGACCAGGTTCTTAAAATATTTTTAAACTTTCCCTTCTCCTTCTCTCCCCCAGGGCTTTTGATATAAGGAGAAAACCTCATGTGGTGCCTATCCTTATCTCCCCAAGAGAAAACAAAGAGAGCTGAAGGAAAATGTCTTCTGCAGAGACCGCCTTTTCTATGCTTCTCTTCCCACTGTGTGCCAAATAATGGCATCTGTTCCTGCTGTTCTTTAGTTCCCCCATCCAGTGTATTTTCAACTTCCTGTGAAAATGTGTGGTTCTTAAATCCAAAGGTCATGTTTAGCACTTAAGTTCAGTTTGGAAGGATTTGGATTTGCTCCTCTCCAATTTTTTACTTCTTTTTTTTCTCTCCCCAGATCTCCTTTGAAAATCGACAAAAGGCTTTCACTCGCTCTTTGCATTGTACACGTTTTACACACTTCAGCATACATCTCTGCAATTTGTGCTAATACTCTGGTAAATATCCATTCCTGTATCAATGAGCATTAAAGCATTGCTGTTTCTCTGTCTTCTGGTGAGGTTCAAAGTGCTGTTAGCAGCACAAGCTCCTTGCACACTGCCCTCACTCTATGATCAGTCTTCAGTGGATAGGAATTCACTTCATCAGGTCTACAAGAAAATTCAAGCTGCATGGAGGTGAAGCCATCCTTTGAATAGTCAAATTTCTACTGGGTTGTGGATGATGGGTTTGTGCAAGAGGAGCTGAACTCAGATCACCTAATTTATTTCTCTTATTGCTTCAACTTGGACTCAAAAGGTGCTCCCAGAGCTGAAATGCTCTGTCCAGTGAGCTGGTCAACCTGTTTGCCAGTTTTGCGTATTTACAGTAGGCAGCCTGAAATGGTTTGACCACTGATCTATTGTGGGCCTCCATTTATTCAGGTGGTTTTTTTTTTCTACAACATAAGTTATAAAAATATGTATTTGTCAGCTGGAAGGGAGTACTGAGAGATGGTGAGGCATAATTTGACAGAAACAGGAGGGAATTAAAGACAAATGCATAATTTTTTACATGGGAGAGGAAGCTGAAACCTTCATTGTTTCTCTTCTAAAATTAAGAAAAATGGTCTGTGCATGTTGATTTATTTCCATGCCAAGGAACTGGGTTGCTCCACAAAGCACTAGGTAAAAACCCAGAGGGCAGGATTTGGGATCTATGCAGCCTGAGCCTGCCACCTCTCCAGCCTGAGATTCTATTTTCCCTGTCTGAAAATTCATCCCGCAAATGCCATTTCAGAGACAAAAGGAAAAATGTCCTAAGAGGGGTAGGCATTTAATAATGCAATTTTAAAAATATTTCATAAGTTCCATTTCATTTGAGAAGGGGGATAAACCCCATAGGTCTGATGCCCTGGCTCTCAAGATTTTCTCTGCCCTTGATTCATGGAGTAGGTAGAAGCCTTCATGGCCTTTAGTCTGAATGGCTTATGGATCTGGCATGATCTCTCATTTGGTCCAAGAATCAGATGCTATTTCTGGTCTGAAGATGTTTGTTCTCAATTGACTACATAGTTCAATGGGATTTTAAGGTATGGTTGTTAGGGATTATAAAGCACCTAAAGATGTATCAAGTGGAAGGGTCAATACAAGATCAGAGTGTGTTGTGTTATGGTGTGTTGCATTATGCGGTATGTCTCAATTCAGGACTGGAAACCAGATGTGGCAGACTACCCCAGCCTATATGTTGAACATTTGTAGGTATCTTTGAATTATGTCATCAGTGTTTAAAGATTTTCACAAAGATTTAAGCAAGTAGATATTCTCAAGTCTCGATTGCTATTGAAACCTCAAATTCTGTTGGATAATTGAAACACTCTATCACAATCCAAAAAAAAATATGCTTACACCTTTCTTTCGTAATATATACAGAGGATGGTATGAATCTGCTACCTGTAAGGTATATTGAATTTTTAATCATCTATATATTTATGGTAAAGAGCAACACTTCTAGCACACAAAAGCTTATGGCATACGATTATCCTTAATTAATGGGTAAGTGCAAAGCTTTATTATTCAATGAAACTGATTTATTATCTTAATTCTCCGATGTTCTGCTTCATGTTTCCATTGAAACCTTTGTTTGCACCATGGTAACCAACAACCACCATAAGTATGTGATTTTTTTTTATGACCTATACGTAATTAGATTTTGTTGTTTTCTTAAAGGTGAAGTGCAGCCAGTACAAGCAGCCCAGCTATAGTTTCTGATACCTTTAAATGAGGGACAGGTCACTTGCTGCTTTGTTTCTATAATAATCAGGTCATGTTTTGGTGTATTTATTATAACCCATTATAACATTATAACCCCAAAATAATTAATTATTATTTTCCCCCCAGCAGTCCTGCCTGCATCCCACCTCTTCCTTTCCGAGCATGACGGTGCACTTGCCTACCTGTCCCTGTCTCCTCTGCTTGGCACAGCTAGTTAGCTGCGAGGAAGTGAAAAGAGCTGAAAGCTAGTGGGTGTCGGAGCTGCCTAGTGGAGAGATCCCCAGCTAATTGCTAGTCCTAACAGGTGCAATTAGCTGCTACAAGCCCTTTGAGATGGCCCTGGGCTTCTCTCAGGTAACAGCCATCACTAGATAAAGGCTGAAATACACTGCGTTTAGAGAGACACTTGCAGACAGGGATGTCACAGGCTGCCAATTATGCTCTGCCTGTACACAGTCACTTCCAAGAACCAGACAAGACACATACACCTAAAGTTAAAGGGACAAGATGTGTACTATTTTGAACTACACAAGGTGGGGCATGTGGAGATATAACCCTTCTTAAATTAGGTCATGTCGTCTTTTCAATTATCAGTTCTTGATCAAGTTTCTCAGTGTTTTTTAACCTATCCTCCCAGCAGTAAGTCTCTTAGTGGGAGAGGCCTGCATATTTTTTTACTGTATGTGATGTTACTTTAAGCAACCTGGTCTAGTGGAAAACCCCTGTGGGAACCAGATGGTCTTTAGGGTCCCTTCCAACCCAACACATTCCATGATTCTATGATTCTAAAATTTCACCGTCACCACACAGACAAAAATCATAGAATAACAATGGTTTTGGTTGGAAAGGACCTTAAGATCATCTAGTTCCAAACTCCTAACATGGGCAGGGGTGCCTCACACTAGACCATGCCTCTTCTAATTAAACAGTGGTGCTCTACCCTGTTGGGAGTGTGATCCTTTAGCCATCTATTCCTTGCAGAGAAGGAGAGACAGAATAAGATATCTAAGAATTATTTTTTAAATTAGTAAGTGCCCCATACTTCCTTATCCATAAAATAATGAACTTCTCTGAGCATCTCTGGTTTTCTCTCAAGCAATGAGTTTTATAGAAAATAAAGCCACCCAGGCAGACAGCCTTAAAAAAAAAGAAACACATTGGGTTTTGAGAACAGTTCAAGGAAATTGGCACTTTCAGGTAGCTACCATAACACAGATCACCACCACCAGCATCCTGTAGAAAATCATTACAGCTCAGTGCATAAATATTCAAACATTTAAAAAATGGAGACATAAGATTTTTAAGATCTAGATCTAAGTTGTGATCATTGGTATTAGCATATACTTTACAAGACATGCAAGAAGCACAAGCTCTGGCCCTAATTTTCATATTTTGGTAACTTAAGTTAGTCACCTGTCCCCAAACTTGTATACCCACTTAAAAAGAGATTCAGAAAAATGTTTCAAAAAAATCTGTGTACACACAATTTCCTCTGAAGAAAACTTCTTATTTAGTTGCTCTGAGTATTGAAATGAATCCACTGCTTACCTTCAGAAGATCCCATATCTCCTGACATTGTCTTTTGGAATGTCAGTTCTCCATCATGGCTATGTTAAGAGCACATTCCCATGGTATTCAAAATCTGCCAAACTACCTGAAACAAATAAAACTAAAATTAAATATGAAAATATTTATTTATTTAAATATCTGATTTTCTTTTTTTTTTTTATAGCATGTTGAAGACCACCTTCCGAACCACATAATATCAGTGAAGCAGGTTAATATTTGGAAGTCAGGTTCCCCAGTTCCAACCTTCTGATCCTTCCTTGTGAACCAGATTTCAGGGGAAAGGATTCAGGGAACCTCGGTTTACATTGTCACTTACAGTCTTCATTTTAGGTTCCAGACACTGTTTATTAGTCTTTTTATTTGCTTGTTTGTTTGTAACAAACAGGTTTGTTTTCCTTATTAAAAACTGGACATCTTTGAAATATATGCAAACCCAACATGCTAACATTTGATTGCAAACCAAGTAAAAATCAAAAAACTAAAAAGAAAGAATGAGTGCTCTACTATTAAACTAGCAAAATAAATAGATATACATTTTTTCCCTTTTTACAGATACATTTGCAACCAAATTAGTAACAAGATCTGCTTTAGTATAAATAAAAAAGGCTTGCACTTACCTATTAATTAAGAATAATTGAATGCCATAAGCTTTTGTATGCTAGTGGTACTGTAATTTGTTACTCTTCACTACAATAAATATATAGCTGATTAGAAATGCAGTGCAGCTTACATATATTAAATTCATACTGCATTGTGTATTGATTCCCTTTGCTCATAGCCTACTGAATTCAAGGGGAATATACTATAGTCCACTTAAGTAAAGAAGAAAAATCTCTGAAAAGGCAGAGAGGCTCCATAGATGAATCCACAAAACACAGTGTCACCAGGGTTAGAGCCACAAATCTCATGGGCAGACCTTCTCATTCACCCCAATTCATCCCAACCCAATTCAACCAGGTACTCCTGCTCCATGAAGGAGCGATAAACCAAACCCCAGTGACCCAGCAGGTCTTCCCTGGTATCAGGGTGCCCAACTCACTCTTAAGCCATTGGGTTTGGGGGTTTTAAGGACCAAACAGAGCTCTCAGAAAGCAGATTCTCCTTCCCAGCTCAGAGACTCAGTCCATTGCTCTGGTGTTCCATCTCCAGCTGTGAGTTACCCAAGGGGCTTATAACTTCCAGCTTCCCCTCTTTTCCTCCTCCGCATCCTTAGAAGTCAGCAACCACCCCCCCAAAACAACTGGTGAACAATCTGGTTAATTGCATAGTAGAGAGGAAGCTAATATACTAAAAAGAACATCCTAGTGAAAATGAATTAAATTTTCCAAGAAAATTAAGACACTGAACTCGTGAGCTCTTCTGAGCCAAAAAAAAATCCAAAAAAAAACCCAACAAAAAAACCAGAAATGAACTATGGGAATCATGGGCTTATTCTGCGTGAAAAACGGGACTGTTGTGCACATCACTGTCTGTGCTCTTCAAGCATATCACTATGTATGGCTTCATAGAGCATTGCAAACTTAAGAATCTTTCACAAATAGGAGAATTAGGCATCATTCACTACAAGGATTATAAACCAGAATAAATAGCCTAATTCTCCTTCTCATGGTGACCACTCCTGAGCTCAGAAATTATTTACACAGGTAATTTTAAATTTTAAATTTTAAATATACCCTAACCTATGTATTGCAGCAATCTAAAGCATCATGCCATTGGATCAAATTAAGCCCATTCAATGTGTTTACATTTCAGACTCTTTGGAAATCGATTTTTTATTTTAAAAAGTTCTTGCCCATGTGGGAGAGAAATCTCTACATATCATCTTGCTATAAACGGTTATCTGTTGGGCTTTTTTGCCTGCAAAACAAGATTCTTACAATACCTGTAAGAAACTGAATTTTCACACTTGCTGTAGCCTCTTTCATCTAATTAAGGTCAATTATCACTCTGTACACGTTAACATTATCTACTTAATTGCTAATAATCTTAGCAGATAAGAAGGAGAAGTGGAAAGTTGGTTCGCCTGAGAGGAATCAGAATTTTGCTCCCTGTGGTAAACGTAGAATGGAAAAAGTAAAGAAAGATGAAGAAGAAAAAAGAAGAAAAAAAAAGAAAAAGAAAAAAAGGGTGGGTAAAGAAGAAAACAAAAGACAAGCAACATGCAATATTTTCCTGCAGAGTGATAATAAATGTAATGATCATGCACTCCAGGAATAAATAGCATTAATGACCAGAAATTTAGACTGCATAAAACCATATGCTTTGAGCTTTGATGTTTTTGAAAACTTCTCACTACCATATGTGGGATTATTGCTGTGGGTTAACTGTAATGCCTGGACCATGGTCAGCCACTGGTATCAGAATCTGGCTTTATGCATGATACATTCAGCTCCCCTGATGATCACAGAGTCCACTACTATGGAATCCAGAGGACTGTGACTTTGAGCCAAGTTAACTTTCAACATGACCCTATATTAGTGTTGGACACAGAAAATGCACCACTGCATTAAATGTAGAAATATCAGATAGGAAAAAAGTAGAACCCAACACTGCAATGCAGATGAAGCTAAGATTTTTGGATCAACCTTCCTCCTTTAGAAAACTGATCATGTACCTTTTAAGAACCAAAATGGCAGTTTCACATATGGGGTAACCAAGTGCCTACAATATCCGGTGTCTGATAACAGCCTGATAAAGCACTTGCCCATGACAAACTCTCAAAGAAGAGTAATACCCACCTACTGCCTAACAGTATTTCCTACACTTGGACCTGAAGGGTTTAAGTATTGGCAATTCTGGAAACAGTGTGGCTTGTGACATCTGAAAGGATCTTAAACCAGAATGGTATGGCTGTATGCCATAAAATAAGACAGACATCAGAAAATAGAGAACCATGGAGATAAATTTTGAGAGTCCACCAGACTAATCCAACTGAGCAGAGTACTGGTTTCCTGAATACCGTGAAGCAGGCATGTAAAATATCTGTTTCTTGATGTGCCTGGCAGATGTGATGCCAGAAATAATTCTACTCTGATTTACTTTTGTAGCTTTATCTAGTTCCCTATATTAAACCTACAATCCTAAAATAATTTTAGGGCCATTTATTTTTATGTCTACAAACAGTAGAGTTACCCAAATGTTAAAAGCCTACACTCATAGGCCCATAAAAGCACTGTTGATTAGATTGCAGTATTTCAGTTTTTAGTTATCAACACTGACACTTTTGGAAAAATATTGACTACAATATACTTCTGTACACATTGCAGTGTTTTTAACCATTTAGTCAGTACCACGTACATCAAATAGACACCATAATAAAACAGAAATACATTAAACATACATCTGGAAGCACTTTGTAACTGACTTCTGCTTATGAAAATGACTGTACATAATTTCATCATTCACTTTAATTCAGTCACATGCTGCAGTCAATGGAGTCAGATAACATGCTGCAATAAGATTCAAGCATAGATTTCTCCTAGCTCTAAATTCCATGCTTTATCTGTCAACCCACGCTTGCCATAACTTGTGAGTCCATAACATGACACCATAGTCTGCAGCAGTGGTACTGGGCACAGCAGAGATATGGTGGGATATTGTGACACCTTGCAGAACATCTTCAGACTTGCTCTTTATAGTTTATATTACCTTTCATGAGTAGTTACAGCAATTCCAGCAGCACAAAGTTACCCTTAAGCAGCTTGACCAGAAGCTATAAGGGAAAGCCAGATCTCATTTTCTGTTACCAGTATTTTACCCTACTCTATATTTTTTAGTTTCAGCCACAAATGGTACATTTGCAGTAAAAATAGCAGCAATAGCAGTAGACATGGTAAAAAAACCCTTACTGCCGTAACACACACAGCAGAATCTTGCTCTCAAAGCAAATGTACTTTAAATGTATTTTAAAAACAAAGGTACCTTACCTTATCCACTGATACTCCTACTAATACTGACTATATCCCATGAATGAGCTCATAACACTAGTTACCTGGCATGCTGCATGCATGGCCAGTCTTCTTTCTACTTTCTAAGAACCATGACAATCCTCTGTCAAAGCATGGCTGAAATAGTTAGCACAACAGACACATTATAGCTAACAAAAATATTAAATAGATATAACATTTAATCTGCACCCATCTACATTGTGAAAATCAACACGAAAAAATATCAAACCCAGAGAGTCCCCATGACAGTGAGACTTCCAGAGACACTGTTGGTTACTTGATTTTATGGTTGGTGGTCATGTCTCAACAACACATTTCCAATCTTTCTTTAACTTGTTCAATTATAAAACCAGCCTAATACAGACTGATTCACAAACACAGAACCCCAAACACCTCTTGTTTAAAATATGAAGAGACATCCTTTGATAGAAACTAGATTTAGTTAAGATTCAGTACAATAGAAGAGGTTTCCAAATTGTCTACTACTCAGTGATCTGAAAATACTTTATAAATATTACATTGTCTTAGTTTCAGTGCAACGATCATTCGTGCAACAATCCAAGCAACTAAATAGAGGTATCTGTTTTACGAGTTGAGGAAACCAAAGCACCAGTACTAAAAGAAATTATAATATTTCTGTTCCAACACTAGAAACAAACACAGGTGTTTTTTGTTTTGTTTTTTTTTTTTATTTTGTTAAATTATTTTTGAGTCAAAGTCTGTGTTTTAAATTTCAGCTATGCTGACTTAGTGCTTCTCTCTCTTTGCCGGAAAGAAGTGAATATTTAGAGACTTAATTTAAAAATCCACCGTAATAAAGTCTGGCAAGCTATTGAACAGAAGAGCATTGTCCCTTATGGACTGACTAGCTGGCCAGTACAGCTGGCCTGCATGAAAGTTCTTTCTTGATCATTTCTTTTTTGTAGGATGTATTTTGCTTTGGCACTTCTGCCACCTGCTCTTGTTTTCTATTAGTCCATGGCTGTGAAAGCACTTGCCCACTTCAGTCTACGCTTACATTGAGAATACAAAAATACCCTCTTCTCATAAAATCAACTTCAAAACATTCCTTCATTAGTCAAATTGGCTATTTTGCATTTGGTGCTTTATGATGAAGACAGGCCACAGGTAATCCGTGCAACAGGATGGGTTTCATGTAAGTCTAACTGGGACAAAACCATGCACATCTACCTCTACATCCATGAGCCCAATTAGAAGGTTTTCTGCTTTGTATATGAAGATGCCTCAATATGTGACACATGGCAAATCCTAATTAATTTGTGATGTTGACAGGTTAATAAGCTCAGCAAGAGATGGAGTAAAACCAGTGACATCAGTGAGGACAAGAGCAGCCTTTACTCCTGAAGAGCCTTTCACATGTTGCTGCCCCAGCACAAAAGAGATGAAGCCTCACCACCTCAGTTTTTCTTCCCCAGGGTACTGGACTGTGTGTTGCCAAAGGACAATAACTGCGCTAAGATTCAACACTCAAAGCAAATCAGCTGAGGGAGCCATCTCTTGCTCCACAGCTGCAGCAGAATTGCAGCAGCAGCAGCAAGACACTGGTTCAGTAAAACCACAGATTAAGAATGATCATCCTTTATTTGTTTTTGCGTGATCAGCAAGATTGTAGCCAAGAGGCAACATACTTTCAAGATCCCAGGGTTCCCAAGGTGGAACCAATCATGCTGCTGCTGTAGATTGCCAATGCAGCAAACTCACACATTCCTTTTCAATGTGGCTTTGAGGTTTACTAAGTGATGCTAGTCTAAACCCTGTTAATGGTCACCAATAGAACAAAAACCAAGAAAATTCTTTTTTCTCCTCTTTAAATACAGATGTATTTTACTGCAAAGGAGGGTGAACTGAAAATAATTTTCTGCATCAGTATTATCAATTATCCAAAGCCCATTATGACTTTAATGTTCTCCCAATAGAAATATAATTCTCATTATTTTTATTAGGTTTTATTTTTATATTGCTATTAAATGCATATCACCTAATTCTCTGTATTCTTAAACTATGTGGGCCAAATATCCAACCCAGTATGAAATCCTGACTTTGAGTCTGTGCCCCTGGGCTTAGGCAGGTATGCTTGCACAATGTGTGCAATGGTGCTGCTGGGATTGCTTAGACATGGGATCTTTTATATAAATACAGCTATGCAAATAAACATTCTATTCTTGAATTTTACTATAGCCATCAAAACATACTCAGTTATTAATCATATTTCCAAACAATCCTCTTTCTTGACCAAAATGGACCAATATTATCCCAGCAGTACTATTCATTAAAACATTTCATTAAAAACTATTCATTAAAACATTAAGCTCTTTAGAGAAAAATTCTGAAAGAACAGGAACTGTTTGAGAATATGGCTTATTTGATTTTTTGCCACATATGCTTTAGAATCAAGACAAGTTCAACCCCAGCTCCCTTTGCTCCAAAGGTAGAAAGGGAGGGAGTGAAATAGATGTGCTCCAACAAGGGTCAAATTACTGTTGTGAGCCTATTATAAAAGGCAGAAATTCTAGTCTTTTCACATGGATTTGCATATTTATTAAGTAGGGACACTCTTTCACAATCCAGTTTTCACCTGTTACAGTAAATAATAAGACATCATTCTTTGAATTAAATCGAAAGAGTAGACATTACCAAAAATAAATCACACTTTCTCTTTTGAAGGTATTCACATACCTCATACCATAAATACAAAGCAGACATTGGATGAGCAGTAAAGAAGTTTTCCAATGCACTTGCCTTGATGTAAGTACACTCACTAAAGAAATCCAGAAATAATGCGTTTGAATGCAAATTTTCTCCTGCTCCAACACTTTTATTGATAGTACTTCTGAAAGCAGAATTTACCAGGGAAATGTCTTTCCCATGTCTCCCTCCCTTGTGTTTTGTGTCCCTGCCTTGCAGCCCAGTCTCCTCTCTTGCTGCTGCTCCTTCTCGAGCTCATCACACTGATGTGGGGACCACAGCACTGCCCTGTGACTAGGCAAGCTTCCTCCACAAGCTGCTTTGGTCAAGATGAATAACGGAGTGCCTGGGCTGAGTCAGGTCTGAGCAGGCTGGATAAGCCCTGTCCCTGGACCTACACAATGGTCCTACACAATGGTCCTTAAGCAGGCTCACAATGTAACTTTAAACTTCCCTTCATCATAATGATAGGCTAAAGATGAGCCTCCTATGAACATAATAAGCCTCGTGAGAAAGATAAACTACTTTAAGAAACCCTATAGCAAACACCAACTGGAAATGGGACAGACTAGTAAGACTACATATTTAGCTGCCCTCTGAAACTGTTCTTTGCCACGTGACTGCCGAAGAAACTCTGACGCACAAGCAGGCATGAAAGGGTGAGTATAAAGTCTCCTCTGCTTGTTATCATATTCCTTATTTTTAGTTTTATTTATGATCAAGGGTTCTTCTAATATATAGGTTTACACAGCTTTATTGTTTCATACAGTAGTAGCTGATGTATCAAAACTTTTGTTTCTTCCTTTTTCTCTTTTGCCTTATAATTCCAGTTTGGAGAGTTCTGTTTTCCTTAATAAATTTTGTTTGCATAGCTGACTGGCATCAGGTTAAGCAGGTATTGAAATGTGATATAACAACCTAATCAACCATTAACGGGTATAGAAGAAACCCTGACAAGGAACAGTCTGAAACCTGTTCATGATGAGATTCTTTCTGATAAGGAAAAAAAAAAGAGAAGTGTAGGACCAATTTATGCATAAATTGGTCACATTTTCACACCTAGCCCCAATTATCTAAAAAGGGTTTAACATTATATTTATATTGATAAGCTTAACAATGTTGAACCACGACTCTGGGATGATCTGTTACAATTCACATCCAAAGCGACCAGAAGGAATAATTGGAAACCCTCCAGCATTTCAAGAAACAGAAGCAGCCTTGAAAAAGATGAAAACTGCCGTACAAGGTCTGGCTTTTGCTGAAATTACAACATAAATTCCGAATGAAGGATGGCCAAGAATAATTCAACAATTACAAATTCCCCTTTAAAGACAGAGGGAATGCTACAAGATTAGAGAAATTGAGTCATCCTAAATGTCTCCAAACAGGAAGGAAAAAAAAAAAGATAGCAATGACTGCAGGCTGAGATATTTGATAGACTGTATCACTGATTGATTGCAGTGGGGTTTTAGCTGAATAACCAGGTTTTATGCTATGAATATCAGTTGTTGGCTACATAAATAGGTTAATTGCCAAACAATTATGGAAATCCTCATATTCAGTGTGTAAGTTAACCTCAAGGTATATCAGAATGTCTTTAACAGGCTACAATCATTTTGACATCTTCTCCAAGGCAAGAGCACCTATAAATACCTAATTTCCTATACAAGCCACACCAACAAGGCCAAGCTGTCATATACGAGTATCTCAAACAAAGTCTAAATATCTACCTTTAAAGCCCCCTTTAGCTGATGAGATTGTGATTCCTTCTACGAACTGTTTCTGTTTTCCAGAATCAACTTGTACAATAATCAGGAGGAAACTCTCCCCTCAGTACTGCCTACAAACAACAGAGAGATCAAGATGAAGATACAAGCTTTAAGAAATGTATAAAAAGGGAAAATAGATAATAACACATCTTACAAATAAAGGTTGTCTCTTACAAGAGGCATGGAGATAATTTCATTTCCACCTTCTCCAAACTTTAGCGTAGAGGTACAGCCATTAAGAACACTGGTGCTAGTTACAGCACCCATTAAGGCAGCACCCCAGGTTTTATGGCAACGGCATTTATTAGGGTCAATCTGTGCCAGTGCTTCACCATCCTCACAGGGAAAAACTTCTATCTTATATCTAATCTAAATCCAAGTATGTTTTCTTTCTTTTTATCTTTTTTATTATTAAATAAAGAATTTAATGATTTCAGGTGCAAACAAACTTAATCCTGGCAGTTGCTGTATGATGATGCTGTACAGCAATGTATTTCTTACACTTGCTAAACACTTGTTGAATCTTTGAATAACCCAAAAAATACAAAGTAGGGCAAGACATTCCCACAGTTCATCTTCACAAAACGTGATGTCACTTACATAGACTCAATCCTATTCCTCCTCCTATTTTCCTTTCAAATATGTGTTTTGTATGAAGTTATCCATCAGACAGCACGTTGTCAATGAGATGTGTCATTGCCGTGTGTGTATTCTGCTAAAATGAACCTAATACATATGCAAATCTGCCTGCTCAGGAAAAGTGTGCAGAAACACATTTGACTTGAAATATCTCACTGTAAAAAGATTTAAGAAGGGTAGAGCTTAAAATTCCCCAATTGCAATACTGAAGCAGCAGCAGCCCTTGAGATGTTCCCAGTCCTCAGGACTCCACAGAAGCCAGTGTGCCGACCTGGCACTTGCACCACTCCCTCTCAGCTATCCAGGGAATCCTGGGAAGGAGAAGACTCTTGCCCCACCATACCAAAGGCCTGAGAAGCGACTGGGGGCAGCAGCCACATAACCTTGTAAGAGCGTTGGGCAGCTGCACTAATAAAATCACATGGACAACCAGCACACAAAATCTCTTGCTGCTAAGGACTACCAGAAAAAGTGACCATGGAGACCTCTGTGAAAAAGACCCAAATCCTTATCCTTATAACATGGGTTTAGCTCTCTAATTGATTTTTTAAATATTTTTTAAAGGCAAGCCCTTCAGCTCTTTTAAATGGACTCTTAAATATAACCATTTACAATAATTTGTGCAAAAAACAATTTAAGGAAAAGATTTGAAGATATCATCTGGCAAATTGCTTTGTTGACAGCAGATAAATATTAAGTGCAGTTTATCCTGGTTGTAATTAGGCACCACTTTCCTAGCTTTCTGATCATAATGGGGGGTGTTATTATTACTTTAAAGTTTACAAAAACACCATAACATTAATAGACACCTTCTGAAACGAGTAAAAAAAGGACATTAGTAATATGTTTGTCTGAAATTGAAAACAGACATCCATCTCACAAGTAACTATGACTCAAAATAAAATACATGACCAATTCAAAAAAAAGTAAAGTTATTACTGATGCACAGGTGCATGTGTGTATGCACCTTGCCACACATATGGTCAGAATTTGCAGATGGAAAATTAGATAGAAGGAGATTTCCTTATTATACTGTTATGTACCTGTTGTTCTGAAAAAATGTTTTTCTTATTTCTTACCCCAAGCCCCAAGTTTATATTACATATCTTCAATGTTATACGCTACATATACAGAGAAAGGTGTTCTGTTTTGTAACACTGTTTTTAGAAGCAGCTGATGGCTTTGTGTAAACCTGCTGCTTTTGGAGCAGGGAAGGAATCCTTTACAGGGGAAAAGTGAAGCACAAAGCTATCTGTTTATAAAGTATTTTTATGAGCGCACAACTGTCTTTTCTGTTGGAGATCTGAAAATATGGTAGTTTTTAAGCTGCACCTTTTAAAAGTATATCTCAAACCCCAAAAACCTTTTGCTGTATCTTGCTGTTTAAAGTAACAAGGTGCATCCTTCTAAGCAGCAAGTAATACACTAAATCACTTGTACCACATGTAGCTCAGAGTATGTTGTGCCTGAGTTTAGTGCAAGGCTTTGTTTTGGTTTCTAAGTGCTTTCTTGTTTTTTTGAAATGGCATTATTTACATCTCATAGCTTATTAACTCTAATCACTTAGTTCAGTAATTAAAAAGGCAGAGTTTTCTCCTTTCAATCACTGATCACAATACAAAATGCCTTAGCAGAAAGGAGTATAACAAAACATTTTTGTAAACGGTAAAAAAGGATAACTATGAGAACAGGAAAAAAACCCTAACTGTATATCTTCTTTCAATGAAATTAATATTCAATATTGTTCAATTAAGGCAGCAAAGCAAAGCTGGGAGATTGTGGAATTTGATAAGAGATTGACAAGACAAATGTATTTGAAGCTTTCAGATGAGATGTTACCTGAGATAAACTGATTTTTTTTTTCCCCCAAACACTCACCTTTTTATATGAAGAGTTGTAAAAGAAAAGTCAATATAAGCCACTTGTTGAAAATGAAGCAGGCAACACTGAAATTCATCTGCTGGAAAAGGTGACTTTCCTTCATTCTGAGGAACTTTGTGTCCTTTTAGTGGTAACCATCTGTTGATCATTTCATTTTACGAGATTTGTTTTGAAATAGAAACCCTATGTATTATGACTTTTCTCCACATATAGTATCATTTCAATTTCAAAATAAACTATATTTGATAAATAACACTTCTTACTTACTGCCCTTTACAAAATATTCTTGACAGAAGGTTAGAAACTGACATTTCCAGTTGAAAATAATGCATTGTCAAACAAGAAAATTGTGGGCTATAATTTTTAACACATGCATCTATTATTTTAAACATGAAAGATTGTATGGGTTTGACATTAATTTATATAATAGGGACCGAAAAGGATAATGCAGTTTTCAAGGGTTATCTACATTTAATTAACTAGCAGCAGTTGCCTGTAACAAAAGAAAACTCTGCTACAAAAAATAAAGCCTGTTTGTACACCTTCTATCATGCATTATTGAAACACACAATGTCATTATATGAAATAATAAGTGCTTAAACAGAGGCAGCAACTAATAAATGCAGACACAAAACTTTCATAAAAGTTTGTAAATACAGTATTGTATGGAAATTCAAATGCATATTAGCTCCCATATGCACTGTAAAATGTTTTATTATGAAAAAAGTGGGTAAGATACTTATCTTTTAAATTGGAGTTTAATATTTTATTAGTGCCAGGCACATAATTCTCATCAAATGGCAGGAAACTCTTTTTTGTATGGATATAAATGTCTAGAGTTTAATATTTCAAAGATAAGTACCTACTACTGCATCTATCACACTGCAGCTTAATGGAATTTACTTTTTCTTAAATATTTATACTGTATGTGTGTTTGGTTGTCAAATGATTGTATAACTATTGAGGCAGAACTGATAAACTGGGCAACAACCTTGTGAATTATTTTTTAAATTTTAAATGTTTAAAATCTCAAAAACAACAGGAAAAACAGGATTTGGGAATTTTCAAGCATGGAATTTTCTTGGAAAAAATAGCATCCTATAATTGATGAACAAACAAAAAGTTCCAAGTGAACCGTAGATTGCAGAAATTGTCTGACTTTCCCCAAACAAATTACGTTTAAAGAAAACCTGAATGACATTAGTGAGAAATATTTCCTGAGAATCCAAAATACACGGTAGTGAGCAAATTAAACCAAGACCAGTCTCTGATATTTCCAGCGTAATGTACAGAGAGCATCATTCAGGTTCTGCAATACTGCAAACTATTTCATCAGTTCTGAGAAATGCTTTCTGATCCATGCTGATACAATTACCTAGCCTTTATTGGCAATTTAGACCTGCTTTTAGGGACATTTTAGAGCAAATGATGTTTTCTTGATATTTTAAAAAAGCAGCACTATTTGCTATACCTTTGGGATAAGGTAGAAATGGAGTTAGAGGCTCATTAAATATCTGATTGGTACAATGTGTTTTTTGTTACTGTGGACTAAACTACCAAAAATGAAGATATGTTCCTGGAGGTTCTGCTCCCCCTTGCAATCAAACTGTATTGTTATTTGGAATATTTCTGTAAAATATCAGCTGGCATTTACTACTACTCTACAACTTAAAAGAGCCTTAAAATCTACCTATTAATTGAAGTATGTTGAAACTTCCCTAATAAACTTTAAATATGAGCATGTGTGAAGGGCACACCACATCTTTCTTTGTTCCAATAAAAATGTGATGTCCAGCCTATGAGCAAGTGAGCCTGAATTCCTTTTGATGTTTCTGTAAATAGGAAAAAGGGAAGCAGTTACATAGATGAAAAAAACTAAAATAAGATACTCTTAAATGGTTTTCTTTCACAGAGATTTAACTGAAATGGCATCTGAAAGTAGACAACTAAATGGTACAAAGCCCAAAAGCTCCTACCAGTTTGACTTGAAACTGGTATAGATGTATCTTCAAGAATTAAAAACAGCTGGAGTAGCCTTAGATTTTAGAATTTAATTCAAAACCTGCTTCCATAAACATCCTGATTACTTACAATAGCATACACTGTCAAAAGTAGACCCAAAAGTTATATCAGTTAACGATTCTTTGATATATTCAACGGTTTTCAATGTTTGGAAAATTAACATGAGTGTTTCTGAGTTCTCTATATTACACAGCTATTTTTATGCCATATTGGTCTGAGTAAATAACATACAAGAAAGTGCGATAAATCAGGAGCATACCATTGTGATAAATAAAAGCTGATAATTTAAAACTCTTTTAGATAGAAGTGAGATGCCTCGTGAGAATACTAGTGTGGTAAATAAAATCTGCTAATTTAAATCTTTTAAAATAAGGCTTCCTGCTGTTAGCATCCAACACACCATGTAGCAAGACAGTTATTAAGCAGCCCTGTTAAAGAGAGGATCAAATCTCTGTCAGCGTTACAGGGAGGAAACTTCTGTACTGTGAGTTTCTCCAAGGAGATGGAGCAAACTTACAGAGCTGACACATATGAGCAATTCTGTGTTAACAAACATATAAACAATTTGATTGAACTTGAAGTTGAAGGTATTTGCAGACCCAGCAATGCTACTGTTACAGTCTGCGCCACTGAAATCAGCTTGAAGGAAAGCAAGTCATGCTGCAGCTTAGTTTTAAAGCAAAGTGTGTTCAGCTCTTTCACTTTGAGTGGTTAATGAATGGGCAGGAAAATTATCTGTACTTCACCGGTTCTGAATCAGACCCTCATCCACCAGATTAAGAATGATTTTTAAAGTCCCAGTCTCAGAAAAAACCTCATTGCCAGAACAACCCTTTAGTCCAACGCTGCCCATTGAAGATTTTCTACCTGCAAAAGAACAAACAGCTGAAAAGCTTAACGCAGTTTACATCACTGTGGGGTAAAAATGAAAAATGAAAAAAATATATAAAAAAAAACCAAACTCCCCTCTTCTCCAAAGGGCAAAGCCAGATTAACAGTCATTTCATATTCTAAAGCCACAGCCTAGCTACTGTCTAGGAGGAATTTAGGGAGAATCAAAGGACTCTTCAGACACACCCCTTGCTCATTCCTTCCCCATGAATTGTTGTTCATACTTTTAAAAATGACGTCCAGTGTTCAGGTAAAGTGTTACTACTTCAGTTACCTGGGCAAACACATGAATACCCATAATGAAGCAAGGATACAAGCTTTAAAATCACGTTAGGTAAAATGTTGAGGTTTGGTGTTTTGTTTTTAAACAAAGACTTTGAAAAGTGAAGTAAAAACATGGGCTGCCAAGCACAGAAAAATGTAATCTGGTGGGTATGAGATGAGCTTGGCACTGGCATGGTCTTTCTAAAAGGGCTTGTAGTGACAGGACAAGAGGGAATGGCTTTAAACTGACAGAGGGGAAATTCAGATTAGACATAAGGAAGAAATTCTTCCCTGTGAGGGTGCTGAGGCAGTTGCAGAGGGTGCCCAGGGAAGCTGTGGCTGCCCCATCCCTGGCAGTGTTCAAGGCCAGGTTGGACAGGGCTTGGAGCAACCTGCTCTAGTTGAAGGTGTCTCTGCCCATGGCAGGGGGTGGAACTGAATGAGCTTTAAGGTCCCTTCCAATCCCAAACCAGTCTGGGATTCTATAATTCTGCAGACTTGCTCAGCGGTATGGGGGGCTGTTGAGATCCAGGATGTCCTCTTTACTCTAAACAAAACTTGGCAGGAATTGCTATGAGGTATTACCTTCTCACTCTGAATTTTGCAATTAGCAAGTTTTCATTCCCCTTAAAAAATCCCTCAAAAAAAACCCAGAAACAACCTCCCCTCCCCCTGCCCCCACCCCCAAAATACAACCCCAAAACCAAAAAAAAAACCCAAAATGAAACCAAAACCAAACAGGAACAATCATCACATTTCATATATGTATTTGAAGTTCAGTATCCATTACTTGTACTGGCAGGAGCAGAATTATAGGTTCAATTTTTTAATGTGTTAACAGACATGAGAAAACCAGTGGTGGCTCACACTGACCACACCAGTTGTCTTGCTGAAAGAGCTCAGAGCTTGCCAGCAATTCTCAGGGAAAACTGATCCTGCAAGTGCACATGAGCAAACGACCCAACTCTCCACTACTTTGAAAGAAGGGGGGACGAGAACAGAGACAGCACCTGGCACAGCAGGTCCTGGGGCTGAAGGAGGGATTGCAATGCCTACCAGCACAGCAAGTCACCAGGACCTGCTGCAGAGTTAGAAGTCACAACTGAGCTGAAGGGAGGAAGTTTTCAAGAAGCTGCTCTGAGAGAAAAGTGAGCTGGAAAGTGTAGTGTGCAATGCTCAGTGCTCCTTGTGACCAGGAGAAAAAGACCTGTTTTATTCCCCTGTGCTTTTCAACAAAGGACTTTCAGAGGAGCAATGCCGTCATGACCAAGATCACAGGGATTAATACAGTTCCTGCCCTGAAGAGCACAGATATTACCTCATGTGATGGGCTACAGCAAAGAATGGGAGAGTTCAGCAGCCCTGCGAGTACTGGGGCCTTCCTTTTGAGGAGCATAAATATTGTGACCATAACTGAGGACCAGATAGCTCCTATCAGCATCTCTGTGGAGAAGGAGCATTGTTGCTATAACCAAGCAGCCAGCCTGCCTCTCTGAGCAGATATTAGATCACAGCAAAGTTCCACACAGTTTTGAGACAAAACAGTGGAATAATTACTGCAATGCCATATGGCATCTGTATTAACATGAGTGAACTATTTTGGTAGGGATTCAGTGTCATAAATGTAGCTTCAAAGGCTGTTCCATGAGCATTCTAATGTTTTTTTTCCTTTTCACCAAAATGAATAAAAACTTTACGATAGGTTCGACACAGTACTTAAGTATTTGTTAATTTCTTACAAATTGGATTCCCAGTAAATACAAAACTTGGACAGCCGCATTAAGCAAGCAGTGGGGAAGCAATCTCATAATGATTATCATGCAGAAGTGCACTACAGAAGAATTCCCAGAATTTCATCTATACTGTTATTTTCTCTATTATAAACCTTCTATAAAACCCAATATAAAAATTCCTGAAGGATGAGAAAGCATTTTTAAATATTTGCAAATACCCTCCAATGATTAAAGAAATATGTGAAGGATGAGATGTTAACTAATGACAGCAGATATGGTCTTTCTCCTTATTTTATTGCACTGAGAGGGACTCAGAGCAGTTGTAACCATTTTCCTTCCAGCTTCTGTGAGGCCAGACCAAGTAGCTTTTGATATCCCAGGATCTTGCACGAGCTGAATCCATGGACAGCAGCTCTGGGGGGCTCTACTCTGAGGGTGGTCTCCTTCACCCCATGAGGCTCTGAGACTTGAGCCATCAACAGGCATTGGGGTGAAAATATCAGGAGTACTAGTCTTGTGGTTTCAATGAATAAGAGCATGTGGGACTAATGATTCTCAATACCTGGTGTTTTGCATAAGGATATTTGTGGCCTTCTTTATGTAAATTTCTTCCTGGCTGCAGGGCGGGAGGAGACAGGACAGGCTAACGCTTGCCTGGCGTTCTCACCAAGTATACAGGTCCTGATGTGCAGACCTGCTCTGCCACAGCAGCACCATGTCTGGGCAGCAAACCCCCCACATGTTGTCTGTTCTCTTTTGCACAGAATTTGTCTTTCAGAAACAAAACAGCCGTGCACAGCAATTTTCATAACACTTCAAGGGGACTCGTAAGCTTTCTGCAGTGATATATGAACTCACTCCCCTTGGTGGTGCCAGGAGGGAGGTCAGCAAGGAAATCCCATGCAACCAATTGGGTTAGAATAACCACAACTCTAATTATCATTTATTTAACCTTGGAAAAAAAGTCCCATTGTAAAGCAGAGTATTATTAAAAGAAATAAAATCTGTCATCCCATGGAGCAGCCCTTTGTGGATTCAACAGCTACGGCAGGTTCCCAGGAAGCAGGGGTTTGGGATCCTTCCAAACAAAGATTCGGCCAAAAATTTGAAATCTCTCTTCTGTGAGCAACTAATTAGACTTTGACATGTCTTACAGCGTTACCATCCCTCCACAGGCCTCCACAGGACATATCTGCACATGCACCATTATTCTGGCAAGCCCCACAGCCCCTGGGAAGGCGGAACAGCACCAGGCTGCATGCCTGGCCATACTTTGGGCAGTGCAAGGCTGGTGCTCATGAAGTGGCCTCCCAGAAGAGCTGCTTGGCATGGGTGCAACACCACACTGACACTGATCCACGGCCAAGGAGTTTGCCTGGGATAGGTTCAGTGATTGTTGCACCATGCTTCTTAAACTTACTGCTCTTTCCAGTGGTCTTTGCCAAATGGACCCTTGCTCCTTCCATTGGTCACTGCCAAATGGACCCTTATGATCTCTAGGGAAACACACAGCATACAGCTATCATATACCCTTACCAATGCACAGGCTAAACAGTGACTCCACAAGCCACCATCCAACAGCTCCACAAGCCTAACACACCCGTCAACACTGTAGCACTCAGCTGATGTCAGAACATGCAACTTTCAAGCCTCCCTCTGTTTTATGGGAGATGGTCTTCTGAAGGGGCTGGTTGTGGAGCTCATATTCTTTCCTTGAGGATTTAGGAGCACAAACCACTGAATGGATATGACATCCAATCATAGTCAGCAGTAGAGGTAACTCCCTGTAGGATGTGGAGCCATAGACTGCTTATGTGCAGATCCTATAAAACGTAATTCTAAATGTGTGCATATTTGTATTTAAAAAATACACACACACACCAGAAAAAAAAAAAAAAAACAAAAAAAACAACCCCAAACTTATTTCTACCAACATAGTAAAATATGCCCTTCTTTACACAGAGAATGCTGCAACCACCAATGAGTTTCCATATTTCTCAGCCTAGGAAAACAGAGCAGACACTTCTGTGGACAAAAATAAGGACACCAGTAGGGATGCCCTGCACTCCATCTCTGTGCCATCAGGGATGGAGAACAAGGGCAAAGCCTGCTCCACGACCACAGAGTAAATCGAGGGCAAAGCCATCGAGTTAATAACTACCCAACATTATGCAAGCAGTCTACTAATTTACCCATAGGTTAGAAGTGTCTACTGCTGTTTCATTAAATAGTAATTCTTGTAAATCTGAGAGCATAACTGTAATCAACCCTAAGGGCATGGTGTTTCTATTGTCACTGTCACTAAACCACCATACTTATCCCTGCACGGTACAAGGTATATTTAATTTTCTGACTCACATACAACCTTGCCTTCTTAGAAATTTATAACAAAAGTTCAATAGACTGTGCTCACTCCCAGATGTGGTTTTGTACCTACAAACGTGCATCAAAGGCCTCATGGTGCTTCAAGTGGGGGCAGGCGTCAGGGCTGCTCTCCTCCATTCTTCACAGCTTCAGGAGACCTTGCTGATGGCTGAGAAAACACCCATTGCTGGAAACACTAAAATCCCTGAAGAGCGTTACCAGGAATAGAGACACTTAAAAAACACCTGGCAGCTTTGCATCCATGACTTTTGGGTCTGATTCATGGTTGGGGTTTATGCCTCTTTGTTCAACTTTCATCATTTTAGCAAAGTTACACTATAATAAAGTGGAAATACTAGACAGATTAAATCTAATCCATAATTCGGTATTTCTTGAAAGTAGTAGAATTTAGCCCCCATTCCTTTTTTTTTTTTTTTTTTTAACTATAGGCATGACTTAAAATCCCAGCATGTAATTCTCACCCCTGGATCTCTAAGTACCACCTGTCTTCTGTACATCTATTTTTAAGACAATAAATGCTGCAGACAAACTGTCCATACTGTTCTGTAGCCCACACTACTGAGTCTATTGTCAAGAGTAATCAAATAAATGAACAAAAAATAATGACCTTAGTGATACCAGCTCATATTTACACTGAAATATTATTTCAAATGATGTTTGATGTTTGCTACTATACAACTATGGATTTATACATATTGTAATGTGCAATAAAAACTAATGTCAAAGAATAAAGGGAAATACAGCAGAGATGATGCATTTTTCCACCTGAGTAAAATGTTTCCAGACTTACCAGTGGTAAAGTGAAAACTGTGTGAAGTAGCATAAGAAATGAAAATTAAATGGTGAAATCTCATTTGTGCCTTCTGTCTGTCAATGAAGTTTTCATATTGTTTGGGGATGTATTAACCATCAGTGAAAGCTGATCTTGTATTGGAAATAGAAACAAAGGAAACCTGCCATTAATCCAAAATGACAATGGGCTTAATGTCTAAAATATACCGAAAATACAAAAGAAGTATTTTGCATGATTTATCACAATAATTTGTCTGGCAGCCAAAAGTATAAAATAGACAAATACTGCAGGAGGCACCAGCTTTCTGAGGAAGCACAACGCAAGATCAGTGTGCATGCTGTCTCCATCCAGAATGCTTTCTTTCTGTGGAGTCGTAGGCACCTAGTATTTTAAATTCCTTGCACTGCATCAGGGTTATGGTACTATGTTACAAAGTTATTCAGAAACCTGATTGGCCATGTTCCTGCAATACATTTTCCTAACCCCAAGATAAAGATCCATGCATCTCTTTACCCTTTAAACAAAAAAGCTATTGTAATAGAATGTAGTGTGATGCATGGCATGAATACCAAAACATGTACATGTTTTGGTATTCACTGCTAAACTGTTTAAGTATGGAAGAAGTAGTGTCTAATAGCATCAGGAAATTGAAATTTTAAAATTTTTCTCACTCACTTATTTGATGAGAACTGGGCTGCTGACAGGTGAAGCAGAAAGTCATTTTTCAAGTTAAATGCCAAGTGGTTATATAGGATAATATTCAGTCAAAATTAACCACCTCACTGCTGCATTGACATACAGCATATTTAATGGCAACTGTTTCCGCAAAGAAAACTATAGACCTTGGGGAGTTCTAGGAAAATGGAGAGAAAACCTTACTAATACCTCAGTCAGTTGCTTGAAACAAAGAGCGATAGTGTGCCCTAAGTCAGGGCAGAGAGAACAAAACGTTACTATTTGTCAAAATATAAATGTAATTTTTTGGAGTTTTCCACATGCAAACTGCATGTTTTAAATCATCAGATGTGCATACCTAATTTATGAACCAGTTTGGATCCAAAACATAACTTGGGGACAGAAGAAAAGCTTTTTGGTGCGTTTCAAAAAGTTATTTGCAGTATATCAGACTCAGTTGCAGGGTCATGGTCCTGTAAAAAGACATCTATCAGCTTTTTGGACACTCACTATCATCTCTGAGGACTTTACACAGCTCAGCCTGAGGACTACAGACTGTAAGTGAATACCTCTCTCCACTGGGAGTTTTGCTTCAATTTTCCAGATTTAATCTGGATTTAATTTTTAAAGCATAAAACGGTAAAATGTATTTTGTGCTCTGAATGCCTTTTGAAGTTATGGTAAGTTGAGTGCATAACATAGCTAGCACTTACCCCTGGAACAGGCACTCCGCTTGAGGGATTGTGCTCTCCAGCTATGGTGTTTGTTATTTTTTTATATTTGTTTGTTTTTCAAAACATAGTAACTATTCCTTGCATGCAAAACTTACTGATTGGGGTAGGCTACAAGGATCTACATTTCTTCTGCTGCTTTTATGCCACAAAACTGTGACCCATACAAAGAAATCTTTATTGCCCAAATATTCAAAGCACATAAAAAAGTAAATTCAGAGATAAAGGAAGCATAATAGGGCAGTAAATAGAATTTTTAAATGAGAATAAACTCCTATGTGTAATAGCAAAACAGAAGGAATGGCAGGCAGTGGCACACTGAAAAATATATTTACTTCTTTTGCTAGCCTTTCCTCATAAAAATTTACACAACAGGTGGTAAAATTAAAGAGAAGCAGAGCAGAGAATAACATTAAAGGTAATGAGCTTTGGTTGGATTTCCAGCTTTTTAAGAACATTTAAGCTGGATTTTAGTCCCTGCATGCCCTCCCACCACTACCAATGTGGACGGAGGCTGGGGGCCAGCCCCATGGAAAGGCTCTATCAATGAGTCTCAGATAGTTGGTCAATGGAAAGCTGGTCAAGTGGGAAGGACTGGAGACAGCAAATGAGATTTTGGTGTTACTTCTCTGTCTCCCTTCTAACGGAAGGATCAACAAACTCACAGAAGCCAGCCTGCTGGGAGGCTCAGGGACCAAAGAGATTATCATGAGGATAACCAGAGCAAGAAAAATCAGAAATCTAACCCAAAGAAAGTCCTCTAAAGCAAAGGCAGAGACAAACTCTTAAGGCCAAAGATCTGCCTGTCCCTTCTCATCAGTAAAGTCAGGCTTCACAAATGAGTATATTGTGAAGGGAGGTTATTAAAGAGAAAAGCATAGCTGGCTTTCTGTATATATCAAAATTCTTTCTTTTGTCTTGACAGGATCAAGCAAATAATTCCTCAGAATGTCACAGAGCTATTCAACAGGTGAACAGCTGCCAAGACAATTTGAAAACTCTGCATTATGGTCCATCATGTAACTCATGTTTGCTCAGTAAATATTCTTCTCTTGGGACATCTCATGCAGAGAAAGAGATGCCAGTTGATGACCCAACCTTTTCCTCGTCTTTCACTATTGTTTACGTAAAAGAAATACAGGTAGATATTTATAAATAGAAATTTACTAAAATCTCACCAAAGTGATGTTTCCTTCTATCCCGCTCTTGCAATATATCTGAGGTTTTGCTGGTTGAACTCTAGGGAGGGGTGGCAGCAGGAAGAAAGATTGCAGTTAACATGTATGAAACTATCTCAAGGATTTATGGTGAATAAGAAGAGTAAAAACCATAGATTTGTATAATTTTTACTAGAAAAAGATGTATTGAGCTTGCAGCAGCAGTAAGAAGAAGGGAAATCATGAAATTCTTCATAGTGTTATATGAAAATTGTCAAAGTGTTGGGATGCCCTAATCATCCATGAGCCAGCCGAAAATAAAGTGTATTTACACTGGAATTTTTCAGCATCTTTGGACAGTAGCTTAGGTTTGTTATAAGTTGTAATGTTCCACAAAATACTGTTTATTTTATCTTGTCATAGAATACAGTAATAAAAGAATTGTAAATGTATTTTATTTATCAGTGTGTCTGCAAGTTTGGATTATCACAGGAGACATGGATTGTTTTTCCTTGAAGGAACTGAAATGTCTGGTGGTTACTTAGAGGAAAACAGGAGCAACAAAAAGCACTACAGAGATATTTCTCCTGGTTGTTGAATGTGATGCTTCTTACCAATTATATCTTATACACAGTTATTAGAATGTGGTTTAAGGGGTTTTGTGACAAAAAGAGAATACATCTGAAATGCACACCATTATTAGCAGTAACCAGTAATGTTCTATTGCATGTTGGAAGTTATGTAATAAAAATGTTAAACAGCCAGTGATTGGATTTGTTTACAGAATTCAAAGAGGGGAATTGGGATGAACCCATAAATAACTTGCCTTGGAGGAGTCTTTTCTAACTGTATGTGGATGGATTGGACCTTGAAAAAGAGCCTGATGCAAAGTGACTGTAAAATATTACTCACCTATATTATTACTTGGAGAATACTGACTATTCTGAGTAGGTTTCTTCATGGTCAATCAATATCGCCCTAATATTAAGATATTTTTAACGTGACTCATGGAACCTGCTCTTGCAGAAAAAGTGGAAGGAAAGGAAAGAAAGCATATGGAAAAAAAATCTATGTTAAACTTTCTCCAGAGAGTCAGCATGGAGCCAGATTAACCCACCAGAGAATACTGCCTGCAGGACCCATCCAAGTGGGGTGAAAGCCATACAGAAGTACTCCTCAGCCCTTCACATTTTGAAGGCATCTCCCTTGTGATGACAGACTATGAGCACCCACTGTTCCATCTTTCAGACCTCCTGACCATCTATTGTATTAGTACTAAGTTTTGAAAAACATATTCATTCATCAGTACTTAATGCCTTAATTCACTTTCAGTGTACTTTGAGACAGTGAAATCTGTATTTTCAGATTTGATAAAAAGCAAAAATGAAACAGAATTTTCTAGTGATAGAACTGTAAAAAATTGGCAAGATGCATTAGCATGATTGCAAATGGTATGTCTCAAATGAGTTTTCAATTATAATCTTCTTAATTCAGTATATATATGTGGTTTGAACTTCCAATCTAGAGATAGAGAGGTTGAAGTTAATGTCTGACCATTTATTTATTTATTCTTTGAAATGTTCTTGTCTGATAAGACAGCTATTTCCCAGTGTTAATTATATCATTAGCTATAAATAATTTGAATCAAACCAAGACTAACAGTACATAGACGTTGTACTACTACACCATCAATAACATTTTTTTTCTGCCATTAAAGTCTGAAGATATAAAAGTAGTAAGTTACTCTCAAGAATTCATAGATATAAATGCCAAAGCTGAATTTACAACTTGAACTGCGTCCCTCATGCTGTCATACATCAGTGATGTACAAGTCTATCGATATATATGATTATTACTGCTGGATTAGTGGGTTGCTTTAAAGATATAGAGTACCTTTACATCAATCACTTCTTCAAAAATAAGACTTTCTGACCTGTAGGTCTTGTGCTGACTTTTCAAAACAGTGACTATTACCCATAAGGAGCTTGGTCAAGAAAACTCTATAATAATGTTTTTTCCTCTCTTTTTTTTTTTTTTTTCTATAACTTAAATAAGCAAATCACCAGCAAAAATCTACTGATTAGCTCCTCTCCTCCTCCCTCCACTGTGAAAATATACTGATTAGCTCCACCACACATCCTACTCCAAATAATGCTGCTGTCAGTTTTGATATGACTTGGACTTCATTAACATGCAAGCTGTGGTCTTGGATTTTTTAAGTTAATATACCTGGGTGGATTCATGAAAAGAAAAGCATTTAAATAAACAAACAAACAAACAAAAGAAAACCAAACAAAAAAAGCCCCAAAAAACAACCCAAAACCAAAATACACAGACACCCTCAAAACACAAGCAAGCAATACTGCAAAAACAGGCAATATCAATGGGTTTTCTTCTCCCTGGAAAGTGCTTCCATGTTGTTTCTGGATTATGCTTAAACGAAAAGAATGGGTCAGGGATAACACAAAGTAATTTAAAGGACTTACGCTGCAATACATAGGATTGCCCACAGCTACACCTTGCAATCACCCAGTTCACATTTTAGGTCCTGACATGAGAGTTCATAGTATTTTACAATTCTATGTTCCATGTCAGTGGCTGACTGTGGAGTTGAATATCAGTCCTATTTAAATCTGTAAGAAAATAGCTGCAGGTGACATAACCTTTCATGTAGTACCACTGTGTACATATACAAATAATTGAGGCTCTTGACCCTGTCTACGCACATACAACTGTAAGTACAAACTTGACATTTTGATACTGCTTGTAGCCTTTCCCGTTGTTATTTTCTGTTTCAATAATCCATTGCAGGTAGAAAAATGAAAGAAGGAAGCATGAATGATTAATGCTGTCAAGCTAAAATAATGTATTTAGAAAAAATCTATAAATCTGTTATTTGTGGCATTTTAAAACTAAACACGACACTCTTTGGTGCCATTCAGCCTATTTTACAGCAGATAAATGTAAAGGTTTTGCAGCAACAATGGCAGCATAGCCCTTTGAACAGTGGTTATGGCATCAAAAGTTAAAGGGATTGGTGGTAAACTTCTGTGTATAAATGAATACTAAGCATAGATGAATATTCATACAGTGCTATTAATATTAGTGCATGTGAATAAACCACTGGTTTGACGCAGCCTTCCTGCCTTTATATTCCTGATTGTCCACACGTGGATTATGGCCACATCTCTGGTATTATTTCCAGCTTGCTTCTGTAAACTGAATCATAATTTGAATTTACTATATTCTTCAAAATACTTAGTACTCATACCTTTCTGTTAGGACGACAGGCCTCTTCAGACATTAGATATGTTCACATGCATATAAAACTATTTTGCTCTCTGTTTAGTAGTAGACAGTAAAATCTGAACCAATAATGGGACAACTGAACACTGGATGACTGATTTTGGATAGTCAGAATTTTCCTTAAACTGTTTATCTTTAAAAAAGTTGTGATGGAAGATTAAGTGCCACATTTGCCCTCCTTTTAGGGACCAGCCTCACATACCAGCCTGGTGCTTATTTCACCATTAATGTGGGCCCTTAGTGGGCACCAGCTTTCCCAAAGCCACTGCTGGCCAGGAGCTGGGATATCCTAAACATATGGCAAACTACCAGTGCCACTTGTGTTTGAATGAGATCGTTGCAGAACAGTGTAGATTTTAATATTATGTCAGCCCCCCAATCTGCACTTTTGCTGTTTTCCTTCCCCCCTGAAATGACATCCAGGCAATCAAGGCAAACCTTTTGTATAAAAAAGATGCTCTCTCTTTGAAAATAGTAAGGGGCCTTTCATGCTAACAAGATGTTTTCTCAAGATGAAGACAAGAGTGCACAACAAAGCCACTGTGATCTGCTAAAATGTCTTGGAGATGTTACATTTGTTAGGTGCTCTTGCAAGGCATTTAAAATTAAAGTTAATTAAATTAATGTGATATTAGTCTATTGTTTCACTTCATAAATTGTAAAACCCAGAATGTTTCAGAAGCCAAGTAAATCAGCAAAGCATGTAAATGATCTCAGTTTGTAATTAAAAAAATAATTAAAGCAGATCTAGAGCTTGCAGCCAATTGCACCTGAAGTGCTTTAAGATGCTGCTTATTGCTGGATATCCATACTGCCCTTGAAGTGTAACTTCCATTTTAAAAGAAAAGTAACTATATTTTCCATTATATTCTGCCCCATTTTGCATACATTATTTTCATCTTCACTATGCTCCTTTGCTTTCAAAAAGTCTTCTGTTTCCTTAGAACTGTGCACTAGATCTCACCTATGCAAACACTTTCTTATCTACTACATGTTGCTCTCTAAGTATCTTTGCAGCTAATTCTCCAGTTAAATACCTGAAGAAATTTTCATCACTAATTCATGCAAAAGTAAGTCAGAATTTTACCTAAATCATGCCAGGTAACAACTGAAAGAAAGCAAATGTCTTTGAAAATCAAAATAAAATTATTCTATACTGTCAAAAATATTATTGAGATAAAACTTCTTAAAATGTAAAGCAAATACATATTGTTGACAGAAGAAATTAGTTTCCTATGTAAGTAAGTTTATATCATAGGCTTTCTGATTTTTCTTTCAGAAAAATAGACTTACTATTATTTCTTTGATTTTCTCTGTCTTCAGTTTGAAGAGATGCACTGCCCAGGACAGGTTGCTCTCTATACTGCTATTAGTACGTTCAGCTGCTATTTAACTTTACAGACCAGACAGTGAAACCCAGAATAGTAACTGCTATATATAAGGATAAAAAGCAACATAGGCAAAACATTTGACTAAAGTTTGCAAATGTAGTCAACTGGAATGCACCTGAACTACAGAAACTTGCTTAAAGATGCTCACTTTATGAAGCCAATATGGTTTAATAATTTAAAATTAAATAAACTCTTTTAGTATAAAATGTAATGGCTCTGTCAGAACTGAACTGCAGAATGCTAATTTAGGGTTTTAAATAATAATTTTGAATAAATGGAAATCTCATTAAAAGGAAGGGTCTTTTTTTTATTTATTTTAAGTGGAGAAAGGGACACCTTGAATTAATAAGCCATTAAAGATACTCCAATGATCGAGCAAAGACTTACAAATGTCAAAACCCTGAGTGAGCTAGAAATAATTTAACTTACTGTTGAAATATTCTAGGTCATAAACATGAACATGTTCATATTGAAAAGACTGTAAAACTCATATGTATATTTTGCAAATCAGAGTTCATAGGGAAGTACTTGTATTTCTGTGGGCAATGTTTCGAAAGCCAAGCCCTCTTCTGGAAGTTCATCTACATGCAGATTGGCGCTTGCCATCATTGCCAGGCAGTTCTCCGTGTCCTGCTTCTGCACTTGCACTTGTGGATGTAAGGAGCTCCTTCCCTTCCTCAGCAGCATCACTCAACAAGGCATGACAAGGAATTTTGGGCAAACTACTTCGGAGTGCAAGCAGTGTGGCTGGCTGGTCCCAAGGGGACACATGCCCTGGGGGGACACAAGGGAGTCAGAGTGTCCCTGATGGCTCTTGCAGGTCATGGGAAGCCAGTCCTAAGGTTTCTGAATAAAACATACAATCAGGTGTTTACAGCTGTGGACAAATTCTTTTCCTAATATTCAGATTTTGAAAAAATTAGGAAATGAAGTGCAGAACACGCCAGTTTAGAAGGGTGGAGGGGTTCCTGTGGCAGAGGTCAGCTTACAGCACTGCTTGGTAATTGGTAATTTCCACTTCAAAGCAGAGTGCAAGAGAACAGCACTCTGCAAGAGTGACTCCTGATTTGATGGCAGCATTCAGGACAGCCTTTCTTGTGCTTTTAGTAAATCTAGGTTAGAGCTGCAGTCAACGTCAAGACTTAAAAATTAAGAAAACGAAATTAGCATCCCATGAAGGCAGAAGCCCAACAGAAATGGATGATAGAAGCAAGCCAAACCCCTCAAAAAACTGCTTCTGCATTGTACCTTCTTTCATCAGAAACTTAAAACATGAACACATCATAGCGATACTCTCATCCAAACATCCACTGTTGATTGCCCACTGTCTCTTCATTGGTGGGATGCTCTATACCATTTCATACAGAAATACACAGACCTTACATGCTAAATAACTCACTTCCTGACTGGGCAAACTTCTGAAGCTGATTTCTTGTGACTGTACGTGTCATGGTGAGACTTCCTGGTGCCTAATGAAGTGTGAGCTCCTGCCTTGGCTCTTGGAGACCTCTCTCCTATGTGGCTGCTCTGAAGCCAGTCCCTCAGCTAGGCATTCATTTGGATTCCCCCTATACTGCCACCCACTTACCTTCACATGGGCTTCAGAAACCTTCTGCTTCTGAGACTTCCACTCCTCTGCCAGACGCAGACTTGTCATTGCAAGTGTTTACATCACTGGATAAAGATTTACGTTCAACTACTGGAGACCAGGAAGATGCCATATGCCTACATGTGTCCTTGCATACAATATTGCTGAGAAATAAGTTTCTACATTAATGTTATTATAGTTCCAGCTCTTTCCACATAACCTCTATCAGCTCTTCATGGTCTTTGTTCTCACAGTTCCTGGATCCAGGAATGCTGACCCTACTGTACCATATGCAAATATTTTTTACGGTGTTAGCATATGTCAATGTAAATGCCTGTGTAGACTATAGATTGCTTTCCCCACAGCAAACTTCTGTGACAACCCTTTATTTCTGGCTTCAGCTAACGAGCTTCAACACATTATGTGGCGACAGAAAATGCAAAGGCTTTTGGAGCAAAAACCTGGAGGACATGAAGAGGACCTCCTCCTGCGACACTGATGTTTTCCTATTAAAGCTGAAAGAAATGGCTTGTTTACCAGTTGAGAGGTAAAAAAAAAAAATCAACTTTTGCCACATCCAAGGATTGACATCTGAATTCCATTCATTCCAAAGAGGGAATAATATTCAGAATTTACGTACAATGGTGCATTTTAAGTGAAAGTTCAAACCCACAGTACTGCACAGCATGCATGGATTCTGCTGGACTGAAAGACAGCAGGAAAAAGATGCACCCATCTGGCCACATAAATCAATCACTGAAATCTGAAGATACACCCACAGAAGAAATGATTAATAAATCTGTGATGTGTAAATTTTTATTTAAGTCTAAAATCATATTAGAAATTGTTTTTTTGAAAAACACCATGTCAAGGACATGAGGACTTTGAAATAGTGAGAGTCTTCTAAATCCGTCAGAAGAAGCCGGGTGGATTAAGAGTGCACAGTGCATCTGGAAGCAGCAGTCAGACAGGTGGCTGTTGCTGGTTTTCTACCATTCCTGTGTGTGGTGGGTGTGTGCCACCCAATGCTGGACACCCGAGCAGACAGGATCACAGCCCTGCCTGCCTGCCAGCCGCTCTCACAGGGTGGTTTAAGCAATTCCTGGGTACTGAAAGTCTATGATTTTTGCTATGTTTAATTATAATAGAATCAGAATCACAGACTAGTTTGGGTTGGAAGGGACCTTAAAGCTCATCCAGTCCCAACCCCCTGCCACAGGCAGGGACACCTGATGCTAGACCAGGTTGCTCTAAGCCACATCCAACCTGGCCTTGAGCACTGCCAGGGATGGGGCAGCCACAGCTTCTCTGGGCACCCTGTGCCAGGGCCTCAGCACCCTCACAGGGAAGAATTTCCTAATAGCCCACCTGAATCTCCCCTCTGACAGCTTAAAGCCACTCCCCCTTGTCCTATCATGACGTGCGCCTGTCAAAAACCCCTCTCCAGATTTCTTGTAGGCCCTGCTTAGGTATGGAGAGATTGCTAAGGTATCTCCCTGGAGCCTTCTCTTCTCCAGGCTGAAGCCCAGCTCTCTCAGCCTCTCAATAGGTTCAAACCTTCACGGCAGCATCTTTGCTGTTGCAGAACCTGAAGGATCAGAGGCTCTGTTGAAAGCTGAGGACTAAGTGTGAGTTCCATTACTGCAGGAGACCCCAAAAACGGCACCAGTCATTTGAGAAGGCAGGCAGTATACTCTGCACAATGCATCAGAGATCAGCCTTCTTCTTCACCTGATCTCAAGATGCTTTTCTGGCAAAGGATCATATTTGGGTTAAAACTTTCTGAAATAAGACCTCAAAGCCAAGGTTTCAGAGGAGGCACTTCTGGATCTGACTATGATTTCCCTCTGCCCACCCTGCCTGGCACATTGGACATTACTGAGCCTTAGACTGACTCACCTTAACTAGATCTATTCCCAGGCACATTTTGTCATTAAAAATGCAGTCTTTTGGCTGACTTTGTCTCATGATTCACGTATTAGCTCCTTGGAATACATCTACCTCAGAGACAAGCTGGGCTCTCATTAGTCACTTGCTAAACGTAGCCCTGACATTCAGTTTGAGGCACTGTGAGACAGCGTCTTACAGCTTTTGGGTTTTATTTCTAGAACTTTGGACAACATTTTCTTCTCTCAGATGGACATTTTCCTGCCAATAATATGCTGATGCCTTTCAAGCATCTTTGTGGGTCACTTCGGAAGGAACACAACCACACACCAGAACAGGCATGCAGCTGAATCCTTTGACACCATTAACAAGTTTTGTCATTCCACAAGAGTGGTAATTGCCTTCACAATGTTTTGGGACCAGAAATAGACACCTTAATCTAAAGCAGCCTGTCCTACCAATGGGAAGGCCTTGAAAACATGGTCTTTTTAAATTGGCTGACACAAAGCTCACCCCTATCTCTACCAGCATTGCAATAAATAAATTATTACAGTCAAAGTATAGCCACTATTATTATTAGGAGCCTGCAAGCAAAAGTTGAAGACCACTGAAGAATGAAACAACTTCTGTATCTCTATTTCAAGTCACACTAATTCCACTGGAGAATACATTATGCACTCACCAGTACCATGTCTCCAACTCTGGTTCCTGTCACTGTGGGCATCCTATTTACAACCATCATCATGTTTTTTGTTTGGGTTTTTTTGTCTTCCTTTATTCACTGACTTTTGCAAACCTTTGGGATGAGAAATGAAGAGTACTACAGCAGCTTTTAAATTGACTCTTATATTAAGAATGTTATGTTTTTTATATCCACTCTGAAAGGGTAATATGAAACTTATGAAATATTTACTAAGTGTGATGCATAAACAACAAATCACCTCTTTTCCATTAAATATTTTTTGTGAAAGATATTTTTAATAAAATACTGCAGCTTGCAATTTAATTACAATGAGTAATTAAAACTTAGAGGATAATAATTTTTGGCAAAAAGTCAGGTTTTGTTAAAATTTTAAGATAGAAAAAAGATGCATATTACGACCATAATACTGTTAGTAATTAAGATAAATGCATCAATTATTAAAGATGCAAACATGTCAAGCAAGCATAACTAATTATTTGAGCATGTTAACAGTTGTTTAATGTTAACAAGCAGTGAATTATTAAAGACCCCATGTGTCACATTTTGGACTGCATAAAATATAATGTTCTGGAAGGGTTTATGATTTTCAGGTTTTGCTTAGATCTTTCCAGTCAGATAAGCAATAAATTTAAGATAACTTGCATTTAAACTGTATTTCTAAAATAATTAGCTGTAATTGTGTAATGAAATGTTGTATTTCTTACTTTATGAAGACTTCCGAATTCACTTTAAATGACCAAAATATATCAATAGGTGTTCTATGCTATAAATATGTGATTGCTGTATGTGTGTAATTTCTTCATTAAAAAGAGATACAGTATTAGAGAAGCTTAAACTGTCAGAGTAACAACTAAAATTAGATGAAAGACTGCATTTTATGTAAGCTAATGTTACTATCGGTACCTGGCTTTGTATTTCAGTGGTTGAATACCATCCTTCCAAAGGAAATATCCATGAAGATTCCCTTCAGGTAGCTCCTAGTGACTGAGGTAAGGCAGCTGCTCTTCCATCTCCAAATACCTGCTAATGATAACAAGTGACAGGACAAGAAGTAATGGTCTTAAGCTGTGCCAGGGCACGTTTAGTTTGGATATGAGGAAAAAATTCTTCACAGAGAGGGTAATCAGGCATTGGAACAGGCTTCCCAGGGAAGTGGTGGAATCATCATCCCTGGAAGTGTTCAAAACCCATGTAGATGAGGCCCTCAGTTACATGGTTTAGTGGTGGTCTTGGCAGGCTTGGGGTGATGGTTGGACTTGATCCTAAAAGTCTTTTACAACCTAGGTGGTTCTATGATCCCACGATATCTGACATGAGAATAAAACCCATCAAAATGGTTTAGAGTTGCACAATCACAGTAAATCCTGAAACTCAGTTTGTCCTGGTTGTGGTTTTGGCAGTGTTTTTTGGTTTTGAGTGGTTTGGGGTTTTGGTGTTTTTTTTTTTGTTGTTGTTCTTCTTTAATTTTTTTTTTAGACAAACATAAAATTAGGTTTATTTCCTGTAAAAAAGCTTCTTTGAGCTGGGCATTCTTCCAGTAGACTGAAAAGTAAAATCTTTACGTCTACACATTAGCTGAAAAATCCTTGAACTCTGTTGAGTCTCCAAAGGATTAACTGTAAATCAGATATATTCCATGATCAGTGATTTGAATTGTCAGATACTTACTGCAATACCTTTGTAGTCCTATCTAATTATGTTTGCCAACAGAGGAGTCTCAAGGTGGACATGCTCAGAGCCTGACATCCCTCTGAGCCACAGCTGAGTCTTGGAGATCACTGGCTTGAATTCTGGTCAGGAGAGGAGAGGCCTGGAAGCCTGGAAACATGTTTGTTTGTTTTTAGTAACATATTAATATGAATTAATGTTTCCAAAGCTCTTTGACATCTTTAGAAGAAAGAGGAAATGCACAAATATTAGGCTGTTAATTGTGTGGCTGGAGGATATGCAAACAGGGCACACCCAATGCAGTACTTGGTTTTTCACGCTAGTGTCTAAAATCTCTTAGGCCAAAGTTTCTGACACAGAGTGGGTAGAGAGGTCTGACCTCCAAAACACGTGAAGCAGAATTTACTCCCTGGCAGTGAGGAAGAGCTAGGACAGCACATGCCAGCTGCACTGCCAGGTCCTCCTGCAGCTGGACTGCTGGATGAGCACATTGCAGGGGTCTGATGCATAGCCTTGGGCATAGACAGAATAGTGAAATTTCTTGTCATGGTCTTATCTAATGAAAATAGTGAAACACCCCCTCTTCCAAGAATATCTGAAAGGCTACTGCCCCAAAACGTAATTGGAGTTTATAAATCAAAGCCACCACAAAAGCACAGAGGTCAAAGCTAGATGCACTGGTGGAAAGATGCTCATAACAAAATTACAGAAGTTAGGAGAGTGGCACCTCTGCCCAAGACAGCAGTGGGATTTCAGGTGCTGGAGGACAAGCATGTCTTTTGCAGGCAATTTACTGCTTTCGAATACACACAAAGGAAGTTTGGGCACCCTACTGGTCTTCTGTTTAGTTTATCTTATTTAGTATTTTTCCCCCAATTTTTCTTCCTGTTTCTAGGTGACCTCCCTTCTGTGACAAGGTCTTCCTATTATGACAGTGAGCTCTGATGATAATGTAGGTAACATTCAGACAGAGACCAAGTGCAGCAGAAAGCCATATTTCACTCCTGACCTTCAGCTCCCCCTCTAGTGCAATGCACACATTATATTTCCTTTCACTCATAGCAGGACCAGTGAAACAACGCCAGATGAAATGAGTGGCGTTTCTTTAGCTGGATACCAGAAAGGAAAAAAACAGTTTGCTATTTTCACTGCATGCATGGTATTCGCCACACAACTTTGCTATCTCACATTACACATTAAGATCTCTGCTGAGCAGAGGCAGGGAGAGAAAGAGGAGGCAGTCCCCACCCTGGCACACCACGAACAGCACTTTGCAGCACGGCCGAGATGATCCAGTGCCAAGGGGCTCTGAGGGAAGCTCCCTCTGAGGTTTTACATCCATCTCTGCTATCCCCACCAGAACAACACACCCGCTAAAGTGCAGGACAAGGTCCTGCTGCCTTGCTACTCCAGAGCCCCAGACTCACGATCATGGGTTCTCTCCTCTCCAGCACCAACTGCTGCACTACACAGTAGCGCTGGCAGAGCTCCAGACGTATTCCTTTATGTGTCAGGCCTGAATCAATTCATATGTTAGGGTAGAGCTGCATGTACAGTACTTCCCTTACTTCCAAGGCGTTTTTGCCATCTGTTTCTATTATGGGAGTTTATGGCACAGAATACCTCAGACAGTACAGTATCTGTTTCTTTTCTGCTCTGCAGTTATGGTTGCTGCTCTGCTTTATGAACAGAATGATAAAACTTGGAACCTTCTTAATTCTTCCCTTTCCACCTCCATTTTTTTCACAGTATGTTGCAGAAATGGAAGGATTTTTTACAGTTCCTATTATTATGATGAGAAGTGATTTGAAAGACAGTATGGTATTTATCAGAAAATGGAAATGTGACTACAAGGCAGCTTTTAAAAATCCTTTAATCATATCACGATTATGAAGGTTTTTATATTGTTACTTCTATGTTTTGAAGTATATAGAATTTTGTTATAATCTTAAATTTGTTTTTTCTTTTTTCTTTTTTTTTTTTTTAAAGAAAGAACCACCTACTTGGCATAGATGGTCTCTCATTCACATCCATTAAACTCCTGCACTAAAGCAGGAGCTCCATAAGCAGAAAGGCTCTGTGGATTTTCATAATGAATATTTCACAGCTCTTTGCATCCCCAAAATCAAAACACTTACTTGAAGCAGTGTCCTGTCAATACCGGATAATATGTGCCCCACCACATATTCTCATTCCTTGAGAAGGAGAGGAATTAATCTTCTGTAAACTCTCAATAAATATTTTTGTGATGTAGAGCTACTGCTTGTATGTGACAGCTTCGCATTTTAGCCACATTTAGATGGTGCATGTTTGTAAGCATCCTCATTGTCTCTAGCCCATGAGGAGGTGGAGCTGTTGCACACTTCTTTAAAGAATGAACGAATGCAGGCTCATGGACAGAAGATTAGATAGGTATGAATTTGGCAAAGAAATCATAGACACAAAGAAATATCCTATTTGCCCATGGCTGGTTTGATCACATGGTGACCATCTGGAAAGCTTAGATCAAGCCTTCAATAAAATACAAGGGACCACACTTCTGCAGCACTCTCAATGATAAATTAATATCTGAGCTGGAAGTACTACAAGAAAACAGTGATAAAGAAGACAAAAGCCACATCTCACATACTCCTATTGCACTCCATTTCCTGGTGTTTCTTCATTTCCCCCCTTTTCCCCCCCGCCCCTGCCCATTAATATAAACATTATATGAGAAGTATAGTGAGAGCAATAAAAAATAAATGGCAATTAGAGCCAAGATCCAGAGCTAAGACAGGAGGAAAAAAGGAACAGAAACATTGGTCCTGATAGCTTTTTCCTGTTCCAATTTTTTTTAATGTTCTTCTGACCTTGATTAGATCTGCAACTTCTCATGTGAGGCTTATGATGAGTCCTATATTTAGATAAAAATATCAGTACTGCAAGTGAAACTGCCAAGCACGCCTACATACTTTGCCATGTTTTCTGAACCACACCATTGCCCCTTATTTGCCCTCTTGCTGACAGACGATTTACCACATTGCTGCTTGAGGGCAACCTGCAAAACAAAAGCATAACACAAGTCCTTCTCCTTCAACCCACTATAATTCACATTTCATTGCATCTTCCCACCATCTTGAAGCCAAAAGTATTTGCATGAGGCTTAAGAGCTCGGGAGCCATCACCTTCTTTTGCCTTTCCCTGAGTGGGTTGAAAACTGCTGTATCCAGCACACACACAATGAAGGCTGCTGGTAAAAGATATGGAAATGCAACAACGAACAACAACCCCCTGCTACTGATCCCAAAGATGTGGACCACAGCAGGAACTCTAGCATAGCATCCCCAAGGTGCATTTCTAATACCTCTACCACTAGTATTTCTGGCAACTTTCAATATTCAGTGAGAAAGGTAGAAGTCAAACACAATAACCATTGTTAAATTTCCTTTGGTGTGGATCAGAACATACTTTGTTGAGCCTTCATGTCAACCTGTGTATGCACGTAAGTTTTGCCTCCCGCCACACTAGCTATTGCCATGTCTGCTCAGGATTACAACTGCTCAGTTGTAAGGCTTTTTCACAACTGAAAATGGAAGGTGCTCCCTTTCACGGATGGCATGGATGCATACGGCCCACAAAGGAAAACACAGGTTCCTTTCTGTGATTGAGTGCACCCTCAGCAAGTTTGCCAATGACACTAAACTGTATGGTTCAGTTGATACACTGGAGAGAAGGGATGCCACCCAGAGGGACCTGGACATGCTTGAGAGGTAGCCAATGCCAACCTCATGAAGTTCAACCAAGCCAAGTACAAGGTCCTACACCTGGGTCAGGGCAATCCCAGCCACAACTACAGCCTGGGGGGAGAAGTGATTCAAAGCAGCCTGCGGAGAAGGACTTAGGGGTGCTGTTCAATGAGAAATTTAATATGAGCCGGCTTCAGTGTGCGCTTGCAGCCCAGAAAACCAACCGTATCCTGGGCTGCATTTAAAGGAGCGTGACCAGCAGGTCAAAGGAGGTGATCCTGCCCCTCTAGTCTGCTCTCCTGAGACCTCACTTGAAGTATTGTGTACAGTTCTGGTGTCCTCAACATAAAAAGGACATGGAACTGTTGGGACAAGTCCAGAGGAGGGCCAAAAGCATGATCAGGGGACTGGAGCACCTTTTGCATGAAGATAGGCTGAGAAATTTGGGGCTGTTGAGCCTGGAGAAGAGACGGCTGTGTGGAGACCTCATAGCAGCCTTCCAGTATCTGAAGGGGGTCTACAATGATACTGGAGGGGGACTCTTCACCAGCAATTGTAGCAACAGGACAAGGGGAAACAGATTTAAACTTAAACAGGGTAATTTCAAGTTAGATGTAAGGAAGTTCTTTCCTGTGAGGGTGGTGAGGCACCGGAATAGGTCCAAAGAAGGTGAATGCTTCATTCTCTGCGGTGCTCAAGGCCAGGGTGGACAGAGCCTTCGGCAACGTGATCTAGTGTGAGGAGTCCCTGCCCATGGCAGGGGGGTCAGAACAGAATGATCTTAAGGTTCTTTCCAAAACCCTAACCATTCTATGATTCTGTGATACTATGTTAAGAAAAAGAAAATACAAGTCTATCAGGACAAAGGGTAAAAAATAGTTTCTGGACAAAAACAGGGGGGAATACTTTGTGTCTGTCTTTAGCAAATAAAGTACTCAGGCTATGTTTTAATTCTGGTTGAGAGAGGTAACCTTCACATTTTCTAAGAGTTCCCTTCAGCCCTTCAGAAAGCAGTTCTGAACCCCTCTGTGGCACTCATCTCCTCCACTTCTGTCAGAGAGCAGATTTTAAGAACTAAACAAAAAATGTAAGTTAAAAAAAATTCAGAAGCCCTTCAGTTTCATTTGTATTTTAGGTTTAAAGGAGCGGTTTTTGCTTGCTGTTCAGATCAATAGACTATTTCAGTAATAGAAATACTAATGTCCTTAAATCTATATTTTTTTTCCCTGCAAATCACCAAAAAGTCTCTCCCAGATTAGGCCTTCCGACCAACTGATTTAGTTATGTGTCACAGGAGCCTCAGTCTCTCATTTTTCTCTTTTCTGGGCTGAAGGAAATGCTTATTGGTACTGTACTTTAAATCCCAGCCAATGGCAAGCAATGTTTCACCATTTATCTGCCCCCAACATGTTCTTACGTAAACCGTTGCAAAGGGAAGGGATTCACATATGTTTCACCAACTCCACTAAAGTACAAATAAAAGGCATCCAAGGTTCAAAGAGTTAAACTACTCGACAGTCTCCCCTGCCATGCTCACCCCCCACCCAAAGCCCCTCTCTTCTCTCTCAGGGCTATGCTTGATTTATGGTGTGATCCATCCCTGTTGGGAGTTGACAGTCACTTTCATTTTCTGGTATTTTTTTCCCTTTCTCTGCCAAGGTCACCAGAGAGAGGGCCTTCCAAGTTTTCTGCATTTGTCCTCCTTCACCCTTCCACCAGCTTGGCCTCATGAATCATCCCGTCTTCACATTGAACTCCTGATGCTTCTCTTCCACCAAACTGCCCAACTTCCGCAATTTTTCTTCATTCTCACTAACAATTTGGTAATGAAATATTGATTTTTAGTTAGATTCAAATAGATGTTATTAAGTTTGCATTGATAAATCGTTCCCTTTCTCAGGCTGGAAGTACCTCAGTCAAATTCTAACTGCACTTTCATACCTGGTGATGTATTAATTTGACATATTTGTCAAGCTGCCTGGCTCAGAGTTAGAGGAGGGCGTCTGTCCTAATTGCTGCTATTTCACAGAGAAGGTATAATTCTAGCTGATTTCTTCCAAGGATTTTAGCCTTAAAAATCTTAGCAAATATTTTCCAGGGAGAAATATTTGCCAGAAGGGAGAGGTAGATATTCCAAGAAAGCAATGGCCAATTAACGTTAAATGTTTTCAGTTCATTTTGCTAATCGAAATATATTAAATATCAATGAATTTGCCATGGATTTGAAGTAAGGTTATTTTAATCCTCCTCAATGAGAACTGCTGAATCTCTAAGATTTTTAAAAAACGGCTAAAAATGTAGCTGCTCCCTAACTGGTTAAATGAAGCGATCGCTCCCTGTATGTGCCCAGTACAGTAAGCCCTCTGTCAGAGTTAAAGGTGGGACATGGGAAACACGAGATGGCAGAAACCATGTCAACATTGCATCATTTTTCACCTACACAGGAGATAAGGTTCCCGGTCCCAAGACTTCACCAAGGGCAAAAATTGTGATCACACATAGAAATACAAATCAATTACATGGAAGAAGAGACATGCACTTGCCCCCTCTAAAATACCCAGGACTTGGCCTCCACCATGGGACTGCTACAAAAATTGCTGCTCAACCTGCCCAATGCCCCTGCCACCAGCTGCAGCCAGTGATGCCCAGTGGCGATGCACAGGGCAGAGTCCAGTGAAATTCAGCTCAAATATAGCCAACAGAAGGGGAGGGAAGGACACACGCATTCTTCTTCCTGCTCTGTGTACATCTCAAGTAACAATTAGTTTTAAATTACACATAACTCAGTTAAAAGTTGAAATGGAGGTTCGCAGCTGCATCAGTTTGAAGGCTTGAATTTCAGCTGGGCCGCAACCCAAGCTGCCTTTTTGCATGTGTCATTCAGCACCTGTAAAAATTCCACCTCCCCAGTAACCCTGCAGCGGATACCAAAATAAACCCTTCATACCACAGCTACAAAGTGAATCCCTTATTTACCGTGAATGGGTAAAGCATAAGTGTGATTTCTTACCCATTAAGTGAAAAGTTACCCGCTGAAAAATCAACCTCAAAAGAGTATTAAAGAAAAAGAAAAATGTAGCTACCAATATGTTACTACCTGCCCTGTAACACGGGTATTGAGCTCCATTGTTCTGACTGACTTCAAGAGACAAGCATTGATGAATAAAGCCTAATTGCTTCCTATGCTCCTATGTCACACCTTTTTCTTTACAAAATAATTTAGTATAAAAGAGGAGGTAATTCTTGGAAATTAGCTTTCAAAAGGTCAAATTAATTTAATTGGTGCCAGCTGAAAGCTTATTAAAAAAAAAACCTACAAAAGGAAATGTTTTTTAAAACATCCAAACTTCAATTTAGAGCAGCCCAAATATTTACTGGACAAGAATTTAACTTTTGGCATTTGACTTTTTTTCTGTATTCCCCTTGCTGCACAGAGCAAGGGAAATGCAACATTTTAGTGGCACTAGTGCCTGCTAACTCTACCCACAGCTACAACTGCGTTTCTTAAAATAAAATTAACTGGAAAAAAAGATGTAACAACATAAACCAACCTTCATTATCTCCCCTTCACACTGATACTGTAATAAGACTGTTTAAATGAATCAGACAGCAGAAGGGATGCATAGATTTCTCTACTTATGTAAGTTCATTCACTTTTCTTACATTCCTGCTCTAACACACTTCCAGGATTATTTAGTGCAATAAGTAATTATCAATCCGCTTTGGAAAGCCATTATACATTTACATACTCTGCAAAGCTGCTGTTACTTTTATTGTTTCTAATGCCAAAACGGGAACGTGAGACAAGAGCCTCTAAGAGCAGGTTATAGTGAGTTCAGCCTGCAGAATGCAGTTTGTAGGGTGCATATGGAAATGAGTAATTTCTGAGAACATAAAACTCTGAGTTATCAAACCTTTTGCTAGTCAATTATTTTTCTTTACTATACTTGCTAGTAATGACAACAGCTGAGAAGTGTGCTCTGTGGTATGATTGCTAGTAACTTAATCTGGTGGAAAGCAAAACATAGCTAGACCAAAGCATCCCACTTAGAACCAAAAAGGCATAACAGTTCAGAAGGTAAAGAAAAAATTCAAAATATTTTGTGAGTCCTTCTTTACTTCCACTACAGGGCAGGTATTAGAGAAAACAAAGTGAAACCATGTACCAGAAAATCCCAGTGAACTGAGTAGCTGAGCAGAAGCATGACAGACACACCGTCAGAGCCTGCTACCAGATCAGTTAGATGAAATTCCACTTAGGCAATTAAAACATATACACAACTATGAGCAATATCCACTATAATGGCCTTTTAAGACCAGTAAGTTCTAGCAGTACATGTTAAAAATGGAAGATTGGCAATGCTAGAGTACTACAAAGTCTTGAGTAGCAATTCCTGCCAGGTGAGCAGGCAACTGTGGTGTCACCCTGCCATAGATCACAGCAAGAGGGTTTCTGCTGCAAAGACTTTTCCCCTGGCAATGGGTGGCTTAGGTTAGTACAGGGCTGCTACTAACCTCCAACAAAATAAAACCACTTGCATCTATCCTGCTTTTGCCATACGTTACACAGTTCAGATTTCCAGTGAAATCTAGAGTCAGGTAAGAAGCCCATCATGCATCCCAAACCACAGCATCCCAGCACAGAGATAACAAAACCCAGGTACTGATCGGCATCTTGAAGGCGTGTTCATGGACTTCATGGGACTAGGCAGTAAAGCTAAAGCTGCACTTTGGCACTTGCACATATCTTTGTACTTAAACCTGGTACATATACAGGTGATGCTGTAATTCACTCTCACAGAGCACCTTCTACTCTAAGGTGCACCACATACTCTAAAGTGCCTTAGGACATAATGCTAAACCACCAGTCCAGATAGCTGAGGTAATCCAGTAGAAATTTAAATACTTACAGTGGAAAGTTTACCCCATTGCTGCCAGTGTACCTGGCACTGGCCTTCTATGGCCTGCCACCAAGATGAAGGGAAGGAGCTTCTGTAGTCAAGGCTCTTAATCACAGGCTTTATACATTTTTCCTGTTGGGTGACACCTAGGAAGTCTTCTAGGATAAATTATTAGGAATTCTAGGAGAAAGTACCACATCAGTAGCACTGTTAGAATCATAGAATAGTTAGGGTTGGAAAGGACCTTAAGATCATCTAGTTCCAACCCCCCTGCCATGGGCAGGGACACTTTACGCTAAATCATATCACCCAAGGCCTCGTCCAACCTGGCCTTGAACACTGCCAGGGATGGAGCATTCACGACCTCCCTGGGCAACCTATTCCAGTGCCTCACCACCCTCACAGGAAAGAATTTCCTTCTTATATCCAACCCAAACTTCCCCTGTTTAAGTTTTAACCAGTTACCCCTTGTCCTGTCACTACAGTCTCCAATGAAGAGTCCCTCCCTAGCATCCCTATAAGCCCCCTTCAGATACTGGAAGGCTGCTATGAGGTCTCCATGCAGCCTTCTCTTCTCCAGGCTCAACAGCCCCAACTTCCTCAGCCTGTCTTCATACGGGAGGTGCTCCAGTCCCCTGATCATCCTAGTGGCCCTTCTCTGGACTTGTTCCAACAGTTCCATGTCCTTTCTATGTTCAGGACACCAGAACTGCACACAATACTCCAGGTGAGGTCACACAAGAGCAGAGTAGAGGGGCAGGATCACCTCCTTCAACCTGCTGGTCACGCTCCTTTTGATGCAGCCCAGGATACGGTTGGCTTTCTACGCTGTGAGCACACACTGAAGCCGGCTCATGTTAATTTTCTCATCAACCAACACCCCCAAGTCCTTCTCCACAGGGCTGCTTTGAATCCCTTCTCTGCCCAACCTGTAGCTGTGCCTGGGATTGCTCCCACCCAGGGGTAGGACCTTGCACTTGTCATGGTTAAACCTCATGAGGTTGGCATCAGCCCACCTCACAAGCATGTCGAGGTCCCTCTGGATGGCATTCCTTCCCTCCAGGGTATCAACCGAACCACACAACTTGGTGTCATCGGCAAACTTGCTGAGGGTGCACTCAATCCCATTGTCCATGTCAGCGACAGAGATGTTGAACAAGACGGGTCCCAACACCGATCCCTGAGGGACAGCACTCGTTAATGGTCTCCAGCTGGATATCGTTGAGCCATTGACCACAACTCTTTGCGTGCGGCCATCCAGCCAGTTCTTTATCCACCGAGTGGTCCATCCATCAAATTGATGTCTTTCCAATTTAGAGACAAGGATGTCGTGTGGGACAGTGTTGAACACTTTGCACAAGTCCAGGTAGATGACATCATGTTGAGTTTCTTGATGCTCCACTTTAGGACCAGGGAACAGACTGAACACTTCACATACACCACTGTGTGGAAAATCCAGATAAAGGGGTCATCTCCTTAAGGTTTCTATTGTATGAAATATTGTTAAAACGCACCCTAGATCAGACTACCCTAGCAATGCATACCTTGTCTTAAGAGACTTTTGGTTTATTGCAGTAATTAAGTAGAAAAAACTTACAATAATTTGGTAGTGACATGTTGATTCAAGGAAGCAGCTGCTGAACAAGAAAGCCATACAGCAGCCACAAAGCTAATAGCAGTATTATCCTGTGCTCTCTTTAGCAAAATACAGACTGCGTTAATTCTCAGTAAAAGAAAATATTCTTTTCCATTTTCGTAGCAGGCACTTCAGCTTGGCTGCTTCCAGGCAGAAGCTGAAAACTCCCACAGATAGAACCTTCCTTCCTGAGCATCTCTTGTGTCATCCCCTGTATGAGAAAACGTCTTCCTTCTCTTTCTCCTGTACTGTCCCCATCTCTTCACCTAGCAAAATTCCTTCTCCTTACAAACTGCTTTTCCTTCATTTAGCCATGGTTCTTTAATGAGAGGCAATTAAGCTGATAATTACCCGTGAGGACTGGAATCACCCTTTGCATACTTACAGCCCTGACCAGCCGGCCAGATACATATTCACATTGCAGCACTGCTCTTAATAAAAGTAAGATTTAATCCTGTGTGAAAACTGGAAATGTTTCCATAGGAAAAATGTGGATTATTTCCTTTCTGGTTCCCCAGTGCAACCAAATCTGTGGTGCATATCTTGGGGAACAGGAAAACTTAGTTAAAATTCCCTTAAAAATCAAAGGTGGGCATCGGATTGAAGCTCCCACATCCTCCTGGCAGAATATCCCAATTAAGCTGTTTGGTAAAAAACATCATCTTGTGTGATGCTGATCCTGTTCTACTGCTGCCCCATATGCCAGGGAAGCTCAACGTAATCAAAGTTCAATTTTTAATTTTGCTCAGGGCAGAAATTCATATTGCTCTCTGCTCCCTCTTCAAAGCATCCCACATAGAAAAGAATCCTGTTTTCCTTGGGGTAATGCTGGCTGTCAAGTCACCATTAGCAACAGACTCCACATTAGATTCAGTTTTGGTACATTCCCCAATAAAGAATGCAAACAGCAATCAGTAGTGACCCAAGAACCAAGTATGTTACACTATCGCTATCTTTCAGAAGATCTGAACTGGGGATTTGTTGGTAATAGACACCAATTAATAATCAACATGTATGAACAAACACAGCTTTAATATCAAACACATATTAAAATATTTCCAAAAGTAATTATCTCAATGTCATTATAATTGCAATCAGAAAGAGGGCAAATTATTTTTCTTATTGTTCTTTATTGTTTAATATCAACATGTTTGCCTTGTGAATATACCGATAGGTATTCTGAAAACAGCCCCAAAACCTATGAAAAATTCTTAATTACAATAAGTTTTCCATTTCTTCCTGCAACTTCACCACAATTCCTCTTTAAGATCTTTCTTCCGGTGCATTTTCTTTATGTTATTAGTGCTGTCTATAAAATATGAATCCCAATTCCATGATCATCATAAAAATCATAAAATTCTATGCCTACCATGAAAATATTACATGATTTACTTTTGTGTGAAGTACATATTAAATCTAAGTGTTAGAATGATATTTTGCCTCCTTGACATCAAGAACTTTTAAAAGACGTAGAATTTCTACTCAATTGCTATTATGTTAGGTTTCTTTCCTTATTTTAAAACAGATATTTCAGAAGCTATTTATAGATTGAGGTTAATATTCATATTGCCATATGCTGTGCAGTATTTGCTCATATACCCTCTTCATTTTTTATTTTATATGACATATGGTGGCTGCATTATACACAGTGTCTTCCTAATGTATTGCATATGCATACAGCATTTAATACAATAGTGTGGATATACACCCACATTTTACACTAATGGATTTTGAACTGATAGACAACATAGCTCCTCAACTGTGCTTATTGCTGGACATCTCTGAAGAGAAAAGGAGTGATCATAAATTCACTAGAACTCTCTGCTTTGGATACTGGTAGACAGCCATACCCGTAACACTGCAAGGACAAAAAATGTAGCATAAATGGAGAGGGAGAGGAAACTTCTCTGGTGTCTGAGGGTCTCTCCCCACTCACAAATACATACAGCAGCCTTCAGTGGCTTGGTCCAAGAGGTCACCGTATGGGGGTCTTAAACTCCATGTCAGCCTTAAGCATCCCACTGTTACAACCCGAGGGGCATGTTAACAAAGCGTAGGCTTTTCCCCGCTTGTGGACACCAGAAGTTTAAAATTGATTTTATTGCCTTCAGTTGATAGGTTCTTAATCTTACATCTTAATGATTCCCATATGTAAGGTACTGCCACTAGATCTAAGCAAAATTGTTCTACCAAAAGCTTTCTTTCTAGTTAAAAAAAAAAAAAAAATATGAAAACAGGGAAGCAGCTATCAAATTTACTTCCACTTCACTGCAACATGGGCATTGGTAAAAGCACAACAACATGAGAAAAATAAAAATCTGAGAATACTGAAATATTTTGAACAAAAGAAATTCCAAAGACATAAGTTTTCTTTGACATTTTCTTCCATTTTGTTTTGAAAGCTACCAAAAATAACTAAAAATCAACAGTCAAGTAAGTGAAATAAAAAAATTAATTTGTCTCTGAACTATTTATCCACATATCTACATTGCCAAGGAAGAGAAACATCAGTTATTCACACAGCTCTAATCATCATAGCACTCTGTAAAGATCAGTGGTCACAGAGCACTCAAGAACTAATAATTAGCTTTTTTCTTTTTAAGCGGAAAAAACTCCTCATGCTAATAATCAACAAGTACTTAAAATTTTTCCTTAAGCCTTCCAAGGTTTGACATATCTGCAGCTTTCTAACACTGCAGAATTTATTGAATATTTTTGTAGCTTTTTCCCAGAAGAGGATTCTCACCATTGTTGTGTATCCCAGCCTTGCTGCCATCATCATTTGCAACGTAAAGTCAGGGCTTGTTTCCAGAGACCTTGGTCTGCATTTCTGAGATGTTGACTACAAAATCTCATCCAAAGTTCACAGGCAGAAAGGAGTGATGAAAAGAGGGTAGATTTAGATTAGACATTAGGAAGAATTTCTTCCCTGTGAGGGTGCTGAGGCCCTGGCACAGGTTGCCCAGAGAAGCTGTGGCTGCCCCATCCCTGGCAGTGTTTAAGGTCAGGTTGGGTGGGGCTTGGAGCAACCTGGTCTTGTGGAAGGTGTCCTGCCCGTGGCAGGGGGTTAGAACTGGATGAGCTTTAAGGTCCCTTCTAATCCAAACCAGTCTGGGATTCCATGATTCTAAGACTTGTGCCAAACACTTCTGCAGGACTTTGCCTGTCACTTCTTCAAGGGAAACTGAGTTATTCATTACCAACACAGAACAACTCCATCCAGGTTTTGCAGGAGCATCTTGCTCCCTTCCACAGTGGGCACTGCATACCTCATGTGCTCTTCCAGTCATGCTCCTTTCCACTAACTAATATTAATAAATGATAATCAATATTGACAAATCACAATTGAGAGGACCTCACTGCTTTCAACAGACACAGACATCACCAACACAAGTACCAACTTTGCAGAGCCGAGAGCTTTGCCAAGGGGGGCAGGTGTTCTGGGGAGTGTTCTTGGGTTCCTGGTGGTTCCAGTAGGAACAAGGAGCACAATTCAACCTCTGCAATACAGCTCAGCACCATACAATTCAGTAGTCCTGTAAGTGTCAAATTCCAAATTCAATCAATAAGAACTTTTAAGTGCAGTAAAAAGTCCTCATCATTGAAAAATTTGAATCTGTAGTTCAAAGGTTTGTGAAAGTCTATTGACTTCTATGGATTCCAACCCTAGAACCTGGATTAGAAAAGGCAGGCAAGGACAAAACCTCCTTTTTTTTTTTTTTTTTCCTATACAGATGATCCTTATAGAAACACATTCCCACGAAATAGTTCCAATACCTCAAATGCCTGCTCCCATCCTCCAACCCAAATGACATATAATTAAGCCATCTGATCCTCTGATACTTCTTTTTTTTTTTTTTTTTCCTGTCAAAAGCAATGAAGAAATAAGCAGATTTCTTCTAGAGCCATAGGCTTTAACTACTGTGTCACATACAGAGAACAGAAAGAAAAGCCTGGACAGGATGCAGGAGTCATGAAGAAAAATTATTAAAGATTTAGTAAAAAGAAAAATCAATCAAGAGAGATACACAAACCTGATTAGGAAAGAAAAGATTGTATGCTTCTATATATAAATATATATATATATATAGACATGTTAACGGGTGGCTGGTTCTTCTAAGATTAAAGAAAATAACCTAAGGTTAAATATCCTTTTGAGTTCCTCTGCTACCATCTACAAAACTGGAAACCTGTTTGCCATGGCTCCAAGCAAAGAGCTGATAGAAGAATATTTTTGCAGCTAAATTCTTTCTTTTTCTACCAGCTCCTGAAGTCATGAGACAAATTCACTTGCCAGAAACTGATTGAGTACAGGGGATTTTTCCAAGTCTCTTTTCTGACCCAGATTTGTGTCTTTGTGCTTTTTGAACAGATGGATAAGATGATCATTCTTTAAAGATCCCAACTTAAATGAAAATGTGCTTAGTGGTTCCAGTGCAGGGAAATATAGTCAGCCATTAAACCATGACAAATTTGACACACACAACAACTTCAGGGAAAAGAGGCCAAAAAAATGGAATGTCTCCTTACCAAAGCAGAAACTGAATCCAAGTGATTAAAAAAAGCAGCAAGAAGCTGAGATAAGAAAATTGCCATCCTTCACCCTGGGCTCACACCCCAGCTTCTCCTACCAGACACCCTAACCCCATCCACCAGCATTACCAAAATTAGCACAGAAACACAAAGTTCCCTATTGAAGAGATAGCAAAGCTCCCTGGAAAAGGTAATGAGACACATTCTGCTACTTGCCCATAATTCACAAATGAATATGGTCAGGCTCAGATAAAGGAAAAAAAAAAACCAACAAAAAAAAACAACAAAGGCCCAAGACAACAAAACCCCACTGAATTGTCATTTATGGTAAATCTCTGACATTTTTATGGTTCTCAAACCAATAACACAAGAAGAAACGGCAGACAGTGAGCTCTTGGCACTGGTATTGACTTCAAGGTCAGTGGAGCACAGAAACCCATTGGTTACTGATAAAATGGCCTCTCCTCCACCCAGCTGCTTCTGGTTTTCAGCAGAGAACTTCTTGGAAACCTGCAGGTGTTTGATATTTCATGGTGCTCCGCTCCCTCACTGCACTTGATAGAATAATTACTTTGTTTAAACTTTTCAATCAACAAAATTTCTTCTTCCCTTGAGCCTGGAGTTGCCTTATTTAGAATCAAGACTAAAGAAAGCAGTCTAACAGCTCTTAGTTATTCACATCTACACAGAAGTCTTTCATTCTTGAACCAAAAATGGTATTTCTATTATTATTTTTTAACTATTATGTAGGGGTAACATGATTGTGTCTGTAAGTAAGCGCCATACTGAATTTAATCATGCTATTTATTTGATTTGAATTATCCAGTATTCATTTTTTCTGTACTCTTAGGCATCGATAAAGTGGTTCTTACTATTACAGTAAATTAAATGCACTTTAAAAGATTATCTTTTACATTTGTCATAACAAGAATTTACATTGATGTTTTTCTCTCCTTAAGTGGGTATAAAGAACTCGTATACATTTTCTAATTTATTGTATAGTATTTATTACATGAGGAACCATTTCTTAACTAATCACAACTCATTAAAATCGCAAATTATTCCCAATAACCCATGGTAAAAGACCTCTGTATCAGGAACAGGAAAACAATACAAAGATTTTTTTTTCTTTAGTGAAGAAGCATAACTCATTTTCTGCTGCTTTTCCTGGACAAAATTAAGTGTTTCAAAATGCAAAAACTCTATGGGAAGTAACAAGCCTTTGGAGGAGGGGGAAGCCAAGCGAAAACAAGCTGCAGGAAGGATAGAGGTTGGATGTGAATGGCCCATCTTTGAGCAGAAGAGGAAAATGGAGGTAGAATGCTGTGTGCATCCTTCCACCTGAATCCCTCTCTGCCTGGATCAGTCCTGCTTGTTCCTCACAAGCAAGAGGGGTGCTGTGGGTTTCACTACCCGATGGCTATTGCATCATTATCGTATTTCCTGAAGCAGGCAGTCATCCCCTACCATAATATATGAACTGCACAAGAGTGTTCTTCATAAAGATATACAGACAGAGCCATTTAAATCTTAGTTGTTAAATACTGCATTCAGCCTGCCAGTTACTTGCCTTTTTTTTCTTCAGATGTGTGGTGCTTTCCACATGTTTAGCACTGAAGCAGACATTTGTTTGGACTATACGCCTCTGTGTACTTTTTTAATGTAATAAAATTGACAGATGACTTCTTTTTGCAACAGGTTTGGTAGAAGAAAATGTTTTTTTTCTTGATGGCTGTTTAGACAGCAGTCTTAAAAAATGACTAGTCACTAAAATTCCTCATGCTCATTTCATATTGTGTTGATTCATATTAAATTCATGACAACAAAAAAGCAACTTGAGGCACTTTTGGAAATGACCACTCTTTAGCACTTCTCTCCTCCAGGCTCGATAGGCCCAGAGTCCATAAAGCTGCCTGCTGTCTTGTGTCATGAAAAGAAACAGCTTTGCCTGGGAATGCCATTACTGTGTAATGAGGCATGCAGCAAAATATACCTTCAGCAGCCACTTGATGAAGGCTTGCTGACACACCAGACCAGACAGAAATGTTTTTTTGTGTGTTCTTCCTTATTTTGTCCATCAATCACATCATTAGTCAAAGCAGACAGCCCTGTCAGCTGGGCACAGATGCAGACTGGCAGGCGATCAGTGGACAGGTGTTAGAGCTCTCCCAAAACAAGATCTTGAAATGAGAAAAGGAGTGAAGACCTTGTTCCAAGGGCTGGAATGTCAATATGTTAAAAAAAAAAAAAAAAAATATATATATATATATATATATATATATATAAAGACAAAACCCCAGTACCCAAGAGGGGAAAAGTTCACAGGGGATGCTCAGAGCCACTACACAGAGACTTCGAGAAAAGTTAAAAGGAGCTGCCACTTTGCATTACATTTTCAGTTCTGCCCGTATAAGCTGGTGTCTGTGGATAACAGCGACGTCCAGCATTTGCTGTTTTGAATAGAGTCTAAAGGACATTATGTAAACAGTATTGTACTTCAGTTTCATTAGGAAAATCCTCCATGGCACATGGATTTATTTGTCCAGGGCTTCTGTCATTAAACTGAGACACTAATACCCGCAACGAGCATATATACTTTCAGTTTGACGTGCAAAATGGCAGAGGGCTACACGAGGGATCTAATTTTCATTATAAGAACCAAAAACATAAACACAGCGAGATACATCCAAAGTGCCCCTGGTCACAAGGAGTGCTAATCACACAGAGGCAAACCCTGTGCCTCTCGGGTCCTCATGTAGGCAAAACCCCCACCAGCTTCAACCAGGGTTGTCCTCTGCCAGCTTCTGCCGTGACATCCCACCAGTACTTTGCAATACTGCATGTGGCCTCACATGTGCCGCTGTAGCAGGGGGCCCTCAGCATGCTTGGGGGGCTTGTGGCTCTCTGGCCGTGACAGCTGGGGGGGGGTGAACCCACTCCTTAGCCCAGACATGCTTCACCAAGTGATTTCAACAGCATCTTCTTCCTCAGATATCCCTGCCATCAGTTTTATTTCTATAAAATGGAGCTAGTTCTCTCTCACCATTGTTTTGTATGGGTACTTTAAAGCAAAGGGTGTTTCATTTCCTTCCCATCCTCTCCAACAAGGTTTTTGTCTGCAGTCACACTTTGAATTCTAGGATTTTAATAATGAGTCTGGCTAATGTTGTTTCTGAACAGCTCTGCATGCATCATGCTCTTTTTGAGTAATATTAGATAATTCTCCAGCTCCTTGTCACAAGGCACGTGATAAATCTCCAACAGAATTTCATTGTTCTGAGTCAAACCCTTCTCCCAAACCTAGGCAAAAGGGTACTTTTGTGAGGTCCAAAACAAAAATCTGGAAATACAATTTTACTATAATGTGCTTCTCTCAATCTTGCTATGGCTGAGTTGACCAAACTGAATGCAAAGACCTTTTTATTAAACCCAGATGAACCCAGCTCCATAGAAAAGCAAGCAGCAAATCCCCCGTTAAGGTAAGTGTGAGAGAATGACCCTCTGGGAAGAAAACTGTCAAGCAAAGAGTGCCATGAGGACAGTACAAAAAGGGCAAGAACATTCACAATGAAAGTGTAAGAACTGAACAATCCAGGCAGGGGTATCATCTCCAACCGCAGCTGGGTTTAGTCTTATTTTAGCGAGAAAGACAAGCCCCTGGAGTGCAGTGATTTGAAAAAAAACAAAAAAATAAAAATCAATTAGTGCTAATTTCCAGGGAAGTGGAGCCAGCCAAAGAGCTTAAACCAACTTCTTGCTGACAGAAAACAAGTTTGCCAAAACCATGTCACCTTTCAATTAAAAAAAAATAAAAATACAACTGATAAACTAGACAACTTCCCCTTTAGAAATAGAGTGGTTTGGGGAAAGGGACAGCAAGTCAATTGAACAGGTGACATGGACAATCTGTGGCTGGAATGCAGCAGTGGTAATTAAGGTATTTAGGTAGGATCACAGGTTTTGCTTCAACTTTTGTCTCCTGCCCATTACAGCTCTCTTCAAAATCCTACAATTACTCAAGGCTTTCCTATTTCCTCCAGGGCTTCACTGTTCCCTGACTCACTTTGCCCCTATGCTCATATTTACACTTCACTTCCTCTGCTTTATTTCAAGCCCACCTAACCCAATATCCTCCTCTATCTCTTCCCCTTATTCCTTCTTCTTCTTCCCAACCAAACCCCAGTTTCTCAGAATTAGTACCTGAAAAACAGGTTTTAATTAAATTGAAAAAAAAAATCACAAACCACCCATATCTCACATTTAAATGAACCGATCTCCTAAAAATGACATAGAAAGCACCTCTCTACTGACCACGGGTTTCCACATGCTGCCAGCACACTGACCTGTTTGGAGTCCTGAGGCCATCGGTTACTGGGTCGTTGGGAGTGCTCAAGGCATTTCTGGTTCCACCACAACTCAGTCCTGAGAGTAGAGACAGGAGAAGAGCAAACATGGTTTCACACCCAGTCTCTCTGCGACCACCCGTATCTCCACTGCCCTTTCCTACATCTCCTTGACAGAGTGTGGGCTGCATCTCTCCATAAAACTCTTGTTTGGTGATGGAGGCATCACTCATCTGCTTTGATTTAGGAAGCCAGAACCAGACCCTCATCCTCTGCTGAGCCAGGGAACATCCAGGTTCACTATCACCCCAGCAGCAGGGCAACTTCAAAGCCCTGCTTCAAAGCAGGCTCCAGAGTCAGTCTGCATCCTGGCTGGCATCAAGGAGATTTACTTCACAGACATGAGGATTATGCCTGAATCTCAATTCTCACGGAAAAGCAGAGTTTCTGTGTATGCTAGTGGACCTCCTTGGATTCCAGCACTGTGGTAGGCAAAAACTGTGGTGGTTGTGTGCTGCTGCTGAGTTCTGTGGATGGCGGTAGCTGGCTTCTCATCGTGCAAGTTACAGCATGGCAATACATGCAGCTCCAAATTCTCCAGGTTTGCTCTGAAAAGAGAAAGTTCCTGATGAATTAGCAAGGTAACCTGCAATTTAACTTGCGTCACCACTGTCTTTGGTCACTTATTTTAGAAACTATGGGGAAAAAAAAAGAAAGATGAGGGGTGAAATTTCCATTACACTTCAATAAATAATAGGCTGGATAGAGAGTGGAGGGAGGAGGAAAGGAAGAGAAATTAGGATCACTGAAAGGTCAGGTGCCTTTATACAGCACAAGGGAAAAGGAACAGGCTTTCAGATCTTTCCAAGTGCTGACCTTTCTAAAGGTGTGCTCAGCATGAAGGGGTAATACCTGCTACAGAGCTACAAGTCTACCTTTAAATAAGAATTAAAGCCAGGTATGTCTCTGGAGGCACCATTAATCTAACAAACCTTTAGAGATCACTGTTGTGTCAAACAGACCTGGGTGGGATACATTTACCTGGTAAGAGAAACCAGCGGTACTTAAAGGAGCATTAGTTCACCAAACTTCTAAGACTGATTAATAAACTCTGCTAAACAGTCTTTTTCTCGGAGAATGGGGTGTAACAGCCATTAATAAATTAGTTTTGTTACCCAGCTTTAAACTGTGTGCATGTTGGTGTAATCTCCTAGATGTCCCAGAAAAATTAAAGAGAATGGGAAAAATAAATATGGCCCTTGTGCCCCTCACTGCTGATGACCAGCAGCTCCTGCCTCTGGTTAATGGAAGCTCCTGGAAATGGTTAAACTCAAGGACCTTGATTCTCACAGGAATGGAAGGAAGAAAAATAACATATAAACTTGATTCAAATACTGGGGACAGGGCTTTAAAACAGATTTCTTTTGTGATTCCAGATGAACTGTTTCTTCCCCAGTTGTAAAATAGAAACAATGTGAGGTTAGTTAGTAGCTGAATTGATCTTTTAGACCATAGAAGCTCCTATGTGATGGCAGTAAAGAATACACAGGGACTTGGAGTGAATTCCTTAGGTGGTGAGTGAATTTGCTGGGATGACAAGGTGTGCTTGGAGTTTCCATGTTCACACAACACAAACTTCAAGCAAGCCATCACTGGCTTTTAACTGTTGATGGTTTCTGCTTGTCACTTCTTCCAGGCTTCATGACGAGCCCAGGCCCTGCTGTGAGAAGGCACCAGGTGAAGTTAATCTGCCAAAAGAACATGAGAAGAAAAGCAGGGTCCACTCAAACAGTAGATCTCTCCTGCTATATTTGTGCTCCACTGGCATCATGCAAAAATCATACAACATATCCCCTTGCTTCTGCAGTCTGGATCCTGTCTCTGAAGCATTGTCATTGATCTCTTGTTCTACATTAGGCTCCTAGGTAGTCTGTAGGGGATGATTTGTCAATAATTTCAAAGGTTATTCAAACATTCAAGCTTTATTGTGATTCTTAATGGATCATCTCCATAGGGCAGTTTAGAAGTGTGGGAGAAGGAAGGTTATGCAGCAACAGAAAAAGAGACAGTACCAGACTGGTGACAGTGCTGCTGTAACACTGAATGCTACCACCACTACACCTGACGTACCAGAGCCACTATGCTAGACCCACACACAAGTTGGATGCACCAGTACATTCAAGGAAGGCACCAATAGCTATTGTAATTCAGAAAGAGGCACAACAGAGAATTAATACGAAACAACAATGTAAGCAGAAAGGCACCACCAATGCTATACTGAAACTCAACAGCATTGGGTTGTTAGCCTTACAAACTGGAGGACAGAGCTTGCCATTCTCAAATCTGCCTGTTAAATGAAGCATGAGAGTCAGGAAAAAGCATGATTTTCAGGGAAAACAAAAAAAACCCAACACAATTCAGCATGAATTTACCAATGCATTTTTTGAACTGTGGAACAAATGTTCATGACAAATAGCAAACTCCTGGCTCCAAGAGCCTCACCTTTTAAAAGCATAGAGAAATACTTAATGTCTCCCTCCCACTACAGAAATTTGACCTAATTATTGTGCCAACTCACCTGCTTGAAGCCAGAAATAACCTCACTGAAGCTAATGGAATTAAGTCAGCATAAATGAAAGGTGGTTTCAGTCCTCTGGGACCCAAAACTATCAAATGAAAAGCATTTGGTATAAAGATGAACGACACCAGTCAAAAGGGGAAGGAAGAAAGCACAGAGAACAGCTTGGCTGTGTTCAAGAAGCAGCGGCAAAGTGTGAATTCCCTGCCCACCCAAGCCCTTCCAAAGTGGGACATCTGCCATAGCTCCTAGCTACACTAAAGTCGATGACAAAAGTCTCACTGAATTTATCGGACCTACTGTTTCATCTAAAGTGTCAGCCCCTTTTTCTAAGTGGTCTTAAGCTAGAATATTTCACCAGTTGAGAGCTGCCAGATATATTGAGAGGAGCTGCAGATTTTATCTAAACCATACAATTATCTTTAAAAAAAATTTTTTTTAAGCCTATCTATATCCATAGAGCAAACCCCCAATGCACCTGCCAACCAGATAGGCTACATGTCAAAGTCATCACAGAATATCAAGTAGATGTTAATCAGATCACACTTTAATAATTTTTATAGTAGAACCAATGAAAAGACCTATATGATTAGTGCAGAGAAGTATACCTATTTTATTTTAAAATTGTATTAATCATAATATTTATTATATAAATGTTATACATTATATTTATTATATAGATCACATTTTATTAAATCACAATAATGGTTGACAGTAATGGGTTACAAGTCTACATATCAGCTGTACACTAGGACATGGCTGATATTCCCTTCCCAAATAAATAAATCCAGTAATTCGCACCATCAAGATGGCAGCATCCCACTTCTCAGAAAAGTTTTAATATGAAAGAGCAGAAGACAACATATACTACAGTGACTATGTCAATAAAAACTTCAAATTTGCACTTCTTACCGCATGTATCTCATAACCATGAATGGCTTTGACCATTCCTTGGGTGAGTACTATTCCTGTGACTAAAGATGTATGGAAAATGGCAACTGTTGTAGGTAAAGATTAAAGTTAGAGATTTTACACATCATCATACAAAACTACTTTTGTGTATTTTGCTGTAGAATACTCTTGCTTTTTCACCTCACTAGCATTAGAAGGAAAACTCTCATCTGTAAAGATGTGAGGTACAGGAAATGTCTTCTCCTAAGCTGTGATGGAAACCTGAAATCTCAAACATATTTGTGAACCAAAGTGTGAAAAAAAGGGAAAAGTAACAGAGTACAAATGACCTATTCATTTTGAAGCACTTCTTAAATTCAATTTTAATTAGTTTAGGTTTTTAAAGGAAATCCTTGTAATCAAAACTACAGACATACAGGTTGTCATTCAAAAAATTTCAGAAGTTTTCCTCCAATATTTCTGAGACAAATAAATTTAAATTAACTTTTATCTATAAACAGTCTAGTTTTGATGAATCAGCATTTTATGATGAAAAAGATTTCATCAGCACACCCCAAACCAGCTCTACAAATTAATTGCTATTTCCCAACATGAAAAAAAAGTGTGATAGATCTTTCTTAAAATCAGCAAGATTCAGCTTGATTTGAAATGTATGCTGTAAGAATACAAATAATAATAGCATTTATAGGAACTGACTTTACATCTCAAAAGGTTTTTTTTTTTAATATTACTTTTTTCCTCCCAAGCAGAAGCAGAGAGATTAAAACAATCCTAAAAATGCCATATATCACAAAGTATTCTTCAATTACTTTCATTAGCAAGAGGCACAAATCAGGAACAGCTGTCTGAATTTTCACACCATTCCCTCTGGAAGACACAACTTCCAAAACTGATTTCTGGGTTGAATAATCAGTAATGGTTATTTTTGGAAGAAAACTCTTGGATCAAAAATTTGTGGTGATACCAGAGCCAGTAGCTCCCTATTGCAGATGCCAAAGCAAGTTCTCCATCCCACCTAAGAGGTTTTGTGATTCCTCTATTCAAGAAGTACTGAATTTTTATCAAAACAACTTAGCACAGTCCATTTACTTACTAATGTCAATACTGTTTTTTACCTCACTTTGTTTTTCTAATTTACAGAGACAATTTAGTCAGGGTAGCTGTACTTGGACTTTTAAGGGTTTTTAAAGCACTGGGACAGCAAAGTGAGATCTATTACAGTGGTGGGAAGATAGCGTGAGTTACAGCACAATTACTACCATTTCCAGCAGCATTGTCATGTAGTTACGATGTAGCTTACATTAGGTAAAACAGCTCAAACACTGAATAGAACAATGTACTGCCTATAAATCTCTACACATCTTCTATTATTAGGAAAACTTCTTAAAATTCATACTTGATAAAGTAATAAACTTGCTTGATGTATAAGACCCCACACACCAACTGCTGAAATACAATGAGGGCTGTTAAAAGGATAAACCTGTTGAATAAATCTGCTATGTAAAAATTTATCTCAATGTTATATATAATGAAACCCTTCTTAAACAAAAACCTGATAAAACAATAAACCTGTTCAAAGATTAAATTTGCTGCACTCTAGGGCTATACTTCTCTGCTGTATTTGGAGCTGCCAGACAACTTTCAACCTGTTTAATTTCAGCAGTCCTGTTTATTCACCATTTGTTTTTTGCTATTCTGTTTCTATCACCGCTGCACTTGTAAAATCTAGGGAGAGTCCTGCAGTCTGAGTACAGTTCACTGCAACATTTCTGCCAATGAAAGTGAACGGGTGAACTTTTTCATTTTTTTCATGCTTCCATTTTTATTGACACAAATGCATCTCCAGGCTTGAGTAACAGTTGCCCAGTATCTTATTATAAAGGCAAGGAAGAAACACAGATGGAGGGAGATCTATGATGCAGAAACAGTGGAGGGTGCCTACAGCAAATGTTCGTTGCACCCTGGACTGCTGAGAGAGTATCTGCCCAATCTGTCCCTGTTAGTAATGATGTCCCATAGGAAAAAGACAATGTGAAGAGAATTTTAGGATTTTGAAGAGGCAACCACCACTCTGCAGCACTAGCCAGTAAGAACTGGCTCTTGCTCATGAGATTCATTGTCTATTTGATTGAACAAATGCTCACGGGTTTTGGCCCTGACTCCAGAAAACAGCATTGCAGGCTGGCTAGGAACTTTGCTAAAAAAAATACAAACATTCAGGAGAACACCCATGACTGTATGAAGCATCTGGAGTGTTCTTTAATAGTGAGTAATGATATTTCTTTTGTCGGGCAGCTGGCACCTTCTGCCTCTTGACACTCTCTAACATCACTCTTACTTTGAAGGCCTCTGTTAGCTCCCAGCACCCCTCCCACACTCTCCAACTTTCTCTCTATCTCTGCACTCACCTGCTGAGGAAAGCAAGTGAGCCACTGCCACCAGGGACCTGCTATCACCTTAAAGTTGGTTTCACCTTGAAAAGGCTGGTTTTCACTAAGCAACCCCCATTCAGCTAAGCATGCAAAAAGGTTAGAATGGGAGTTAAATATCCTGGGTTATTTAATTCACTCCCATAGCAAGATAAGTCAGGCATCTTTCAGGTTTTGCAGCCTTCCAAGGGCAGGCACCAAAGAAATTTCCTCTGGTTGCTGTTGGCTCTAGGAGTGGCTCTCCATTCTACCAAGGGTAGAGCATCTTCCACCTTGGGTACCAGGACAGCCAAACCTCACCTGGGTCAGCAGAGTGTCTGCTCACCATCTGCCAGCTGTGGATGGAGACATTATCCCACCAGGAGGACAAAGCTATCCTGATGAACTCTAAAAAATCTTTCATTTGATGAACCCACTTAGACGTGCTGTGGTAGTGGAGGAAAAAAGGCTTGAGCATCATTTCACCTTTGCTGCACATTCCCTATAAACATTTTTTAACAGGAACCATCCTCAGACTCGGATTCAACTGCTAGACCTGCATCTGCCCTGATGGGGCAGTGGGTATCTGCTAAGCCTGGTTCACAACTCCCACAAGAGAACTGGGGGAGCTCAGGACACTCGTATCTGTGCTTCCTGCATTCATGGTCAGTTAAGGAGGAAAACACTGACAGCAGGCAATAAACTCACTGAACATATCCAACGGAGGTGCAGATAGAAATGAACTGTTCAAGAACTGGCATGAAATGCTGCCAGTAATATTCAGGATTCATCATTTTATTTTGGCAGGGATTTGTTTCACCATAGGAAAGCACTTCCAGAGTCATCTTCCACTGAAAAATGTGAGATACTTCCAGAAACTGCAGTGAGCAAACCAATTAATCCTCTCTCAACTCCTTACAAGGGACTGTAACAAAAGGCCTAATTCCTAGAGACAAGGTCACTCCCCAGGAGCAGTTGGGCTGGCAGAAAACCCTGAAGTGTAGAGGAGGCATGTTTGATGCTGTCTTTGTTCAAACTCTGAGCCAGCAAAGCTCCTTAAAAGAACTGATCTGAACTTCCACATTGGAGGAGCTACAGGGACTGCTCTCCCTGTCTGCAGGCACCAGACTCTTGTATCTGAGTGGAATTAACAGTCCAAGATCTGCTCCTTCCATCCTTTTATGGCAAAGTTCAGACTTGATTTAATCAGTTCCTGACTTTTATTTTAAAAATCCCCCTTGAACAAGGCAGAGGATTTCTGGAACATACAGGGACACCCAGCTCCTACCTGGGGGAGTTTGGTCACCTGTGGGGATGCAGAAAGGCAGATGTTTGGGAGGTCTGAACAAGGCATTGGCAGTATGGAACCAACTCTGCAGGTCAGCCAGCGAACAACTCACTACTCCACCAAAGGAGGAACCTTTTAACTGTCTCTCGTTGTTTCTAATGTACTGCCCAACCCAGCAGTTCCTTTCAAATTATAAAGTTACTTGGAAAGGGTGTATCTGAATAATCACTCCTGGGTTCACTGTGGGTAGGACCAAGCTTGAAAACTTCAGTCTTGTGAGCATTAGGAGCATGAGGATAAATCCAGTGTGTCTGCAGTAGGAAACCATCAAGGTAAAGCTGTGAGTAAAAATCACATCTTAAAAGATGTAGAAATTACATTGTGCTCATTGACGCTTGACTAAAAAGACAACCTTGATGACATTAAAAGAATACGTAAAAGAATGCAGGATGATGCTACCAGTGGTGTGATATATTACTCATTTTGGTCTTGAACAATCCTCTAAGTGCTAATGAGTTAAAACGTAACACCAAAATTATCAAGAGCAATTAACAATAATGCTATCTGTGGGTCTCCATAGCAATTAGGAAATGAATCAGATTGCTGTACCACTGCGCAGGACTCCTTTCCCTCATCTTCCTTTCCTCTCTTCTGCATCCCAAGACGCATGCAGGGACACATACACCTTTGTGCACACACACAGAGTCTGTGTTCTTTGCCAGACCTGCCTGTTTGTCGCTCACCTAATGCTTGTTTGGCTTTTTTTCTCCCCCTTTCCAAACAGTCACTGGACTCGTCTCAGGCACAGTGATCTGTAATCTAGCAGCCATTTTTCTGAACATAAGCAGCTTGCATTTAAAACTCTCCTGCTCATCTGTCTTCATTTGAAGACTGGGTTAAAAAATAAAATTAATGATTGCTATCAGAGAGAAGATGAGCAGCATCACCAGTGAAAAGTAGCACTGCCACATTTTACCAAGGCTAACATTTTTCACTGGCTGGAAATGGCTGGATATACTTGTAAACATTATTAAAAATAATAACTTAATGTTTCCTTCCTGTGACTAGCTAGCATTAGCAAGGTATTTTCAATTAGCATTTCCTCCAAGCAATGTAGGTCTTTTACTTCATTTTATTTAAAAAGGGATTTGTTTTCTAATTTTTTTACTTCTGCTGTTGTCAATAAAAGAATTCAGTGGAATGGCTGCGGGTTTTTCCTCCCATCACTTACAGTTTGTAAGCCACTGAAAGGGAATGTATGCGTTTGATTTTATTTGCTTTAGCATAGCTGTCCAATGAAAGAAAAAAACATAAGTATGCATTTCAATCTACTGTATAATATTATGCGAAGCTTTAAAATACAAGTAAATAGCATCACATACTTAAATCAAGTCATTTTATTTTTAGGGAAAATAAACAAATAATAAAGTGATAAAATAATATTGATGCCTTTGCATTTCTTTGGAAAAAAAAAAAAAGTGTTATGAGTAAAACCACTCTAAAATCCTTCATCCAACATTTTAACAATCCTATCTTGCAGAGATTGTTGTATTTCCAGTTCTAACAATCCTTTCCTTGAAGGACTAATCTTGCTTCATTACAAACCCACTATATATATATGCATATATGTATACATATATGTATGTATGTATATGTATATGTGTATGTGTATATGTGTGTGTGTTTTTGAATGCTAAATAGGCAAATATTATTGCAAATGCAAAGTTGTACCATGGGTTTGGCAGCCTCAAGGTGATAATTTCCTTCAAGTTTAACACAAAGTTGTTGAATATTTCAATTGATTGCATTGGGCAATTCTCCATTCATTTAATCAGATTAACATATAACTTGCATATTCAACATCCATTTTACATGCTCTAATCCTATAATGTATAAAAGGTTGCAGTGCAATACAGGCAGATCTGAAAACTACTGTTATCGGTTGGTAAGCTTTTAAGTAACACATACATATACAGGAATTCAACTAGCATAACCAATTGTCTGCTTGTATTGATAGAAAACAACTTTTGAATAGAAAAATGCATCGGTTCCTCATTTGGAAATAAAAATGCATGCTCTACATATAACACATTCATTAATTCCCCACCCCAAAAAAAATTTTTTCTTCTATTCATACATCTGCTAATTAAAAAATTAATTTTTAAGTACAGTGTGCAACCTTCAATGTTCTTAAATATTTTATTTACCTCCAATAGTAAAACTCAGTGACCTGTACAGTTGTTTGCAAGTTGTTGCTTTTAAGATAGGTCTTGATTCAGAAAGCCCTGAAGTGCTGACATTTCAATGACTAATCACAATTTCTAATGTGTTAGTCACAAAACAAACCTGAATATAAGAATCATAAACTCAATGTATCAATCCATCATCCAGAATTGCTTTCACAAAATAATTATTAATGCTTCAGTCACCTACATGCAAAGGTAACACCAAACAGCCTTTTATATAGCCAGAACCAGCATGAGAAGTCAAAGGGTGTTTAACCATGATTAAACATATTTCATACAATAGCAATCTCTTCCCAGGAAACAAAAGCCTGGTATGCCACCCTAATTAGACAAATGTTGTTAGTCACAAAATGAATGTCTAAACACAAGCTAAAATTAACTCAGCACAACTTCCTAAATCCATAGTTATTCCATGGAAATGGAATTATTGGCATATTAAACTTTCATATTTACTATGCACAGCAAATATCAGCCTTCCTCTTGTCATCTCAGAAAGAAAATATATTGCATCAATGCTGAAGTCCATTTAAAGTGCACATGTATGTAAAGGATTGGGCCCTGTCTAAATCTGAATAAACGTTTATTTTTATATGCGCATAAGGTGTTATATGGAGGCCGTACAATGAGGTCTTTGAGTGAGGCAGAGCATAATAAAAATGGTACAATAAGAAGTATATTGGTATGCAAAATATTCCATTTGCAGATTCACTCTTTTAGTTGTCGCATTGGAATTTAATCTAATTTTGGGGGTGAAATGAAGGTTGTTTAGCTGCTGATCAGCAAGACCATTCCTGAGCTTTGCAATTAATCTATGGCATTGTACACAATGAGCTGGACTTGATCAGGAGTCAGTCTGGCTCTGACTCCTCTGAATCCCTTTCTGGAGTTACTCCTGCATGGAGATACATTTCTGTAGTTATAGCAGCAAACAAACTTTTTTTTTTCTTGCAAATATGTTTAAAATATATGTGTTTGTATGTACTGTGCATGCACACATTTGTTTCCACACTTGCCATAGAGAGGAAACCATTTCATGGCAAGTATCCAACCCTTCACATTATTTCTCTGGCAAACGCTAAAATGTCTGTCAACATCATGTAAACAGGCTGGCAGGGAATTTTGAAGAAAGAAAATGAAAGCTGCCATTTTTTCTGTGCATGACACCATTTAAACATTTTTCAAAACATTAAATGTTGAATTGCCATTTAAAATTTTGAATCATTCATCAACATGACATAAGGTGGCATGCATGTCCTTATAAATTCAAACAGATCAATCCCAGAATGACCTACTAAAAAGCAATCAAGAACCTCAAAGCACGTAAAGGTGCTATAAACTATGGCAGATAGCACAGGGATAAAATGATGCTAGGCAACACATCTGGTCTTGGTCCTCCATGCAGAGATAGTCAAATGTGTTTTAATTTTCCAAAAGTTAAGTGTATTCATTTGCAACTTGTTAGTGTCTGCTCAGATTGTCTCTGGGGTTTAATCAAGAAATCTTTTAGCTCTGGGGACAGGTTTGCAGCCTTTTGTGACTTTGCAGGTTAGTTGCTTTGGAATAGCCCCGTCTGAGAAGATCCATCAGAAACACTGAAAATCACCTGATGGAAATGTGGTATGCCCAAGGCAAACAGCTCAGCAGCAGCTCAGCAGGGGTGTCCTGCTGAGGAGAGGAGACATTCCTCCTGCTCCAGCATGCCTGCCCTGCAATTGATCAAGGAGACCCAATGGCATGTGGGTCCTGGCCTGATTTTACCCCAACACACACAATCCCTGCAGCTTGGGTAAGACCTTCTGCAAGTAATAACATCATTTAAACATTCCTTTGAATACATCCTGCTGATCCCAGTGATTTGTTGGGCACCTCACTGTTTGTTGTGTGACAACTTGGACTTTGGACAAGGTCAGCTCTTGAATCTTGATTATGTTTTTTTCCCCTTGAGCTAGAAGACATTGATTTGTACATCTAGTTTACCTTGTTTTCTTAGCCATTTGTGACAGAGTACAACAGTTCCCATCGAAAAAAGTGCCAGGTAAATAAATTACAACTTAGGACCTATACATTAAATAATTTTATAAATGAACTTTAAAAATGAAGGAATAAAAAAATGCCAGTCCCAACTTCCATGGCTGCAGTGATTATTCTGATCATGTTGTCATGTGTAATGAAGCACAGTCCCATCATTAATCAAAAGAACCAATCAGATAACTAATTTAGGCAATATTCTTTACCACAGGACATGTCGGTCAGTAAAAATGCATTAAAATAGCAAAAGATCAATAGCAGACACTGGGGACTCTGTTTACAAACCAGTCTTAAACTTTAGGTATTATATTTTCAGTCATACTGGGCATCTGACTTTTTTAAAGATAACATGTAAGATAAATCCTGAGATTTTATTTTCAGATAATAACTTGCGTTAGATACTGTCTCGTACAAACGTATAAATTGCTCTGTTATTTAATGATTTTCACAAAAGTGTGTTTAGGTACTTTCTAAATACACTCTAACTAGACTGGATTGACACTCCACAGAGAAGAGTTGGCAGCTTCAGGATTTACCGATGTGTGCCTTCAATACCTTACATGGAAGCCCACATCAAACACTCTACCTGCAAACACTATTATGGTTTGCCTTGGGCAGCCTTGTGTTTTACATAGTCAATACCTTTATTTAAATGCAGATTGAAAGGACTTTGTTGTGAGCAGAGGTGTACTTTTTCTAACTTCAGTCCTTTTTCTCCTCTTTTTTCTTTTTTTTTCTTAAGAATGAGATTTTTTTCAACTTATTCCAGTAATAAGAAAATGCATCTCAGCTGTGACATACCTCCATTGGATTTAATACTTTCAAGATGGTAAAAGGCAAATTAGAACAGAGCCTTAGAATAGCTGTAGCTGAGCTAAAGTCTGCTGCCGAGCTGCATGTGTAGCACCACCCTTCTGAACTCTGTCTGGAGACCAATTCCCCCGTCCCTGCAAAGCCATCCCCAGCCTGAACTGCCAGCCTGAAGAGCCACTTACTTGTTAATAATCACATAAAACCACAATGGAGTTCTAAGTTCAATAAGTAGCCTCAGCACTTAACCAAAACCGTAACAAGCCACATTATTCAACTTCCACACACCACACGCATGAACAGGGGGAGCACTAAAATACCAACCTGATGCCTTCACAGAGAGGAATAGCGTGTTAGGCAGAGGCAACATTTATATAATCTCTGCTTCTGAGCACACGTCTCATTTTCAGAAACACTCATGAGCTTCCTGTCCTGCTGTAAATAAAGGAGACCTGTAAACATCAGTGCAAAGTGGAAAGACAATTGGCACCTTCACCTGAAGTGCTCTTGTCTGGCCGACACAGGAACAGCTCACCTGAATTGCTACAAGTTGCTTCTATCAGCCCAGATTTGTAACAGCCTCTCAAACCCTGTCCTGTAACCACATAGGAAAGGAGGAGTCATCAAGTCATACTTTGCTATTTCCATGGAAAAAAAAACAAACAACAAAATCCTACAATTCGGAATAATAAACATCCGAAAAAAAAAAAAATGAACAAAACAAAAACCCAGCAAACTACAGTGCAGTTACTCCAAAGTGGCAGAACATAATTTGCAAAGAAAAATTATATTCTATATTGATGTAGCAGGGCATGATCACAGAATACAACACATGCGAGGAATACCTGCAGACTGGTGGGATCCTTGTACTTGCCACAAACCTGCAACATTTCTCAGGAAATGCTCAGCAGACTATTCTTACATGAAATTACTGAATTCCTACTCAAGCTGTTTACGCTTCTGGTCTCCACAATGTTCTAAGTGCTGAGATTCTGTGATGTGTAGAAAAAAAAAAAACATAGGGATGTTAAATTTTAAACCTGCAGTCTGATAGTTTCATGAGACACTCCTAACTCTTGAACAACTATTCCCACCTCTCCCATAATTTGCACATCTCCTCTTTCCCATCTTCTCATAGCCCTCTCTTTCCTGAGCCAAAAAAATGCTGTTCTATTTAATCTATCATCACCCAGGAAGCCATTCAGTTTCTTGTGGGCTTTCCCAGCAGAACTTCTCTAGTTTAACAACAGTAAGTCCCTCCAAGGGACACTGGTTGCCTATGAGCATGGAAATATTGAGGACTTCACCAGAAAAATAAAAGTAATCACAAAGTATGTGGCTGTGCTACTGGCATGGGGACCAGAGAACAGCAAGCAATGTTCCACAAAACACTTTAAGTACTCTCATTGATATTGGTTATAATGCTCCTATGCTTAACAAGTAAGCATATTCTTAAGCATTTTAAGGCCTGGCAGATTTGATAAATGAGCAGACAGAAGACTACTACTGTAGTCTAAAATACACCTAGAGGAACTTACTTCCAGAGAGGTTCTTCCAGTAAGAAGATATTTCAGCTGTTGAGGACCAGTGCATTCTTCTGTTGTTTCAAGAGATTTTATGGGACAGTATTTGCTCATGTTTTTCTTGAAAACACAGAACCTTATTTTGTTGTACATAATTCTATTACTTCCTTCTATCCAGTAAAATAAGATAATTTAAAGAAAACCAGAATTACTTCCCTCTTTTGGCTTGGCTACAACATCTTTTGTACCCAGCTAAGCAATCTTCACAGTGCTTGGCAATAATCCTGCTTAGAAGGGCAGGATTTAGAACAGATGCAGACTTCTCTATGTTGGGGTGCTACCAAGTTCTTTGTTGATTAGTAGGGTGCATAATTGGGTATGACAGAATATAGATTTCTGGCAGAAAATCATTTCTAATGGGAGAAGCCACTTGCTGAGGACACCCACTTCAATTAAAGGTAGACCAAGCCTCTAAGTTAGTATGCTAACCCTACGACTTCTCCCAGACTCACTATTTCTGCTTTCAGGAGCCAGGATTCATTGTCTGGTTGTGCCATTAACACATAAACAACCGTGAAGTTAATGCATAAACTTAGAAGTGGAGACAAGGCTTCATCAGAAATTAGTTTGCTGAAGCTGTCTCGCATGTAGCAATACCTTTGATCATAGAATACTGTATAAATATTATGCAAAAAATGTATACTCTGATATATGCTAACCTCCAGCTAAGTGGAAGACCTCAAATACATTTAATCTGTAAGCAAATCATTGCTGTGGATGTAGGTATGCTCTTTGTATGTGCCATATCAGCCCTTTGTGCGTATTTATGCATGCATCCTTGCACATGCCTCCCAGTTTGAAATGGAAGGAGTGGAAAGCCAAAATCTTCGGACTCACCACAGAAGTTCTGAGAAGACAACGATCTATTAAACACCATGATATGATGTCTACTGCAAAGCTCACTGAAGTCACATGCAACCTTTCTGTTGGCTTATATTCTAGCTGCTCTTCTGCTTATAACTGATCACAGAGCAGCAAGTCTTTTGTGTTTTAATACCTTCACCTGCTTATTTTTGATTAGACAGCATGTTCACCTCACTCTAAAGCAAGTGAAAGCAAGTGGATGTTACAGACAGACACAGGATACAAGGTTGCTGAGAACCATATACAAGTCCCTGTTATAGCCTGTGGTTATCTCCTTGAAATGAGCAATAATCCTGATGTGCTTAACATAAGGCATGTACTCAAGTGCTTCATTTGATTAAAGCCTGACTGATTGGGCTAAGGCTTTTGATCTTGGTCTCTTCTTTTGAAAGAAAGAGAACAGAGATCAGTCCTAGACAATTTTATTTTTGCAAATTGCAGTAAAACTTCTGTATTGCACACTGATATAAAACTCCTGTAGGCTGCAGAGATCAGCCTCCAGCATTTGCTTCCATAACCTCTGTAGCAACTTTTACTTGCACAACAGGTTTCACTCTGAGTCTTTTCAAAAGTGCTGGACCATGATCACACACAAGACTCACATCTAAAATGCTTCAGTTCATAGAGTAAAAATGGCAGCTGCTTAACCCTATGCAGCAACGGTACAAACTGTGAAACATATCGAGTCGGAACTGCAAGGGAATTTCAGGCATAAAATGTAATTGCTGGAACTGGATTTTAGCCAGCACACCAGGATTCACACCCCTGTCTTGCAAAAATAATGCAATGAGGTGTGTGAACTGCAAATAATCATGACCTCAAATTTACGACTTATAGGCATCTTAGCATGGTGTTTCCAGCAATGCTGTCTTCTCCCAGCACCATACTGGGACATTTGTTCTGTGTTGACTCAAAGAGGAGAATATTGCCCACTGATTTAGCAGCACCAGTACATGAAGGGCAGTTGGTCTCTTTACAGGCCCCTTACTCAAGTAATGAAGCCTCACATCTTGTGGAAGTTCATAACATCACAGCATTAACTGGCATAACTGCATTTGCAGCATGAAGACTCTGCACCTTTTAAAATGTTTTTTTATGAAATTATTTTAACTAAAGCTTTTCATCAATGCCAAATATTTTATTGTACTTTTGAAGATGACAATAACAAACACATTTATAATTTATAGACAATATGAAGAATGATGCAGGGTACTATTTAATTCTTTATTACATATACAGTTAGATTTGTATCCTGGAAAAAAAAAACAAAACAAAACAAAAAAAACAACAAAACCACCCACCCCCCCCCCCAAAAAACAAAACCCACACAAAAAAAAACCCAAAAATTGTAACTTACTGCAATGATTCCCTTCATATTAAAAAAGATTTTGTAGTAGCAGAGGTCAGAAAAAAATCACATCTATTGTGTTGAAAATGTTAAATGTTTGCTTTCAGGAAAAGACAGAGAAAGAGAGAAAGAGAGAGAGAAAGCAAGCAAAAGTGAGTGAAAGCCAGAAAGCCAGATTTGGAAACTGAAGAATCAAAATACACCATGACAGTAAAAACACTTTTCTCAGAAAAACTTTGGGAAACACATAGTAGAGTGTATGAGTTGGTCCTGTCCAGGGAAGACAGAGCTTCTTGTTCCTCTCCCAGTATATATTACTGTAACTTGTCCCATCAGAAAGCAGCCAAAGGATACACTCAGAGCAGAAAACATTGGCCCAGATGCTCCGGCTCGTTTCGCTCATCCAACACACAGAGCTCCAGCAGTAGCACAGACTGGCATTATACTCTTATTTTGATATATTTTGTGGGCTATGTAAATCAAACAAGGCAGTTATGACTAAAGAAGCCTTTCAATTGTATTCTTCGGACAAATTTTGGTATCTAGCCAATACATTAAAATATGTGTTTTTAAACACAACACAAATGTTGCAGCTCACTGACCTGTGAAACAGTGAAAATATGAGGAATGGAAAGGATTACACCACTTCAAATCCCTCCAGCACTCACTCATGCACCAAAATAGGAGAAAATACATACAGATGTATTTGCACGAAGTTCTGTCCTCATTTATGAAGTGGTTCCATAACATGTACAGACTCCAGTATACTGGACAGTTATTTTTGATCTGTGCTGCATTTTAAACACAGCAGTTTTTAAAGTTAAAGGAATCTGATTAACTCAGTGTTACAACTGACAGAAAAGTGACAAGGTCCAGCCAAAACAGATGTTCCCTGCAAGTTGCTTCTTCCATCCCACATGTATTTAAAGCAACATTCAAATTCCATTTGGCACTTCTCCCAGTACTTCCTCCCTCCCATATTTAATGCAATTGTAGGAAAATTTGATACTTATCTCGCTGCTATAAATTTAATAGTAATATTAAAGAACATCACTCACATTAAATCTAAGAAGTGAGACCATGATAATGTACACAGTTTTATGCTAATCCCTTACCAGTACGCTTGTGTACTTTCTTTTGCTTGCATTAATACTCTGCTCAAAGTAGATTAGTCTGTGCAAACCTATCATGCCTGCTGCACTCTGCTAGAGATAGTACCTCTGCACGTGGACCAGTACAGCCTTCAGCAACACTGCACTGCAGCAAACAGGTTTGTATCTCAGAGACAGAAAGTTCTTCAGTGGCAGGTGGAAACTGAGCCAGCAGTTCATGCCTACACACCAGATGATTTTTATAAACCGTGTCCTGGCTGGGATAGAGTTAATATTCTTCCCAGTAGCTGGTATCATCCTGTGTTTTGGATTTAGGATGAGAATTATGAATATGAGAATAACACATTGATGTTTTACTTGCTGCTGATAAGTGCTTACACTAAGTCACGGACACTTCAGCTTCTCACTCCACCCCACCAACTAGTAGGCTGGGGTGCACAAGAAGATGGAAAGCGATACAGATGGGATGGCTGACCCAAAGTGGCCAAAGGGGTATTCCATATCACAGAACATTATGCTCAGCATATAAACTACAGGGAAAGCTGACCAGGGGTGACTGCTCAGGAACAGGCTGGGCATCAACTGGTTGGTGCTGAGCAATTGTTTTTCACTTGCATCGCTTTTTGTTTTTTTTTGAATTTAATTACTTTTTGTTATTTTCCTTTTCATTAAAACTTAGTATTTTACTTAAATTATTAACCTGTTCTTATCTTAACCCATGAATTCTCTTACTCTTAGCCTTCCATTCCTCTTCCTCACCCCACAAGGGGAAAGAAGTGAGGGAGCAGCCTTGTGGTACTTAGCTGCTGGCTGGAGTTAAACCATCACAACCTGGAAACACAGGTCACTACATAACAAAATTCAAGTCAGTTATGAGATTATTAGCACAGAGAAACAGCAGCATGTTGTGGAGGAACCCCAAATAAATGTCTGTTAGTGGTTTGGTATGGAAAAGAAAAAGAATTCAGATAGAAAGACCAGGACCATATCATCATATGTGCTGAATGTGAAAAGCTTTAAAAACAAAAGAAGGAAATGTATGTGTGTATATATTATACAGTTTAATAACTCTTCTCTAACTACAAATTAATTCAAATCTTGTACTTGCATTAAAAATGAACTCTATCTATTTTATGTTGATCATTAACTAAGAATATTTCACACTAGAGATTTGTCATATTAAGGAGAATTGAAACCACTTGTATCAATTAATTGTATTATACAGAATCTTTACATAGATTACAAAAAAATAATTTACATTCTATATTAAGGAAATATTAAATACGTATTCTGCAAGGAGTCATGACCCAAACTCTTGTCTCAATAATATTTTCAGGTAGGGAACGGAATGATGGAAATGAAGTGTAAATCAGAAGCTGATCATGAGAGCTTTTCAGTGAAATGTCTCCATTGAAAAATGTCTTGTAATACAACTTGTGTGTTTCATGCAAACATGCCTTAAAGCCTTGTTTAGGAGTTTCCTTCATCCATTCATGCTTTTAAAAATAACAACAAATAAATCATCTTTTATTGTTGAATACTGAAACAATCTTGGCAAGACATTGAAGACATGGTATATTTCATAGTCATCCTCATAGTATTTCTCATAGTCATAGGTGCCTCGTCATGTATAAGTTAGACCCACTGACCTATAAAAACAGTCTAAAGAAACACAGAGTGAAAGAAAGTTGGTCTCTGTTAGAGACTATTAGATCAAGCAGTCCCAGAGGGGCTGTATAAGCCCATGAGGCTTATACAACTAAGAAAATTTTGAGTAGCTTCAGAAAAATGCCTGCCAATATGAATATCAACCAGACAATCAATGCCAAAAGCTCTGTGAATGTTTAGGGGCTGTACAACCACACATAAACTGAAGCAGTCACACCAGATATCATCAGCAGTTATCATACAGATGATACAGATTTTTCTAAACTCAGAGGAGGCAACAACCTACTCAGCATAGGACAGAACTGGCAATATGTACAACCTCACACTTACCATGTCTGCCTTAATAAAAATGTAACATTTTCTACATAACTGTCACATTTCCACATTAAAACACAGAGCTTTAAGTTTGCTTATCTTTCCTCAGAGGAAGAAACAGTAAGCCTTTGCTGCAGCAGCCTCCTTGGGAGTATGTCCATTATCATGTTTTGGCATTGTGCAATACCTGGCATTCTTCAGACAACCTGCAGATAGCCCAAATAGTTCTTGGAAAGAGATTTCAATACAAACTTCCCCAGAATGTTATTAGAGACTCACTCAATTCTGAGCATAACCTTGAAACTAGTGATAAAAGGTTTTTTGACATGCTAACAAACAGATTTACAGCCAGTAAGTGTACATGCTATAGATTAAATTCTACTGTTATTCCCATCTCCAAAAAGGAAACAAAAAACTATTTCTGGTTTTATTTGAGTAACCTAAGTCCACAAAGAGAATCCCTAAAGAAAAAAAAAAATACTAACTTTACATCTGAATAGCCATGTGCTTCAGTGCCACATCATCCTCACATCTATCATTACTCCATGCCTTTTCCAGAGGGGCCAAATTAATGATAGGGAAAGCCTCAGAAGTCCCCCCCAAATCCTGGATGTCAGGACCTCATGTGCTGCCAAAGAGATATCTCAGCATGCTGCAAAATACAATTTGAAAATTCTGGATTTGGAAATGGAGTTGTTCAGCTCTCGGAAGATGCAGAGAATTTATTAATTAACAAGTGACATAAGACCTACCCATCTCTTCACTTCACCATCCAGGAAGCAAGAGGAGGGCTGAGCACCCCACAGAGCACAAAGACAACCCATGGGGCTGCAGGAAATGAACGCAGCTCTACTCGCAGCTGTGCAGCTCCCACTTTTCCATGTTGACTTCATCAACATTTACTTCTGCCTGAATCAGCTGAGGCTCCTCCACCATCTGAGATGCAGAAAGAAAGGAGATAGCAGCAATGCCATGCTGATTGTCACGCTAATATAAACAAAGGCATCAAAGATGAGCCATGCTAAAACAGGAGTTTTCCTTTAGAGCTTTCCTTTCCTCTCCTCCTATTGAGGAAAACTGCAGGCAACTTAATCCAAAAGTTCAGTAACTATTCTAATACAGCTTTTAATGCAGTTGGTCTATTACATTATGGTTAAAACTGAAAATAATCAGCAGCAGAACACAAAGGAGAATACTTGCAAAACCTGAAACAATAAACAGACTCAAAAGCTGGAAGAAGACCTTTTTCAACTTTTCTAGCTAGTAAGCATTGCCAGCACTGCCTGTCCAAGAGCAGGCAGTGTGACTAAGCTGTCACAGAGCTGCGGAGCCCAAACTTGAGTAGCATTAAAAGCCAGCTCTCTCGACCACGTTCCCTCCAGCTAGCTTTGGGGAGAGCATGGTAGCAAACAGGGGGAAATGGCCACATCTCATCAAGGAATGCATCCCTAGATGCAAAAACTTCAGCAAAACATTTCCGTCAGTTACATAGTGAAAACTTTGTTTCACAAAAATGAAGGGAATTAAAAATTCCTGCAATACAGCTGAGCACCACTGAGCCATCCGACCCAGTGCTACTCCAGCCTTTTTCTCCTCCCTTTGCTTCAATTTCTTTGCTGGAGGCAGATGGATAAAATTAGAAACATGCACATAATAGTGATCTTCAAACAGTTTCTTGCTTATTTTATGCCACCTACTTTGTCTACAGCTTGCTTTCAAGTAAATCATACAATTACTTTGCTCCAGCCACTCTACATTTTAAGTGACATCTGATTAACAAATAAACTAACCATTAATAAGAAAACTATTGTCTAAATAAGCACTAATACTTTGAATTAAGTACTTTAACTACACCTAATTATGTATTTAACCAGGATTAACAGGACATGCATTGTATGCTAACTAAACACAAAAATTAGATTACTTAAAAGGGTTTTTTTGAGGTTTAAGAATTATATAGAAGTATTTGTAATGAGATGGCTCATATGATAACTTTTATTTACTTTAAATAACATTAAATAAATGCTTAAGTCCAGTGACACACTTATACTCGCTTTGCGGATAAATATATGTATTTCACGCAAATAGGGTTGCTTCCATATAATATACCAAAACACATTTAACCTGGAAGCATAGAGGTGGCTTCCTGCATCCCACATCTTAATTCTGAGCCTTGCTAGATGATTTCTATCTACTGGCATTTGGGAACTGCCAAAATTCAGACTTTGTAGCCTGCAAGAAATGCCAGCATTTACAAATCTGCTTCCATTCAGATTCAGGGCAATTTTTATATTCTTTTTTTTCTTATCTTCCCCCCTTCTCTTTTCCTTAAACTTCTCACAGAATGGAAATCCACCAGAGCTATGTCTGCTGGAAGCCTGGGGGTCTGCCTGGGAAGTCTCCTTGTGTTCAAGGATGGGCTTTTCCTTCACAGATGTAAATCCCAAAAGCCAAGGTCTGTGACACGGGACAGACTTTCTGGTGTGGCTACCTTTGAGCTGCAAATGCTGGCAGGCAGCCACAGACCCACGCAGGTGACCTGGCAGGGAACCAGACAGATTTACAATGAAAATCTGCTTAGCAGGCTAGGTTCTCTGGGAAGATTCATTGAAAGCCAGATGTTTTCATGAAATGTTTTGCTTTTGACGAATCGGCATTTTCTGATGAAAAAAAAAAAAAAAAAAAAGAAGAAGGCAACTTTCTCTCTGAAAACTTCCTCTGAGCTCTGCAAGCAGCCACCAGTGCTGAGAAGTCACAGCTATGGGGCAATGCTGAGCAGTGCTTGGAACAGCACTGGGCCTCTTATCTCTCTCTCATCCTCCTTCACACCAGAGGTGCAAAACGCAACTGAGGTTTGAAGACAGATCCTGATGTTCTCAGAGTGTGCTAAGAGATAGGAGCTAGCCTCAAGGCAGCATCCCCAGTGCTCTCCTACCTCCACATGAAAACACCAGCTCCACACCAAGCAGAGCAGGAGCAAACACTACACTGTCTCCTCTCTCCTAGTCTTGACCATCAGTGGGCTGGCAGTCCCTGGAGCGTTCCCAGAGTATCATCAGCATTACCCCTGCCTTCCTCATCCCCCAGTGCAGCAGTTCAAGGGTGGTGGTCCTGAAGCCCAGCAGCCAGCTGCCTGCTCAGCTCCAGCTGTGCATCACGTACCAGCCTCTCCAGCAAACCCACAGGCACAGGGAGCAGCCCACCGAGGATCTAACGAGATTTAACTTCCAGGTCTGTCTGCCACCTTCTGCTGTCTAATGCTGACTGCTGATACCAGCAGCAAAAGGCAGCCGGTGCTTGACAGCTGAACAGAGCTCAGATGGATAACAGCTTATGTCTAACAAAGCCATTCCTAATAAAAAGAAATAGGCATAAAAGCAGAGAAAAGGACTGTGCTGCACGCAGGGCTTGGGGACTGACTGAACGGTGGCACTTCTTTCAAACCATGAGGTATCTGGAAGTGGCACTGAAGGCAAGCACATGAAAAGTGCTGATGAAAACACTGCTTAAAGACTTCTTTTTCTAAGGCAAGAAATGCCATATGTCTTTCTCTCAGCAGCAGGCCAGACCCACCACTTTATTTCTGGTGCTACAGTAAATAGTATACACTAAACAGTCAGTAGGTCTCCAGAAACTTCACCTTCAATATTATTTTAAAGGATTTTCAGCCGTGAAAAGCAATGTTTTACTCTCCAGACAGAGCTACCTTTCAAATCAAAGGTCATTTATTTTTAATACACAAAGTATTAAAAAAAAAAATAAAATCTCTTGAATCCATCACATTCAAAACATCTGTCCATCCCAAAGTCTCAAAACATTAATACATACTTTGACTGTAAATACGTTAGAATATTCAAATAACTGTGTGTCAGATATGGTACTTTCTTGTGCTAGTGAAACCCAGATGAAATTCATCAACTTCAGTAGACTGCAGATTTAGAGTTCTGTAAATAAGGGAAAAAATTTGCCCTGTGCTTTAATTAACATTTTAAATCAAATCTGCATTTGAAAATGTTCCAGAATTGGGAAAGAACATAAATAACCTTGGTCTGCAATATTAGACTAGAACATACTTTTGCATTCTTTGCTTTAAAAAAAATGTGAATTTTATCAAATTATAATTATGGTTGTGCTTGAAATAATCCCCCTTAAATTCTTCAGGAAGGTTAAATGGCTCCTGAATATTAACATTATGCCTCTAGTGGGGGATTCAAAACAATTCCCAACAAAACGTTGGGGCTGGCAAATTTGGAGGGCTATGTTATTAAAAGCCACTGCCATTATCCTGCTTACACGCTTGTTCTGCAGAGACCATATTTTCAGTAATAAATAATGTTTTGAAACAAACAGGTGATGTCTGTAAGAAGAATCGACAGTATTTTTTGAAGGCAGTGGTTTCTGTAGAAACCTTTCCTCTCTTTGTTCTCTCCTATCTGCAGGGTATTGACAGCTCTGACAAGACTTTGATTATCTAGTCAGCAGGAGCCTGAGACTTGTCACTTGTCAGGTGTGAGCCGGCAGTCACGCAGCTGATGAAACAATTGAAAGGATATAGGCTGAGCATGAGGAGGATTAGGGTCATCAAGCCCAAAATGTATGCCTACATAGTAAGGGGATGGCTTACACCCTCATTAATGACTCCAATAAGGCAGAAGAGGGAGGCGGGAGGAGCTGGAATAGGGAAATAAGAAATGCAAAGGTTGGGGATGATGGAGGAGAGCTCCAGATGCTGAAATCTGTTTCTTGCTCTCTGCTCTGCAGCCACTGGAGAAACCCCAGCATCACCGGCATGCTGCCCCTCTGAGCCAGTCGCTTGCCTGGTATGGGCAGTGAATGTGGCACTTGCCTCTGCTTCTTCTCCCACACCATGGTTGGGTTCTCAAACTGCACTCCCCAGTGGTGTGGTGGAAGGCAGGGAGGCTTTCTAACTCTAAATGTGCCTATAGTGGGTTGGCACCTTCTGGTTTCACCCCGAGAGAATTCAATACCTTACAGGGTCCCGTAATAAATCTGGAGAGGGACTTTTTACAAGGACATATAGTGGCAGGAGAAGGGGGGCGGGTGGCTTTAAGATGACAGAGAGGAGATTAAGATGAGATATTACAAAGAAGTTCTTCCCTGTGAGGGTGGCGAGGCCCCTGCACAGGTTGCCACAGAAGCTGTGGCTGCCTCATCCCTGGCAGTGTTCAAGGTCAGGTTGGATGGGGCTTGGAGCAACCTGGTCTAGTGGAAGGTGTCCCTGCCTGTAGCAGGAGATTGGAACTGGATGAGCTTTAAAGTCCATTCCAACTCAAACCATTCTATGATTCTATGTATTAACACCAACCCAACCACTTCTGAGTGGCTCCAGCATTGGATATAAATACCAGCTGTAACAAATGCCTTCAGCCCATAGTCTAGGAGGTCTGTGTGACTTCTGCTGCTCTCAGTGGGAGCTGTTTCCCACCACTGCTGAGAACATCTGCCCAGTAATGTGCACTTTAGCACTAAACTGTACAATTGAAACTCCAAGAGGGGCATTTATGAGTGCAATTGCAGGTTTAGTCAGAGGGCAATACATAACAATAGCCGTTGTGTTGCAATTGGCAGGACTTAACAAAATACTTTATAGAAAGATGTCTGTAATCCATAACTAATATCCTGTCTGTATATATCATACATGACTGGTGGGTCAGTTGATAGGAGCTTATCCTAAGAGCATTTCACACAAAACTGGATTAGTACAATATGCTTTGTACTGGAAAATCATTCACAAACTTCAGCTTTTGTAAAACCCAGGACTTTTTCTGGTTGCTTCTTCTCACATTATACACTGTCCGTTTCTCTGTGATCTGCATTAGTTATCTAGTCTTATAAAAATGCAGTTCAAGGTATGTTTCACAAGATTTAACAGGCAAAATACTGCTGCCCAGAAAGTCTCTTTTAAACGTGACACCATAAATTATTATACACATTGAGTTAATGCCATAGGAAAGACCATATCAAGGACAAAAATCTATGATTCTAAGTGTATGCAGACACAAGACCATTGACATCAGAGTTTGGGGTCCTATCACAGAAATAAGTTGTGAGCTGAATTTACTAGCTTATATGAGCCCCCTCACCCTTGCAAAACATTTGGTAGCTGTCTGCTGTCCCTTATAAAACTGATTATTGGTGTTTCTTAAATCTTTGGGATACTTAGACTATGGATAAGTTAAGCATGGATTAACTGTGTCTGACTATGCATATCAATTGAGAAAAGAATGTTTCTCTAAGATAAGGCAGTAATAAAACCCCATGAGGTAGAACAGGCAGAATCACAGAGGGGAAGAGGTGGAAGCCCTGTAGCAGTCAGTGGGACATGACACAACAGGGAAGAGGTGGCTAGTTAACTGCAGAGGGGCAAGAAAACAAACAGCTCTAATAACCAATATGAAATGTCAGAGGTAGAGATACCATTTCAAACTTGTTTTGGGGTTTCTTTAATTAACATTGCAGAACAACTTTCTTCCTTGACATAAATTGAGACAGCTCACTATGGTCCCACGTGCAAAAGGTGTGGGGCACAGCAATATTCTTGCAAGATGTTTGATAGGCAGAACCTTTCTTGCACAGCTGAGCAGTTGTCATGCACTTGGCCAATCCACCAGTGATACAGTTTTCACTGAGGATTTCAAAGCACTTTGTGAGTTTGTTGGAGATAACCTAACTAGGTTTTCATATGCCTGAAGGAAAGAACATTAACGTACCAGCTTCACCTAGGGCTGTAGACACGCAATGATTTTTTCTATCTATACATAGAAGTTAAAGGAGTTTTCAGTATCGTTCAGAACTGGAACACAGCTTAGAAATCTTAGTGAACAAAGCTACTAATTCCGTAGCTTTTATGGGTACCTATCTTCTTCATAAGAAAGCAGGTTTTGGACTTTAACCACAGATTCAGTATGGAAGGGATACTTGATAGGAGAATGATAGTGTGATAAATAAAGCGCTCACCAAGAACACCAGGAAGCAACAAATGACGGGTACAGATCAATGGACTATCAAGCAAGCTTTCAGCCATCATATTATTGTTATTAATACTTTAACTTAATCTCCAGCTTTACAAGAAATGATAACGCATCTGCTGCAGTCTTTCATATTTGATTTCTTATCTCTAAAACATTGAATCAGAAATGTAATCTAAGACTGATAAATTACAATGAGTTATCGACTCATTAAAATGGATTACTAAAGCCATTCTTGGGAAAGGACTGGGCTTGGCTGAATGCATGGGATAACCTCTCCTCACCTGCCCACCCTGAGGCCCCACAGAAGTGAACAGTGGCTTCTTGAGACTAAAGCTTACTATGAGATTAGTGAACACATATTTGACAACAATACTAAGGAGCATGCCCAGTTTTAGGGGATCCTCAGGCATTTCTATACTGGTTTCCAACTCACTGACCTCCTGATGCGTGGAATTGCTAACACCCAAAAAAATCTGAAATAACTTACAGCAAGATTTTGGGTGCTCTAGGTTGCACAGGGACAGTGATTCAATGAAATGCAGAGGGGTGCCTAATTATTCTGATACTGCAATAATTTCCCGAGTACCAAGGGCTCTACAGCACTGGCAATAAAAGTTCTGCTCCTTCATGATTTGCGAATAACCTGTATCATAATACATGTCTTTGATTCCAGATTATGAATTTTCTATTTATTAGACCTTCCCAGTGTTGTGGTTTGGGGTTTTGTTTTGCTTTTTGGTTTTGTTCTGTTTTGTTTTTTTTTCAGCTGGGGACACTGTTGTACTATGTTCAAACCTGCAAAATTAGCTCCAGGTAATGCTTTCTGCAGCTCCAGCCAAAATACTGGAACTTTTCATCCATGGAAGAGAGTCCTATCACCATCTACTGTCAATCATAATAATTCACAAAGAATGCCAGAGATTTGAATGTACTATTTGATCACTTTTTCAGCACTTGCCATTTTGTTACAAGAGCAGAGTTTGTGAGATCAAACCAGAAAGCTATCAACGCTCAGCTATCAATGTATATCTTTTCTAGAATACAAAATCCTCCAGTTAATATAAAATAATTGTGGAAATGGTTGGCAAATTAAAGATGGTTGTTATAGATTCAAAAAATATTTTTGCTTTCAGCAAAATACATTTTTAATTACTTTCCTACTAGCTGTCATTTTTCATAAACCAGTCTAGACAACTCGTGCCAAATCATGCAGAAACTGATCTCAATGAAATTCTTTCCTCCACCACTAAAGAGCAGAAAATTTTCTCTTTTTTAAGGCACGTGTGGAGTTTAACACAACACTTAAACTTCAGTGTTTGTACAGCGCTAAAAAAAATCAAAACTTCCATTTTAAAACACTGTTATAAATACAATACAAATGATACCAAATCATTATTTTCCCAGTTTAGAAATAAACTTCAAAATAAATACACATCCATATTTTATTTTTATTATCCACTGAATTCAAACTTTTTCACAAATAATATATTACTAAAAAACACAAACTAGCAAAATCTGCATGAACACAGTTATAAGATACATGTATATGTTTCTACCATGCCTTTTATCTTATTTATCTTCAGCACATCAAAAAGGGGGGGAAAAAAGTGAAAAATAATCCAAATATTTATTTCCTTCACACTTTTGACTGGAATTATTAAGCTGAGTTATAGCAGTCAGAAGTAAGGAATTATCATAAAGAACGTAGATTTTGCTTTTAGCATCATAATCAATGTCCAAGTCTAAAATTGATATAATTGACGATTAATTAATTCCCTTGATATTTTCATTAGCACATCCAAGCAACAAGTCTTCTGTTTGGCACTTCTGAATTATTCAGGAAGTACTCAGATTGCTATAATGAAGGTGTTACTGCCTGATACTATGCTGACTAATAAAGTTAAATGCAAGGCATGCTTTTATTTTTCTATTCTGATTGGACAATCAAAGATTTCCCTTAAGATATGTGAAATGAAATTTCAGAGCTGCATAAAAAAATATCAGGAGAAACATCCAAAAATATTTTTGTGAAAAAATCCAACTCTACTTTCAATAATTGTAGCTTACCCTTAAATCCTACAAACCACAATGAGAAGGGTTGCTGTGGATGGCATCTAGATCTGTTATGAAGGTTCCTTTGGTCTCTGGAGTTTACATGGCCTATCAGCCCTCCAGATCTCAAAGTGTTTGCAGCAGTCTAACTGGCTAAATGACAAGCAGAGATTTACTAATAGTATTACCATAGCTAGCTGTTCCTTCATTAGCAACATGACCAAGACACTCCCAAATACTTCAACAAATCCCTGGGCAAATGTTGGCATCCTTACCCAGGTAAATCCTCTCTGATCTCCAAGGTTGATTTTGCCAGGGGAAAGACTTCAGGATTAACCCAACCAAGAAAAGTTAAGAGTGCTCTTTGCGTATGCTGTGGTTCAAGATTGTGTCAAGAGCCAGGACAGCTGGTAGGGCATATTCCAAACTCAGCAGCTTTGTGACTTTTTCTAACACAGCTTTTTTCTTGTAAGGTACTAAGTGGCAGAAATCCCATAAATCTTGCCATTCCAAAAAGAAAAAGCTTGAGGGGACTGGGTGGTACATTTGATGGATGCACTGTCCTTAATGCACTAGCCTTTTCCCTAAGGGATTTTAGTTTTGAATTTAGTGCAGAGAATGAACTGTTCCTCAGCTGATGGCAGTAAAAGTTTATCAGCAAAGGATAGTTTTACCTTTCAGATCTCTGACATGATCCTACTCTATACAGATCCTTCATTGCCACTCACAAAACCAATAAATAGCCACTACAGAGGCAATTGATGTCTCTTTACTTTTTTTTTTCTTTTTTTTTTTTTTAAGCAGAATGCAACTAGTCCTAATTAATTTAATATTTGTCACTTGGACACCATCTCCCATATGACAACCTCAAAAGACTTTACAAAGATTAATGACACCCCATTATATCAATGAAGCAGAAAGAATAAGAATTAGTTCACCCATCACTGAAACACACTCTCTTCTGGGGGGGAACATGACAGCTACTTAACAGTGTATAACATGGAGGAGTAGGGTCTTGGAGAATCAGGAACCCACCACCCACTTCACATGAAATATTGGTCCTACAACAATGAAGTTGTTCTTCTCAGGAGCTGGTCACTGAATGGGTATGCTCTTCTCAAGCCTCCTATGGGATCCTACAGCTGCAAGAAGACATTGAACCACTCTAATGAAGGAAAGTAGAGGATGTTTTGCTGATAATCCTTAGGTAAGAGACTATAGTACCACAAATTAATATCAGGAGGAGCATGGGGGTAGACTTACGTCTCTTCTTAGAAACAGAAAGTGAAATAGCATGAGACCTTTAAACACTGAATTCACATTGTCTCTGTGAGTGCTGGACCACAAGCCATGAAGTTACCAACACTTACCAAAAATATCAAGAGAGGAGTTAAGGAGTTTCCATATGTCCCCATTCATGTCTAGCCCTTCAGACAAAATAACAGAGGGGTTTATGCCTGTTGAGGCAGGCTGGTGCTTACTGTGAGCAGGCAAAAAGCCTCAGTGCCCCATGGCACCTGGTGCCACAGTGAACCTGAGAGTGCAGAAGCAACATTATGTTTTTCCTTCCCTCCTAATGACTCAGGGAGTGATGTAAATCAGAAATAAGAGTCAGCAGCAAGGGTGGCAACCCTGTTGAAAGTGGAGGCTGGATGAACTGCACTGGCAGTCCCCACAATTGCTGCCAGCCTGGCTGGAAGAGAAGTAGCTCTGGGGCCACCATGTGCCCCCATGGCTGTGCCTGTGACAGCAAGTGAAGGACATCTGACTGAGGTGACTTCTCATTGTACAGCTGAGATGTGAAGCCCACCTTCTGCTAGCTCCACAGCCACCCTACCAGTGCAAAATGAAACCTACCTTCTCTGGTGTAGTTGCTGATATAAGTGGCTGCATTTTGAAGGGTAAAAACCTCTTTCATGCAACAGTTAAAGAAAGGCTTCTGAATGCACACTGTACAGCTTTATCAGTTAATTTGAACTTGCTGGGAGAAAAAAAAAAAAGCCACATTTTTAGATTTTATCCTCAGAGTCTTAAAATATTAATCAGACACATACTCAGTAATTTTTTTTTAATCCAACTGTCTCCAGAATGCTTATTGACAATTTACAAAGAGAGGTTAGAAAATAGCAAAGGGAAATATGTAAGTAATTACGGTTCTAGTATTGCGGGGCCAAGTGAAGTAAATTAATATAATGCAAACATTTTGTGGATTTGTTTAGTTATTTGCAAGTACAATTAAATCTGCAAGTACAATTAAATCATAGTGCAGTAGATGGGGGGGTTATAAATGGGAATGTTCATAATGAGTCTTTTCAGAACACTCAGAATTCTTCACAAAATATGGATATGCTTCCAGGTTGTTTAGATCCATTTGCTGAATAGACGTCTGTACACAGCTGTGGCTACATCCAAAAACTTGTGAACAACAGCTGCCAATGTTGTTCTTTAGCTATCAGTGAAATTACCCTTATGCTTAGGACCAGAACAAGACCTCCATACCTTGGCTTCCCCATGGGAAGCTCTTAAGTTGATCATGAGGACTCTGTAGAGCTTTGTGCAGCACAGAGGAGTAGAACAAGCAAAAGGGAATTTCACCGGGTCTGGGTGGTACCAGATCTCATTAAAGAATTACTTTCTGTGGGCCCTGGACATCCATCAGTCCACTCATATTCCAAATCTAAGAGCACATGAGTGTTAGAAAGACCCTGAAAAGCTGCAGCCTTCCAACTCTGCCACTACTTGCAGTCAATGAGTTCATTCCAGAGCTCACAGGGAGCAGCAACAGACCAACACCTAGACCTTTTGAGAATTCAATCCTAAATGACCATAGTGTCTCTAAGCAAAAAAAAATTGATTAATTTTGATTAAACAGATAAGGTTACATGTTGCTGTTAAACTGAAAATAACATTGTGAACTAGGAAGTTTCTTTTCTGAAATATATTACGATCAACAATTCAGTGTCATGAAATTACAGTTCAGATTTCACATGCTTATACAGTAGCAGCTAAAACACAGCATACTTTTCCCTCCTTTTCATTTAGAATTAGAAAAAGTACTGACCTAAAAAGGATTGTCTAAGTAGCATTCAAGATGTTGTCTTGAGCTCCTGAATACAGTCAACAAAATCATTTGAAACCAAAAGGACATTCAGTAACATCTGTATATATATCTGAGCGCTGTATAGCATGGACTACTCAGTGTGCAATGAAGTCATCCAGCTCTTTCTGTCTACAACTCACAAAGTTGAGTTTTGATGTGCTGCAAATACTTTTGACTTTGGTTCTTCAAAGAAATCCTGAGAAGAGGTGAAAACTGTTCGAAAACACTCCAAAAGGCCTGTGTTCTTCCAGCAACTGTTTAATTGCCAACTGAGCTGCCAATCCTTTCAGAAATGGATCAAAAAGGCACAGAAAGCAGTGACTTAGCAAAAAAAAGAAGCAACTTCCTATGTTTTGTTTCATTTTAAAGAGAAACTTTTCCTCTTTTTTAATTTGCATTTCCAGGAATTTTACAACTAGTGTGAGATATTCTGCGTTGCATGGCTCTTTCTCTTTTAAAGGGGTGGGCAAACACGCATAGGATTCAATAATGCACAGGAATGTCATATGTTTTAGGCATTACCCCATCCCTGTGAGGTCATCAGGCTTTTGATATTTCTAGATTTCTAGTGCTTACTTTAGAGCAATCATCCAAAATTAATTTTTTCTTGATCTTTCTCCAAAATTCATGGCATTCATGCTGGCTGGGGCTTTGAAGGAGAGGGGAAAAATCTTGACCCTAAGGCACTCAGCTTTGATAAGCTGAGGGCTGTGGTCTACAAAGCTGGAGGTGAGAGCAAAAGCTCTGCTTGTTTGGCTAAGTGTTGATTGACTTGCAGAAGGATGAGTACGCCCATGGGGGAGGTAGGTTATCAGAAAGTGAGGAAACTGCTACTAGCCTTTAAATTGAAAGCTTTATACCCTGTGCTTTTATAACTGATGTTTTATAGATGTAAAGTGTTCACAGCTTCGGTGACAGCATTCACTATACCTTTCTGAAATGAGCAGGCACCTGACCTCAGCTGGGTCTTTGATGTGGTGGCTTCAGCTCTTAGTATGCTTATTTGCTACAGAAGCCAGTTCTTTAAGATGACTATGATTACGCTCACATAGGGATACAAGAGCATGGGGGGGACCTTACAAAAGCAGAACCCTCTGTATTTTGTACATCTTAGATGGACAATGCTGTCCAAAATACGACTGAGCTTCACATATCACTGATGTTTTCTATATGCTTCCTTACACATTTTCCCAAGTGCGTAAACTTGGATAAGCTCCTTCAGTTCTGTAAAACTAACCTAGAATAAGCTTTTTAAATTATGTGAAAAACAAAACCCTTTTCATTCTTAAAGCATTTTCTATAAATACTGCTTTTAGAGGTCATCCATGAGACCAAGATTATTTTGATTGCTGTTACCAAAAATCAATACTACCCAAGCATCCCTAGCACTACTTTCCGCTCAGGACACAGTCCAGGCTCCCACTTCTCCCCAGCCAAACCATTGCAGAAATAGGACTAAAACTGCTTGTAATGCTATTAAAGCAATGGAAGTGTACTAAAGCACATAAGAGATCACACGAGGAATTGATGGGTTAAATAGATCTTTTTTCAGCTTAGGATTTGTATGAGGAAATGATGTACATGTAGCTGGGCGCCTTCTGGGGACGCAGCATGCACTCTGACAATGGCTTCCCTCCTTATCTAAGATCTTTTAATAAAGTGTTAATTATAAAGGCTTCTCAACTCATTGTTTAGAGTCCTAAAGAGAAGCGCACTTTTCCTGTCAAACATGAAGGGTTTGCAGCAAGTGTATTTGTCTTGTAGCGTAAGCTGCATTTTCCTGTGAAGTGATTAATTTAAATGGGTTGGAGCTGCCCTCATATGCTGCGGGTCCCATGCTTCCCAGCTCTAAAATAAATGAGAGCAATCCCTGCCAGAGACTTGCCATGGAGGGGTCCACTTTGCACCGATTCAGAGGTAGGACAGATGCTCAGGTTGAACCTGTTCCGAGTGAGACCCAACAGCCAAATGTTGCCCACAGGATGAACACAGAACCAGTACATTTAATCCTGGCTCAGGCTAGTGTATGCAAGTCTCTGATCTTGTGTCTTGGTGAAGGGTGCAAGGAAGTGTGCAGGTAGCTTTCATTACTGTAAATATCTCTATGATGTCCTGTGTTTCAGTCACTGAAATAGTAAACAGATTGGCAGATGTCATACAGCAAGACCAGTAATAGAGGTATTGAACATACCATATATATATCCAGTATATATAACCAGTATATCCAGTTCCATTAACTTTAGCCAAAATGGAATGAAACATGGGAGAAAGAAAAATCGTAAGATTATCTGCAAGCAGCACTGTCTCTAGTATGACATGCTGTGTAAAGCAAGCCTTCAAAGGAAAAATAATACCACTTTGTAGTGCTGATATTTTGCTGAGTTATTTACTTTATGACAAAAAAAAAAAAAAAAAGCACATTGTGCTGTGTGGACAAATATGAATTTACCACCTTTAAAAAACTAAATAAGAAAACAGAAGTAGATCACTATAAAAAACTTCCTGTAATACTTTGCACAAACAATCACAATTAGCAATTAACTGGGGAAAATTAGGCTTAGTCTGTTATTTTCCCAGACCTGTTAGGGTATAACCTCTTCCAACTTCACCTGGTTAAATGCAGTGTAATTCTCATGCATAAATCCCCCAAAATTCTCATAAATAGATATTAATTGAAACTTCAATTCCCATGTAGGAAGCATGAAACAAAATGAAACCAGTTAAGAATGAAGACTATCTAAGGATTTTAGATGTCTGAACTTCAATATTTCTTTTTTCTAAATGGAGAAATAGAGGAGCAGGGGGTGTTTGAGACTCATATGAGCACCAGGGCTGGTTTCACTTTGCTTTTTAGCTCATTAGCTGCATCTGCACATGCCTGTTTAACATTACAGCAGTAGAGAGCAGGAAGGCCTTTGAAAGAAAGGTCTTCAATAAGAGGGGCAAGAGCAAAATGCCAGCATGCCTTCTCCACACAGTCCCATACTGCTTATCTCATGAACTCATGTCATACGGCTTCTTTTGCCATATTTACCCCTGTGTATTTTTCATGACAAGAGGCAGTTATTGCTAGAGGATTGTTATACAGTTTTGTACTGCAGCAGCACCCAGAAGACCCAGACACAGAGCAAGCCACCTCTGTGCAAGGTGGGACCACATCAGGAAGTGATTGTTTCTGTGGAAGGAATTCCTAACATACCTGAAATTGGGTCTGAGAGACATAGGCTGAATCCAGACAATGGCCGATGAGTATAAGCACTTGCATCCTATTCGGACAAATGTTCAAACACACTTTAATGTGACTTACTAAACTGAAACATGGCTGACCAAAATCACTTAACTGAGTAAATGTGAATGCCTCTGGTTTAATCCTAGCTGAACTCTCCCAGCTGCTCCGTCTTAATCATATACAAAAATGCTGTGTTCCTCTCCAGATCCACCGCTCCCTGATCAGTACAATGAACCAGAAAAAAAGTTTGCAAACACAATCTAATTCACATTTGAGGACACCTGAGGAGCCCCAGTGCCTTCTATTTGCAACAAACCATTTTGCTAAGAACATTTGCTGTTAATGATCCTTGCTATTAAAATATGCACACTTTGGCATGGTAACTCTCTGTGCCTAAGAGGTTTGCACTTCCACCAGGCTGTCTTCATTACTTGCAAGGTGTTTTTACCACGATTACAGATGTTGTAATGGTAGAGATCATATTCTTTTGAAACTTTAGGATAAGATGTCTTGAATAGTTGTCCCAGATATCACAGTAGGAATGGTCTCATCATCCTCCAAGACATACCATCACAAAACAGGAGCTGACATTTCAGCCTTCCCCAGCAGCTGCTGACAAAGGCTCTGCGATAAGGCGTCTCAGGGCATGTGCTTCAGAAGCACTGCAGTGAAGGTCCTAACCCATGCCTTGCAACTGCCATTCTTGAGTATTTTTTACAACTACTACAGATACTGCACATGTATTAAAATCAAAATGAAAAACTGCTGTATACTTCATTCCTGCACATGGGTGTTCTACAAACTCTTCTGCTGTTGCTTTTCACAACAGTAGTAGATAACCACTGTGATTCTACCCCATGTTTTTTATTGAACAATGCGATGAAAAGATTTATCAATTTGTGTACAATAGAAATCCTCATTCATCTTTTATTATTGCACAATCAAGAAGATTTAATATAACAAACTCAAGTGCTACATGCTTTGATTGCTCTTTGTAAAAATACTTAAATACCATTCACTGGAAAGAATCTCATGGAAATTTTCTAAGTGATATATGTAGTATTTGGGAAACTTTTCTGATAAAATCTCTGTACAGCTGTGTGATTGCTGGCCTTCTCAAAGTTCATTAGGTGCTGAGCATCTTAATGAGTAGAGTGCTCCTGAATATTTTCATTTCAAAAGACCAAACTGAACCATGAAGGAAAAAGATGAAAAATGGGCTGATACAACTAACGTATGGTATATCATGAATAGAGAACATAAGCAATATTTTAGAATATATTATTCCATTTTCTAGTGAATTTAAATTACTACTAGACTCATTAGTACTCATTCTGGTTAGGGCTACCGTTCAGAGCCTAGTTTTCAATAACCACCAAACCCCCTTTGGTACTTTCAAAAAATCCTAATTCAGAAGAGTTACATGGAAGTTTACAGAAATAATTTTTTTAAGAAATTATTAGTAAAAAGGCTGGAGAAATGTGATCTAAGTTATAAACCTGTTACATGACAAAAATCAAACCAGAATTCTTCATGACACAACACGCAAAGTGTGCTGCTTTTAATACCTTTTACCGATTACAAATAAAATAGTTCTTTGTGGATGACTTCTCTCAATACAATAAGCTTCCCTTTTGCACACTTTCCTTTGGGCTCTTGCAAGAGCCAAGAACAACAAAACAGCATAGGAAAAGAAAAAAAATAAAAAAAGAGAGAGTTTCAGATTAGCAAGAGGCAGAATTTCCACTTTGCCTTAAATTTCATCCCAGTTTCACAACTTCAAGAAATTTAGATGGGGTTTGGAAAAGATACTGACATTTTGAGTGATTATCTGAAGAGCACTGAAATTTCTTAATTACTTACTGGTAGCAGGGTATTAGTAACTGCAGCTCAGTAAAGGAAGGGGGAGATAAAATGCTTTCTTAAGCACATATGTGATTCTATGTAAATCTGAACTGCTGCCTGAAATGTTTGCCAATAAAAATGAAAGTCCCACAACATAGTCACAACATGATATCTATCATATGGCTTCCTGGCTGTTGTGTATGTTTTTGCTGTGTGTAATTGACTGTGTTGGTGTTTGCACTACCTAGAATTTGCATATTAGCTCAAACACTGTAGTCTTGGTGGGCCTGGTCCTGTGAGCTCCCTCAGAGCCTCTGCCTCCCCCTGCAACCAAGGGCATGAACATGGGGCTGTCAGGAGGTGCCAATTGCTGCCTTTCACATTTGTTATCCTTCAAACAGAAACTGGATAAAAACACCCATGTTTCTACTGCCAAGGAGCGAATGTTGATGTTTCAGCCTTCAGACTCAAATACATCAGTTCAAGAGATGACAAAACAGGCTCCAGCACAGCCAGTGTTTGGGTTACTCTAGAGGCAAAGGTGTAGTGGATACAAGAGTATAGTTCTGAGATTTCGTTTAGTTTGCCCATACCCCCACGGATGTGAGTTCCTCCCTTCCAACCCTTTTCTTTTTCCTCATCTAAAATATGCAAACATGTGCTTCTGGAAATTGCACTGGAAATTTCTGGTAATTAATTCTGTCAACAAAGCTAGTGAGAACAGAGAAAAATTTCACATGGAAATCCAGCAGTCACCATCTCTTACAACAAATGCAAAGCCATGATCTTATTATCCTTACTGAAGTTATTTCCCTCAGTCCAAGCCCTCCTGCTCTGCTGTCAGTCCTGGGCTATCCAGGAATCCTGCATCTATTGTCACAGCACTTTCCCTGCACACACCAGCAGCATAAAGCAGCTGTGATGAATAAGGCCTACAGATAGAGATTTTATCCACTAAGCAAGTACAAATCATTAATAGAAATTACCTTAGTGTATGACTTGGCTGCTTCTTGTGATGCGGCTACATATGTTGCAGCATGTAGGAGAAAGAGGCACAGCAGATGCTACTGGAAGCAAAATCATGAGAAGTAAAGATGGCATGTTGCTAGCAGCTCTGGTTAGAGGCGGATGAAAGAAGATGCAGCACTTACTGGACCTACTGCTGTTGCAGTTGAAGCATCTGCTCCACTACCATGATTAAAGAATGTGTTTCCACTTCCACTGCTGCTACTTCCCTGTTTTGTTTGGGTGATGGTTTTGTTGTTTTTGTTTTTTTTTCCCTCTTTCCTTTTATGATTATTTTGCCATGAATGGAAAGAAACTGACAAGGTCCCTAAGCAGGGTCATGCCAGGCAGGCACAGGAATGGGAGGAAAGGACTTCTGTGCAAAGATGCATCAACAGTCTCCTTGAATATGTAACAAGTTAAGGATCCATTTAAAAAGAAAATCTTGACCACCAGCGAATGAGGCATCCTGCAGCAAATTCCAGCATAAACAAGCATTCACATAGCAAGTGCAAGGTTCAGGATAGGGTCAGAGTATTTAAGGCAGGTAAGTGGGAAATCTGGATTCTACTCCACACTTTACCAGGCTGAAGCATCCTAAAATCCCATATCTAATTAATCAGAACATCTTTCTGACTCACTCCTCAACAATTATTCAGGCAGGGAGAAATAGCATGTAATCAAAAGCTGTAAAAGGTTCCTCTTATATTCTGTTCTGGTCACTGAGAACACAAAATGGTGTTAAATCTGTGACTAGAGGCAGACTTCAAGGATATTAAATAATAACAAGAATATGGTGAAATTTCAGTGGTGGGATGGGAGAGACAGCAAGATAAAATTTACCTGTACTCATCTGTACTAAGGGAAACAGAGCCTCAGCCTCCCTGCCAAGGACCTGCTGCCAAAAATCAGTGTTCAGACCTGAGGGCAGCTGGAGGGAATGGTAACAATGGCAGAAAATAGTGACAGTGCCCAGTCTTTAAAGCCTCAGCCCCAGTCTCCCCAGAGAAGGAGCTACTCGCCACAGCCAGTGAAGATGGCCAGTAAATGGAATGGGCTTTTGTTAATAAGGCTTTTGAGGCTTCTTCCCCCCACAGGCTGTGCATGCATGTGTCTTCACATAGCGCATACACATCAGCACATCCTCCCACATCACCCACCCAAGCAAAGGCCATGAAAGTATCATAAAATCATGCCCCGTATGTCGTTCTGTCCCAGCTGACAGCAAGTCAGCTTATCGGGGGCTCAGACCGTCAGGGGAGCAGCTTTGATGCGCACAGACCTCTAGAACAACGAATAAGTTGGAACTGCCCTGACAGATGTCTTCAAGGCTTTGCTGCTCTAAGGGTTTCCAGTACAGAAGAGCACACTGAATACAAGAGGTTAGCTTCCTTGAATTATACCACAATACCTGAAAATACACTGTAAGGTCTTAAACCAATTCAAGTCCAGAACAGCTTTAAAGACATTAACTCCTTAAAGCAGCTAAAGGTCTCGCTACTATGAGGGCCTCATCCAAAGCCCAGTGAAATCCATTAAATGATTTCCATTGACTTCACCAGGATTTGAATCAGCCTCTAAATCCTTAAAGCAAAGTCTGAAGCAGTTACCTCATTCTGCCCCAAAGCTTTTAAATCTTTAAGCAGTTTAAAAGAAAGCGTTGACTTGATTTGTTATCCTCAGTGAAGGAAAACCCATGTCAGATGCCATTGCTAAGCCCCAAACTACCTTTACAGTTACAGTTCTCCTTTGTGTTCATTTGCTCTCTTCACAGTTTATAAAAAAAAAAAAAACAAGCAGCCAAGAAAACTAATTAGAACCCCACATATGCAACATTCATATGCTTAATTTTAATCAAGTGAAAAACTTTCCTGAATAAGTAAGTTATACAAAATTAAGCACATGCTTAATTAAGCAGTCATGTGATCAAGACACAACTAGGGGAAAAGCAGCAACTGCGTATAAGCAGAACACTGTTACATGTAAATAAGCCCCCCAAAAAAGGAGGAAACAATGGTTTTAGCTCAATGTGTACCTCAGCTAAGGCAACTGCAGATGGTACCTGCAAACACAGCTGGGAGAAAACAGGATTTTAAGAGTCCAAGCACCCCTTTAAATTCTGAATGTTGAAGGATGCCAGTGTTTTACAGAATTTGGGCTAAACACAACATCAGCCAGAGCTTCTTGTAGAAATAGAAGTCCCCAGTCACGACTGGGTCCCGTAACTGCTGAAATAACTGCCCCTGATTCTGCACAAGCAAGCCAAACTGAGCACTTCTGGGTACCTTTGCAGACAGGGTGATCTGGAATTTGATTAACACCAGCATGAATGAAGCATCTGCCCAAATCACATATCTGTTTTACTGTGATTGTTACTAACCTCTTTTGAATTGACTCCATTCCCTCCCTGTTTGGTAACATCAATGCATAAAAGCAGAAAAAGGAAGTTTTCATGTAATTACAAGTTAATTTGCTATTCAGATAACTCTCAGCCTGCAAATGACTGATAAAGACACAAAATGAGGGACCCAAAAAGTACAAAGGATGATAGTTGAACATTTCTGAGTTCATCCTGTTATCAAAAGTTCCCATCTATTACCTCAGCTTTTCTATTTAGAATGTAAATAATATTTCAACAATAAAGTGAGAGAACCAAGAGAGCAGAGTCAATGCTGAGATTGAGGGATGTTTTTCAAATCACTGGCAGGCGTTTGTTAAAAGTTTCCCTCTGTGCCAGTCCACAGGGGATATGAATTATTGCAGCTCCCATCTACAGAGCTGTAGCTTCAGGAGAAGCCCAGGCTTTTAGCTATGGATGGGTTGGCTTCATCACCTGCCTTGCTGGTCAAGATGGCGACTGTCCTTCTCCTCAAGGTAAAAGATACCTGAGCATTTTAACAGTTCTACACATATTTTCAGTGTAGAGTTTTAATAAATTGGTTCATTTTATACTATCCCCTCCAGCACTACGATATCTCCACACATTACTTGTGTATTACTGAGCTCCCAACCCTGCCATTAAGATGCCTTCTGGCAGCATGGACAGTCTGATTAAAGATACCTACGTTTTGCCCAAATCACTTAACCAACACTTCTCACAACTCAAGATGCCCAAAAGGATGGGGGCATCTGATGATCAGAACAAACACATAACTTTCATGTACTGCATTTCTACAGTGAATCCTCATCCTTAAGTTAGATGGCCCACTTGCCCTTCGCAGACACTGGGAAAGTGACCAGCGCAGCATTTCTAAGGCCAATGCCAAGAACACTCCCACCCCACTGGGAGAGCAGGAGGTGATCCTCACATTGCCCACAGCCCAGTAGAAGACTCTCCTGCCTCACCCACTTCACCATCAGAAGTGCCAGCAGTGGAGAAGGACATGTCTCAAAAACTCTCTGGGAATCAATCTTTATCACTGCCTTCCATCCAATAGCTTTGTCTTCACAACACACATGCATAAGTCAGGATACCTTGGATCAGCTCCCTCAGCTATCTGAAGCAATCTGAAAGCATTGCCTCCTATTTCTCTAGAAAATGTTCTTATAGCCAAATATGCAATATTCCCACTTTCCAACAGACAGAAGCTGAAAAGGAGTCTTGTAAAGCTCTGTTTTTTATATACATGCCTACATCATCTTTCAAATGCTTTAGTCCTTGTATGGTTGTTAATCTTAAGTCTCAGAAATGAAGTGATCCGATTTACTTTTAGGACACAACCCCACTGTGCAGACAAGTGATGCAGAGACAGCTAGGATAGTAGGGTTGTCTGATGTGTGCTAATGTGTTATCTAGAACAAACCCATTTCCTCACCAGCACTGGATTATGAGATGGGGATAGATAAAGTTAGATAGTTTTGCCTCCCTTTCCATTACATGGTATGAAGTGTCCAAATAGACCCCATGTAATAAACTCATGCCTTTGCATGGTATTTGGGTGCTACAGAGGAGAAGCCAAACTTACTTTAATGACTGATGGATTAATTTTCTATGGCCATTTTTAATACCTGGGTACTGCAATGAAAACAACCACAGGAAGAACTCAGTTTTGTTTTCCACTAATACTCACTTTGTTGATATGAAGAGATGATTTTGGGGAGCTCTGTACCCTTTCAAGTTGTATCTTTGCAATGGGAACAGATATCTTCCAGGCTCAAGCAAGTAAATCCTGCATCTCACTTCTTATGGGTTTTGTCATTATTACAAACAGAGCCCAGTCTGGAAGACTTTCTAAAAACAAGAAAAAACAAAAAAACTCCCAAACCAGAAAAACATAGGAAGATAAATAGCCATTAAAAAGAACAGCTAATGTTATAACCAGATATTAGTCATTGAATATCCTCACTCAGCCTCTAATTTCTAGAAATAATAGGAAAAAAAGGCTAAAATGTGTATTTTATGGAAATTACTATTAGATCTAAGTCTTACAACATTCCTTTGAGCTCTGGCCAGGAGCTCTGAACCTCTTCACATCAGAAATTTTCTGCAGGGTCTGGTTAAGGTTCCTTTTTGTAGCTTTACATTAAGATATGTGGGTTGTTGGACGGATCAATACAATGCCCCAGAATTCAACCTCCCCTTTTATTCAGTGATGTTCAGGTTTTAGGGAAGAAACACTACCCCTCAGCTGAATGCAATACATTTTAGAATGGTTTTCTTCCTTCTCTTAAGCCTCAGTATATTTTTAACACATCCAGCTGCTAGCTGCCTTGGCTCAGAAGTGAGCTGACCCTACTAAGGTGGCTGAAATAAATGCTCTAAATAAATGCAATAAATAGTTGACAGAGTGAATAGCAGCTTTATGGCCCCCATCACTTTCATACCACTACTGGCATAGCCAAACCAGGAGAAATTTCCAAAAAACATTCCATTTCCAGTCAGTGGAAAACATGTGATGCAGAAGTAATCCAACATGCCCTGTATCTTGTTACATTTTGATCCATATCATATATTTTGCTGGATTTCATTTGTATATCACGCTTAACCTAAAAAGGGCAAGGCTAGCTGGTTTTACCAGACATGTAGAAAAGCTGACAGTAACAAGTTCCCTTGCATCTAAAAAACAAGGGTCTTGCATATTCCTGTTTTGGAAAGTGTGTTTTAGAACTGGCTATTTTTATAGTTGATCCCAAATGAAAGTATTTCTCCTTCCTCCTTAACAGTGTCCGTTGTTTCTTGAGTTCATTAATTGATCACTTGCTTTCCCCCTCCCATCTGAAAGCTAAGTAAAAATACATGAGAAAGCAGACTGGACATCCTGTCTGTTACTGAAACTTTAGGACTACCAGATGCAGACAGGACATTTCCAACTCCTGAATAAGTTTTGACTATCACCTCCTTTCAGGTTACCACTGGGGTACATTCAGTCTTTCCATAAATTCTTAAACTTTAACACTGAAATGAAACTATTATGCCTTTGATGTCTAACATAGCCTTTGGTGCCATGCTGAAATAATTTAGATCAGAGCCCAGGAATGGTGAAAGACATATTTTCATTGTCTATAGATAAAGATTAAATAATTATTTTGGAGCTCATGTCATCCAGAATAAGGATAAAAATTCCATACCAAACCCCTAGGACTATTTCCAAATATGCATTTATACTACAGCTTGGTGTCTACACTGGCATCTCACTGCCTAAGTCACAGTGACACAGTAAAGAGGAAACTTGCTTTCTGGACAGGTCAACCTGCAGTTACGGTGGAGGCAGTGGTCTCATGAGTGGCAGGCAGCTGGGCTGCCCATCTGATTCTGGTTTTAGATGACAAGATAAGAGACAGGACCTGGAAATTAATCCACAGTAGAATAAAATGCACTCTGATGGGAAGAAGACAAAGTGATGTGTAGGAACGCTATCCACACCACAACAGCAGATGCTAATGTGCTGGTTATCAAAGTTGGTAGCATACTATTAGAACCAGAATATCATTGCCTAAATTACTGTTACATAAAAGATGTTAGATATTTGCAAATCATAGCATTCAGAGTCATTTGCCTTTTCAGAAGATAAAAGGCAGAAAATTATGAGCAGATAACCACCATGGAGGTGCAGCTGAGACAACACTGCTGAAGAGCAGGAATCTCCCCCTGCAAGCCCTCCAGCTCAGCTTTGAACAGTGGTACTTATGATTCAGCTCGTATTCACTCTATCCTCATTTATAAGATAAATAATTTTGAGATGTATCTAAAATTACTTTACAACCTTTTAATCACTGAAAATTGTGTATAATTATTATACCTGCACTCGGGTGCCAAGATCTGCTGTGAAATACTTGGCTGCTCAAAGTGTGTGGAGGAAATGCTTCAATTCCACATTAATTAATGAATTTTTATCCCCACTCCTGTCCATTAACAGCCACCATGCTTTTGCTGTGAATGGTCATTATTATAGACTGAAATAGGAACATAAATTTACTGATAATGAAAGTGTCATTTGGAGGGGCAGTCTATCATACTGTGTGCTGATATGGTCAGACCTTTTTTTGCTGTCTCGCATCTTTGCCTTGTTTCTGAAAGGCTGGCATGTAAGGAAAGAATCCTTTATTTATAGATACCTATGAAACATCTCTTTAAATAAAGTAAGAATGATTTTCAGTATTCCTGAAAATATTGCATTGGTTTTAAAATTGTTCTCTCTCCTTATCAGACATTGCAGGCCTTTGCCATGAGAACATCTCTGCCTTCCTTGCTCCTGAGATTGCTAGCCAGGTTGGGTTTGTGTTGGTGTTTTCTGTTGGCTTATTTTTTTGACAAGGAGTGTTGTTGACTCTTGGAGCAAATTACCTGGTTGACTTAATCCTTGTGCACCACTAAAAAGAGAGATTTCAGTTGATGTTCTGCATCTCTGGACCATATGGAAGGAGCTCAAGTTGTCACATATTCTACCTTTTAACTATTTAGTTCTTTACTGAATTCAGTGGATAGGATCTGATGGCATTTCATCTGCTAATTACTTTACTAGCTACAGCATATGATAAGATGCACATACATATCACATAAAAAGAGGCCTTAATAATGACAGCATTAGTGTCTAACACATCTCAAAATATACAAAATGAAATCTGGATATAAATAATCTTCAAGAAAATCTTCATTTTATACTGGTGTCAGTGTACTCTTATTTCTTGTATATGGTATATATCTACATACTTAATATAACCTAAATTACCAAGTGCTTGAAAAGATCCTCTTTCAAGATGAAGCATGTCTGCGGAAAGCTCAGTGGCTTCCCAAACCTTTTTCAGTTTGTGTGCAGCTGGACACTCACTTATGTTTAAAAGGAGTACCTATATGCAGCTATGATGAACAAATCACCATTTTTCCTTATAATCAAGCACATCATACACAAATCATGTTAAAATACCAAATATGCAGCAAAATGTCACTGCCTGCACACATACGTGTTTCTTTAAAAAATCTTAATTTCAGCCAGTACCCCTTGCTTGATACTACATTTTTTTGGAAGATATTCCTTTCAAAGTGAAAGCTATCAGCGTGCACTTGCACAGAGGTCATCATCCAGCAGCAAGCTCTTCCAAAACAAACCTCTGCACACTTGCAGCGCTCAGCCCACTTCAGATCTTGAAGTACACTTTATGACAGTTGCTTACTTCTCAAGGAAGTAGTTGAGAAATTCCTATTGCTATCTGATATTTGAAAAGGCAAAGCAATTAGATGAATAAGTTGTGGGAGAAAGGAAGTTATTCATGAGTTTCTTTCTATTGGCTTTCTGAAACTGTGGTATATGGCATGACTATATGCATGCTGCATGTATCTCTGATTTTCCCTGCAGTTCTTAACCAAAATGCTCGTGTTCTCCCAGTTCTGTCTACCTTAAAAGCCTTAAAACACAGGACTAGTTGCCTGATCCAGCCTACACACCAGACCTCAGCAGGGACCTTATGGCAAACTTGCTTTTAGTTTCACTGGCTTCCTGGTGTCCAGCAAGAAAACCCCATTATGACTAATACTGTTCTTTCCATGTGGGAGTAGGAAAGGAAAGTCAGTGTTTGTGGAGCTGCTGGGTATGATGACAGAGCAGAAACAGATTCCAGAAAGAATTATACACTTGGTAAGGGGGTATGTTTTACATAGGTTGAGGTTATGTGTTAAAGCTGGAAGATAAATTATCATCTGAATAAGGGATGGCTCCTGGGGAAATCTATATATGAAAGATGTAGGAACTTCCCCACAAAGTTCCTCCTTACAGCTTTGTTGCAGTCTTTCAGAGGACAACAAAGTCCATAGTCCATTTAGAACGATTAATACTTTTGCAGTGATTTCAGTTCAATAGATAAAGGATGTAAAGAGACTCTCTCAGAGGTGGCTGAACTCTGAGTTGGATAGGTAGCCTCAGCAGAGAAAGGAGGACAAAGGAAATGCTGTGCCCTGTGGACACCAGTTGCTGGGAGCTGAGCCCCAAAGAACAGAACAAAGGAGGACAGAAAAAATGAAGTGTAAAAAAGCAGGAGCATGCCTTCACACAGTGCGCAGGGGAAAGGGAGGAGGCAGGGCTGGACCAGCACCTGCATTGGTATACTGAGTAATACCAGGGAATAAACCTCAGCAAGTCACCCTCACCACTCCTCTGCCTTTGGTACTAGGACAAGATTAGCAGTCAGAGGGCAAGAAAGTAGCCTAACATGGTTCACATGTCTGCACAATTTTCTTCTAGCATAACTGAATAAATATTAAAAGATACATTTTTTTTTTTGCACACTTCTCCACAAGAAATAAGATAGCATGTGGTTAGAACAGTACTGTATAAGTAAGATCTTTTTCCTTGTCAATTTACAATATAAAAACATCTCAAGCATATAAAAAGTGGGGGCTTGTATCAGCGGAATTATATACAGTAGTGTATGCTTCTATATACTCAGGTTAGTACATATTTACAAGTACAATGCACACAGGATTATGCTGGGGCCAAACACTAAAAGAAAACATGCGGTAAATGGTTGCTTTAATAAGTCCTGTTCCATTGAAAGGAAATAAAACCTGAGTATTAATGAGATATAATTATATATTTAAAATCTTTTCCCTTGTGCAGTATACAGAATTAATGCCAGTAAACTCACAAACTGCAACATTCTACTCCATTACATCTGCAATGATTAGAGATAGTTTGAACATCTGGCATATAATCTGTGATAGAAAACAGCATTCTGCACTTTAATGGACGTCTGGAGGCTACACATATCTGATTTTATTTCTTTGTGTTAACTCTTTCCTGGGACGAAGAGGAGATCCAGTGCTTGAGCACCTTCTTTCTGTCTTTTGATGAAGATGCATGTAGCACTGATATTGAGCTACTCTCAAGCTACTTGCATTTTAAATATCTAAACTAAAAAGGGACCTACACTGATTTCTGAGAGGCTATTTATAATATAGACAATTGAGAAGCATAAATATTAATGTGTTAAAAACTATGAAATTCATCCAATGAAAGCAACAATTTCATTTTCAGTGACTCCAGAACATTAAATGAAACATCATTTGGTGTTCCTACATTATTTCAAAGACTTTGTGCATATCTCCCCTTCATTTGGCTTTCTTTCATAACCTCCTAGACAATAAACTGGGGTTACCGACATTCGTACATTTTTGTTGTACCCTAATTGTAAGTATGCAAGAGCTTCTTTGACTGGCACTGACTTTCATTGAAAAAATTAGATTATTTCTCAGCTTTTGCAGGGTGTGTTTTGCCCCAAGCTAAACAAGAAGGTTTTAGCCCTACTGTGTTCTGCCGGGAAAAGAGAGATACTAACTTGAAAGGCAAACGAGTCTGACAGCCTTATCTCTTGCCTTACTTACTGAATATTAGCTAATACCAACACCTAAAGAGACCTTGAAATTAGACACTGAGTAGTAATTAAGACTGATTGAAGAGTGGTATCAGAAGAGATCTGTGTCACTGTTGGAAGGATTCAGCATTTAGAGTGACCTGACATGTTAAATATGAGCATATTTCGGTATTAGAAAGAATATCTACCACAGGAAAAAATGCCATAGTATTAAGTAGTTTTGTTATCTGATAATATATGTGTCAGGGGCTTACTCAGTTGCCATGGTGTAACAAAAGCCACAGTTGCTGGAGAGCTTCTGTTGAAGACTAATAATTAGCCTAAACACAAGTGCATTAAGCAGTCCTCAGGTACTCAGGACCTTCCTGCAGGGGTTCACAGGGGCATCAGAAAGTTCTAATGAATGCATTACCACATAGAAACATTTACACCACACATATGCTATACATACAGAAAAGCAGAAAGCCTGGAGACTATCATTTAAGGCTAAAACTACCTAAATACGAAGCATGTGCAATACATTAGGTTGCTATTGAATTGGTTCATGTATTTCTGCACAGTGGAAAGCTTGCAGCCTATGGAACAAAAAGAAACATGAACAGTGTTCATTTGTAAACCAGACTGAACCCATTTCAACAAAGATTAGGAAAAATTGGCCTAATTATAGATGATGATCTAATACGATTTGGTTATATTTAATGGAAGTCAGAAGCAGAAAGTTGCATGCTACTTCTAGTTCCAATATCTGACTAATGGATCAGTGATTTCTTAAGTGCCAAGAGGTCCAGCCCCTTACAGATTTGTCACTTTAAAAACAAAAAAAAAAGTCATTAGATGCAACAGCTGAACAACATTGAAGGATAACTCAAAATCAGTTTCTTGAGGAATCATCTGCCCAGATCTAATGAATCCCTGAAAAGTGTCTGGAATTAGGCCATTCGTATTTTACCAAAGCACCTACATTGTCTTTGATTTAGTCAGAATTTTTGCCAATATCATCAAATGCAAAGATCAGCTCTGCAGCTTTGGGGCTCAGTCCTGCTCCAGCTTCAGTCAATAACACTCACTGGAAAAACAGGTTGGTTTGGACCCCAAACAAATAAGCTTCCTTTTGATGGTAGTTCAGTGAACATCCAAAGAGGTTCTCTCAAAACGACGGGCATACTTAACCTGGATTTGCTTGACCTCCACTACCTGGTATTGTAAGCAGAGATTTTAGCAGAGATAATTCACTGGGTTAAGTCATTAAGTAAATTATTTCAATGTTAAATTCCAGGAAGAGTGATAAGTTTGGGAAACCTATACAATTCCATCTTTCCAAGCAAGTTATTCAGAGACCAGAGTTGCCAAGTCATTTAGCACAGAAACTTGGAAAAATGAATCTGTGCCATAGATCAGATAAAACCACTCCGTGAAGTTCATGCTGGGAAGAAGGGAAACATAAGAAGGAAAGGGCTTAAGAAGTTAGGAAAGCACTTAGACAAGATAAGTGAAAGGGCTTAAGCAATTGGGAAAGCACTTAGACAAGATAAGTGATAGTTCAGAACTGCAGGGGATGTTTAAAGCAGATTTAGCTTTCAGGTGAAAAGCTGAAAACCCCTAAACCAGGGGCTTTAACTAAACAGCAGGTTTTATAAGCGTTTGATGGTCCAGTTGTCCTCTGCTGCTCCCAGATGGTGCTTATGGACAAGTCACGACTGAGGCACTCATGATAGTTTCCCTCCTGCCAGCCACGGAAGACAAAAGATGCCCATTAAAAGCCACAAACAGAAGAAGTCAGGTCTTATGACTGTAAAGGCAAGGGAAGAGATCAAAGTCCACCTGTCTCAGTGACAGGATAAAGGAAATTAGACTGACATCATTCAAGCTGTTTGTTTCACCACATACTTTAATGCTTCATATAGCAGTGATGAGACTTTGGAAAAAAGGACCACATTACACAGCCAATTCACCTATTAGTTACTATATATGTTGTTGTCATGCAAGTTTGTCCCCAAGTCCTCTACAATGACTCATCAGAAAAGCCACTCCAGTGATGGGCACCCCCATCTGTCCTGTCACTGCAGAGGAACTGCAGAGCACCTACTTTGCTTGGCTCATGGGCAAGAAGACTTCGGAGAACAGCAGCATGTGATTGCAGCAGACAGCCTGGGCAAAACTATCAGAAAGAAACCTTACTTACCTTGGCCTTATGATTTCACCTACTGAAACAGCACATTTAACCTTAGAAGCAGGTGAAAGAGTAAGACATTTCCATGGGTCTCAAAACTACAGCTGATGAACCTGGAAGTTTTGTAGCATAAAACAAATATATTTTTTTAGCTTAATAAACAAGGAAATCAGATCAAGAGATTAAGATATGTTTGGAGATTTGCTTCCTTTTGTTCTTGGAAAGCACTACACATAGTTAACATACACTTAGCTTTGTATTAACACAAAACTGCAATTGATCACCTTACCAGTAAAGATGAAAAACAGACTTGCCATATACTGTATAAAACAGCCATTCTGCAGAATGGAAAAGCCTTGCATCTAGCAAAGAGTCCTACTGGCTACCCCAACTAGCTCTGCTGTAGCAATACTCAGTTGCATACACTTGCAGAGCTTGTATATGTTACAGGCTGAATTCATGCCAAAGGCTCCAAATATAGATAGAAAATTAAGTTGAAAAGCTTTTTTCTCACATAATTTTACCAAGAGGTTTGGAGCAACAAACCAATTACTTTTCCTCAAACTCTGCAGGCCTTTAAAGATGTAATAACTCTCAGTACTTGGACTGCAAAGGGAATAACTCACAACACAAAGCAGAATGCTATAGGGCAATGCCAACACCAAAGAATATTTCAGGTGTTTCTCTTGCAGTGTGCCCCAGGTTAGAAGACCCCATGGAACTGAGGTGGTCTTCAAGGATGCAGCAGAAAGTTGGGTCAGAAAGCTCTTCAGACTGGGAAAACATACAAAAGAGATGCTACAAATTCTTTCCCTCTGTGTTGTGACATTCTGGCAGCCATTTATTCTGGAGAACGCATGCACAGCACACTCTTGTAAGCATTCTCCATTCTCTTAAACCACAGAGGCGTTTTTGCTCCTTCTCCAAAATAAGTGACACCACATCTTGGGGTACAGTTGCATCCACAGCCTTGATCTACTTGAGTCGGAGTCTAAGAACTGCTTTTATTCTGAAGAGGCAGCAGTCCAGGCGACAGTTGCAAGGAAGGTTTACCTTTCAGCTAATATACCCTAAAGTGTCAAAAAACAGAATAAAGTTACTTCCTATCTTTTCACTTAATCTCATGATTCCTAAATTAGGTTTATGAGCACCTCGTGTTTTGATTTGGCAGAACTCTAAACCACGATATTGGCACAGAACAGGGGCAATCAGGTTCACAGTTTCAGAGGTGTAAAGCTTTGCACTGCATGACAGAATGGCTTGTGCGGGGAAGTCCACCCCCTCTCACAACCATGGGGACATGCCCAGGAGCACCCTGCTCTGCCTTCCACCCCCTGTCCTCTGCTCATTCCTCCTACGCAGACCTCCATCCACATTGATGAGGCAACGCTTAGCTTTTCCTGGGCAGACAAACACTGTGTCCCCATGCCTGAAAGGCTCTGGGTGCTGCCATAATAAGTATATAGCAAAGAAATCTCCAGTGCAGACAGCCAGGAAGGATGGAGCCAGGGGAGTTCAGGAGTGACTCCTGCCTGCTCCTGCCCATGGGCTGGAGCCTGCTCTCCATCGCAGCTTCAAGGGGCTGCTCACCCAGATGCACAAGCACTCTGTTACCCAGACCAGTGGGAGACTTGATCTCTCACACACATCAACATCTAAGAGTAAGAGCGAAGAACACTCCTGAAACCAGGTAGGAATTGCAAAAGTGCATTTTCCTCTGAGAGGAATCTTGCTTTTCATTAATGAATATATCAGAAGAAACCAGTGGAGAAACATGTCTTGTTATCTGGCTTCTTAGATGGTAGACTTTGGTTCATTAGCCTTAAAGCATATCAACTGTATAACACTATTTATTCCATATAGAATAATGATCTACTTTAAAGGAATACAGTATTGCCCATGCAGGAAAGATTTCAACCATTTTTCACAGCTTAAGCACACACTAACCCATGTAAGTTAGAGATACAGATAAAAAAGGATTGAAAGAAAGTAGGTCCAGAGAAGAAAGGCAAAACCTAGGTATCCATACCCCAGAGCTATGTAGATCTGACTGTACATTAGCTTCAAGTTACACTATTCAGTCTGACAGCCTTTACTCTTTAGCAGTATTTAAAGAAAGAAATAAAATTAAAGATAAACATGCTCAGCTCCCCTTTTGAAATCAGGAAGCATACTAACATTAGATTTGGAGCTTTCTGTCTAGTTGGAAAACAAGCTGTTGCACTCATATTTAACGTATATGACCGCTGAATTAATGCAGAACTATGTGGTAGCATATAGCTCCACAGGCACTTTAACAGCCCCTTCAGAAATACCAGGATTTTAATCTTACAAGCCTGCAACAGCAATATCTCTGCAGTGTTCAACCTATATTTTTGACAATAAAATTATATAAAAAAAGATGCTTTAAACATGCAGTATCTGTGTCTGAAAATTAAATATATCAGCCATTAATTTTTCCCCTCAAATTACTAAAAAGCAACAGTCCACACTAAAGACTAACTGTTTGTAAAATTGGATTTTTAAAGATGAAGTCCTTTTTAAGCCAAGGCTGGTCAAAAGAAGCGTTAGAACAATTCTACAACTGGAAAAAAAATTAAGCTGCTCAGCTAATACACCTCAGTGAAAAAAAAGTGAATTTATGGTGCTCACATCAGTGTTTCAAACACTGCAATTTAAAAGACTGAGGATATTACATTAAACCCCACAAGATGTGAGGCTCTAGAGAAGCAGAGCCACAGGTAATGGGGATACTGATCCTCCTACCCCAAGGTGGGAGTGCAGATATGACCAGGGGCATCATAAGACACAAACCAGGCTTCAGCTCCAAACCTAGCATCCCTGAGTCGCAGGGCACATCTCCTCCTTCACACCCACTGCAGGCAGTACACAGGACTGGGACAAATATGCATTGCATGGCAGCTCTCTGCCCCCAGACAAGCTCCAGGCAGGGACTGCTCAATGTTCCTATCCCATCCACTGCCACTGCACCCAAGACCCAGGGGCAAAGCCCTGGGTGTGCCAGGGGCAGTGGGGATGCTCAGCAGAGATGCTCCAGCTACAGAAAGACAGCTCTGCACCCGAGTACACACAGGCCACCACCTTAGCATTTTCTTGGAAGCGGGGGGTGGGGAGGGTGGTGGTGGTGTAAATGTTCTAAGTTTGAAATGTCAAAGGAAATTGTTTTGCAGACAGCCAGTTTACAACTTCTGCAGCTGGGTGCAGTTGTGCTCCGAGTCCCAGCTGGAAACCTGACTTTCCAGAGGCTTCACCAGAGCCACACTCCCTCCTCTTCTCTGTGCTAGTGAGAAACTGCATCAGCTGCTAAGTGGCCTAATGCAAACTGATGTGGCAGTTTCAATTCAATTGCCACTGCACAAGTAACACCACAGCAAAAGTCACCACTGTGATTGGCATTAGCTTGAACTGTTATTGTCATTACTCATGCAGTGCCATTGAGGTGTACGGTCCTTGTTGCCTTCGCAGCCAAGCAACTGGAGAGTTGATGCGCGCAGCTCCATCACAACCTGTCAAAGCAGCACACTTTACTGAGGCACACACGCTGTCCTCGGTCGGAGGTGGCAGAGAGTACTTCAGGACAGTGAGTCTGCCGCCTCTCATAGTTCAAGTCTTCAAACAACGTCCATGTACTGCAGCTTGAAGTAGGAAGGCTGCATTTAAAGGTCTCTAGGAGTGGCTCTGGGAAAGGAGCAGCAGGTTATCCATGCTCCAGAGACTTGGGGAACAAGGTTGCTATTTTTTTTTTTTTAAATCATTAACAGGCAAGGATGAAGCATAACACTGCGGTTTACTGGTGTATAAGCACCTGTGGTTGCTTCTTGCATTATCACTCATTAGATGGCTTTTAACTAATTATAGCTTGTAACTTTCATGGAAATAAGCAGCCACTGTACAGCAAAGCCAGGGAACCCATATTTGCTGCAAACCAAGCAGGCAGGTAAGCAACGAGCACCCCAGTCCTGCAGCACACCCCACACCAGGCAGCAGCAACCTCCAGGAGGGCACTCAGCTCAGGGCAGTTCTGACTTCAGGCACAGTTGCATTACTTACTCCCTGTTGTAGCCAGTCTAATTTTAAGTCACTGGAGTCACTGCACATCTACCAGTTCTCCTGGGAACTTATTAAAGAGTTTAGAAGAGCTACACTTGGGAAGTTGCTTTTACTCTGTCTTATCTCATTGCTCCTGGACTCTTTCAACCATCCCCATGTAGCTCTCTAGCCTCTTAATTTTCAGCGTTTAAGCTGAACTACCCCCTGCATCAGATCCCCTCCGCAAGGAGGAAACACACCTGCAAGCAGCCGTTTTGTTTCCTTCACCCCGGTGCCACCAGGACTACCCTGCAGCCCGCGCCACTGCCCGCAGCCGGGCTCTGCCGGGCCTCCCCCTTTACCGCCGGGGCGGCACAGCGCAAGCGCCTGTACTGCAGTGACAGACACCGGTCCTTAGAGCCCGGCCCCGGGCGAGGCTGCAGGCGGCGGGGGAGGGCGGCCGCCCTTTGCGCGCTTCTGGATGCTGGGCGTGTGGTTAGGGTTTGGTAAATAACAGGGAAAATGGCATTTCCCATGCACTCTGTTAGCGGGGCCTTCAGAGGTGCCCGCTGGTGCTCCGAAACATCCACAAACCTTAGCCCAGGCCCAGGGTTCTATGGGAAGCCGCTGCTTGCCCCTGCGTGCCCCTGGTCCCCCTCACCTTTACTGCTTCCCTGCTTCCTTAAAGTATTTCTTCTCTAATCATGGAGTATTTTTGCCTTAAGACCTGAATTTATGTTTCTTCGGGTTAAATTTTTTACTGTTGCCCATTTTTTCGTCTGTTATTTCTGTCGCCAGTGATGTTTGCAATAGCTACTAATGTACTGTCATTTGCAAATGTAATTAGTGTGTTTACTTCTTTCTTTCTTTAGCTCATTAATAAAGATGTTAAATAAAAATATGCCTTCCTCTGCTAACAACATCCTCGAAATAGTTAGGGAGATGAGATCCTAAGGTAATAAAGAACTGTATTATTGGACAAGACTTTTCCTTGCGTCTTTCAGCATTTGCCATGCTCATTATGGGCAATTAAAGCATAAACCAACTTTCTCACTTCACACCCAAAGTAATTTTCCTCTCTGTTCTGTGTTTGCATGTATAGGTTGCATACATAAAGAGCAAGACCAAACGCCAGTTGGCAGCTTGTTAGAACAGAGGTAGCAAGGTTTTCTCTGTTCTGAATGAAGAGGAGTAAAGTGTAGCCATTTGTTAACCTTTTTATGTACATTATCACTATTTTCAACAAAGGAAAGTAGCATGAGTGCTTTTAAAACTTTACTTACTGTGATTACTGTAGCTGTGTCCTAGTACACCAGCTTGTATGTTTATTGCACATCCATAATTCAGCACATTGTCTGTATCCACTAATGCATCCAGGATTTCCCATGACTCGCTAACTATCCTCCTTCCTCTGATTTTGACAGGGCTGGGAACTCTCAGCAGTTCATGGCACTGGCTCGCTGTTGGGACAAAAGGATGCGTACTTCTTTTCACCTTCAGGAACATGTGCTGAAATTAACTCATGGCTCTAGTGAATTGGTGTGAAATGAAATAATATCAGTTCCCCTTAATCTTCTATCTATCTGATGAAGAGACAGCAAAGAAAAAACAAATGCTTACAGCAACAAACAAACAAACACAAAACCAAGAAACAAGGCAAAGCAGAGAGAAAAGTCCAAGGGTACAGAGGGGCTAGTTTATCAAATTAATCTAATTTCTTCATCTCATGCTCAGCTATTTAAACAGAATTTACATAATACATTTATTTAAAGGAGAGCCTTTTCTCTGGGGGCCTTCTGGCATTAACGTGTGTGGAAACAGGAGTTGTTTTTTTTTCTTTGTAATGTATGAAGGAAGACTTAAGATCAGTGGATGCACATTTGGGTAATCATAAATTAATTGTAATGTAAACTTTCACAACATGTTCAGAGCATGTTGAGATTTTGTTTGATTTTGAATTGCTCCAAAATGACATCTAATTATATACTAGTGATTAACATGTTGGTTGCTACTAAGAAATAGCAATGAAGCAAACATTACAATTCAGTATTTGAATTTACTATGGGTTGGATTTGTTGGATTTTTTGCCTTTTTTTTTAATGCACAGAGGAAACATGGTGGTAAATTCAAATACTTAGACAGGTGCTGCAACTGTTTTTCCTCATTTGTGAAAATTAGGGATTACATCACTACAGGAAGGAAGGAAAAGATGGATCTTGATGGCTGCTTTTCTCTTCTTTCTCCGTTTTTCTTCTCTTGTCTATCTGCCCTCTGGAACACAACTCAGTACTGGGACCTGGCCTACAAGCGTGGGTCTGGGTTTGCTGTTGGAGGCTCAAGCTCTCTCTGGGGCACAAGGCAAGAGAGAGCAGCTCAGCATCTTGCCTGGGTCAGTGTGCTGGGGTTCAGCAGCAGTCCTGCCTGCAGCAGGACCCATGAGCAGTCCCAGCTGAACCAGCTTCAAGCCCCACCCCACCTGCAGAAGCTCCATCCTGAATCCTCTGCTCCCAAGTGTGACAGTTTGCCATCACCTTGGGAAAACATGTCTCTCCTTTGACCTGAAACTTTATCTAACAGTGGTGCCAGGTCTTTGGTGCTTGAGTGATTCATCAGTTCTTCATATTTCCGCCCGTGTGGAATTATTTGACCAAATAGGAAAAATCAGTAGTTAGAACAATACATGCTGTGTTCTGCAACATTTTTGTCTGCTTAAATGGAAACTGTATGTCCTCCTTGGCTGCAGACAAAAGCTGGCTGACACCTACCTTCTCTGAGACAGGGCTAGGGGATGAGAAGGTGGTTGGCACTCAGGACTAAAGCATATGCCCATGTGTAGCATTTACCCTGTCACTCCTTGTTTAGTGCAGCACTTCTTTGAAATAAAAGTTTCTGAAGCATTGGAGGAAAACAGTATTTTCAGTGTGAGCTGAAAGTAGAGACTTAATGAGGTCTAATTTTCATCTCTGAGTCAAATACTGTCCCACATTAGCTCACTTTTCCATTCTCACTGGAGTGAGAATCACTGCCCTCCAGCCTTAGTGCTTTGGTGTTAGCTGGAGATTAGCAATAGCCTTAGCTGGAAGAAATAAGGGCTTGGTTTTCCATGGAGACACTTCTACAGTTTGGGTTAAGTGAACAATATCACATTTGCTTACACTGGCTCTGTACAATTGCTGCCACATCTTGGGTGCCAAGTGCTGTGTTAAAGTCCCAGGGGTGGGGCTGGCCAGTATTGTACAGTAAATGGGCATCTCTCACCCCTACCCAAGCAGGAGGATTTTACCAGTTTCACCTGGGAAAGGCACACCTTTGGGTGCCATCCTTTTCAAATGGAGCCCAAAGCACAGGGCAGCCTCTCCAACTTCCCTCCCACTTCTGTCAAACAAATATTGATAGGATCAGACACTTTTTTGCAGTAGTTTAAGCCTTTATAACCTAATTGCAACTGCATAAGACTGCTCAACTGACTTTTGCTCAGATGGAGATGACTGAACTCCCTGCAGTTAGCTGGAAATGAGCATGGCCATGAGGCTGTGGGAAGGTGACAGCATTTTCACTAGAGCAAGTATCACTGAGCGCTGACAGGACACTCAGAAGGTGGTTCTGCTCCTTCTGAACATCATAAATGTTCTGCCATTAACACCCATGGAAGAAGAGGAAAGGAGTAGGCATTAAACACAATTCTAAGGACAAAGTGTTTATCGCATAAACCAATAGCATTTGGAGGCATCAGCTTAGGGGAAGCCTGGGGCGGATCAATGACTTTGGAAAGCCTGGTTGTTTTTCAAAGCTAATTGAAAATGAATATTTTCTTAGTGCCTGGGTGAGCTGGGTTTGCTGACACCAGTACCACGAGTGAAGTTTGAGGGGAGACACACAGATGACAGTTGGCACACAGATATGACTTTGTTGCTCCACAGGGTCAGTGTGCGTCGCTTTGTTGAAATACTGCCTGATTATAGCTTTGGAGATACCTATATTTTTCACAGCAGATTTCTTTACAGAAAATCACCAGTTGTCTTTGCAAGTAGCCAACCTTTACCGAATGCTGTTCCCATTGTGCTAAGTGCTGGCTTCCACCAGCAGCGTGGTCAGGACTTAGCGCAGATCTGGAGCAGCAATTCTCTAGTGAAGACAGATGCACCACAGTCACAGATACTGTGTGAGGGACTTTTAACAAAAGAGATTTTCTCCATTGGGATTAATAACTCCATTTTTCTTTATTAATCCTTGTGTTTCACTCATTCATGCATCAACGTCTTTCAAACAGAAAACAAGTGAGAAAACAATCCCCGAAGACTAAAATCCAAAAAAATAATAAGGAAGCACAGTGGTATAACCTAAAGAGAAATCACATACTCTGTGTTACTTAAGGACACATTTTTTCCCACAAAAACCTCTCTTTCAGAGAGAAGTTTTTTTTTCTCTAGTTTCACCATCAAATTTTTTAACTTCACACAGGTGGAATTTCAGGAGCTACAGTGATTCATCACATCCCATGGTTTAGATTTTCAACCCCTTAGTCCATATTTATGCTCCTCAGTAACTAGCTGATGTTTGGAAATGCTGACTATCCATTCTTGGCTTCTCTAAAGTGTTGAAAATCATACACATCAGGACACTAAATATGGAGTCAAGGGGTTAAGTAAGTTCCTACTGAAAGAAAAACTGCAGCATGTATACATTTGTGTATATACACACACAGTTATTACATATATATAATCATATGTATCAATTTCAGTTCTTTATGTTTAAATTATCTCAATTATCACTAAGGATCTCACATTCAGCACCTCTTTTTAAATATCAAATTTGCCTTCAACTCCATCTGCTGAAATGTAACTGACCTACTACTGCTGTGTGCACGAGACAAAGCTTGTGTTATTTATGTCTATACAGGTAATTGATGTGTAATATATAGCGAAACCCTTGATTTTGAAAATCTGTATATCAAGTAAGAATTAATGACTGTGAGCATGGTAATTTTCATTGATTGCGATATCAGTAAGTGAACATTCTCAGCACCTCTGCTGCATAGTGCAGTGCCATAGAAACCTGGTATTCTTTTAAAACATCAGAAAGCTAAGAAAAGCATAAATAATTAACCCCCAAAAGAGGGGTGTTTGCACCTCTAAGAAAAACAAAAAAGGATTTCTTAGACCTTCAAATCCTGGGGACAGATCCTCCCATGGATGATATGGTGGATGGCATTTGATTTACACTAGTGGTGGAGAGCCCCTCAGCTTGCACATGCTGTGAAGTTTGCCTTCTCCGCCTGTATTCAGCACCCTTCCTCATTGCTCGGTGGAGCAGCAATATGAATGCTGGTCATAAGCACAGAAAAAAATGGACTGACAGAGAATTTGATGAACAGTTTGTGCCTGTACAGAGTCTTTCCCTCCTCCCATCTTTTTAGATTTCAGTTTGCTTTTCCCATCCTCTTGGTTGCTAGCAATGCTGTAAAACCTTTAAAATATTAAGAAAATTACATCTGTTTCATCTCACTTTAAATATAGTGTTCGGTCTTTGCAAGTGTTACTTCATACTTCAAATGAATAGCTCACCCACCAGGTAAGCTGCATTTTGTTGCTTACCATGTCTGTCTTTGCACAACATGTAGTACATGGGCATAAATAACAGTGTGCTATATAAATAATACATGTATGAAAGGCTGTAAAACACCGAAGATATATTTGTACTTTTACTTACGAGAACATTTTAAAAATGATTGCTTTGTTCACCACATGGGTTTTATGTGCTGAATGGGGTGCACACAGAGAACGTTTTCCAAAGTTGGTTTTTTCCCTTTCCTCCAGGTCACACTAGCGTTATAGTTAGCAAATTGATAAGGTTCCACTGTTAAGCTTTATTACTTGTGACATGAGCCTATGACACTTTATAAAAAGAAGTAATCCAGAACAATCTCTAGGTAATTAACACCTAGATAAACAAACATAAATTTCTATATTGCATTTATTTGGACTACCACTCAAATACGCGTGAACCATGCTTTTTTAATTAAAAGATAAATCTACGTGACACTTAGCCTCAAACTTAATTATTCAGCATCGTATAATAAAAATAGAGCCCATTAAATGTGTCTTGCTCTGTATTTCTGTATTAACAGCAAAACAGTTCACTCTGGGATCATTTAAATATTATTCTTCCTCTTTTCATGTGATTTCCCTGTTCACTGAGACCCTTTGGTTAAAATAAAAAAAAAAAGAAAAAAAACAACACAAAAAAAAAACCACAACAAAAAAGCCCCCAAATGTTGCCTTGAACAACACAACAGGTGAGGAGCTACAGAACTCCTCACAGCCCCCATTGCACTCAGATGGGTGACTTTTTTAATATGACATTACGCCACAGCTTTACCTTCCCTCCTTCTCCTCCCCCTCCCCAGGCTTCCCCACAGAGACGTACTTCCAGCATGGTGGATCATGCCAAGCAGTGATATCCAGAAATGAAAAACACAGTAGTTAAAAATAATTTCACTGGGAGCATGCTTCAATACACAAGGTGAGCTTTTATAATATACTGTTACAATACAGATGTTAGACAGATAGGAGAGGTATTCAATTCCCAAATTAGAATAGGAAGAGGGGTTATAGTCCTTATTGAAGTTTAAAGAAGAAACATCCTAGAGCAGATAGCAGCCATGAAGACCCATGTCAGGACACCCACCATCCACATTGGGATGATGCAATCAGCAGCTGTGTAACAAAATACCTACATAGACTTGGGTTAGACAACCACATTCCTCTTTTAGACCTTCCTTCCCACGAACTGCTGTTTGGCAATGCCACGCTTTGCGCTACAAGGTCTCTTGGTGGATGTTTTTAGTATATATATATATATATATATATATATATATATATATACACACGTATATATATGTATACACACCCCATTTAATGGCTGGTTTGTACATAAATTGAGGACCACAAAGGGGACTGTGTTTGTAAGGATTTCCAGGTAGGTGCAATGAGATGGGCCTTACTCCTTAATCAGGCTTTCACATTTTCATTTATCATCTACTGAAACCAGAGGCAGGAAAATCTTTGGGAGAACTGCTCCTGCTAACCTCAAACAGGTTTTTTCCCTGGCTGCAGGACACAGGGATTACCTGAAAGCCTGAAAATACCAGAGTGAGGCAGTGTTCAGCTCTACGCCTGGAGCCCATCCATTCTTGAGCAGTTTTACATGATACAATTCTGCACCTAGTAAGAATGGTCCTCCACCAGAGAGGGTGTGAAAGACCTAAACTTTGCAAAAAATAAAAATTGTTCATTAACTTCTTGGGTTTTGATTAAAATTTGATGCATTACACATTTTATTCTCTGCAGATGGAGACCTGTGGCCTCTGCCTCCACTGCAGTGAATTGGCACCACCTCTGAAATTCAACCTGCCTCATTCACAGGTAACATTTAACCCCTCATTGAAACTTTCTGCCACTGAAAAACTGAATTTCCACAATGCTGTTCTTTAATTCTTAACTCTTCTAGACAATTTTGGTATCTTTTGCTACCGGAGAATTGAAGCTATTGCATAACTTTATTACTGTGGGTACGACTGGCTTCATCTAATGTGAAATTTTCTCTTATCTAAATATGTTTTCCTTGCCAGTTTTTTTTGTTTGCAAGGCCTCTCCTCTCTCCTCCTCATACTTTCTGTAGTTTCACAGATTTGGCGCATCTTTTTTTTTTTTTTTTTTTTTTTTTTTTTTTTTTTTTTTTTATGTTAATCACCTACTTTTTCTAAGAATTGAAAAATCCTTTAATTTATTTGCTTTCAAATGTGCAAATAAAACCTTAACCAGGAAGAAAAAAGATTCATCCAGGAGAATGGGAGTGCACCTTCATATGCTTTGAAGTGTGGGCACCTTTCTTAACATGCACCATAACAGTAAACCTTACAATTTTCTAAAGCCAAATATATGCCCTATACAAAAAATCTTTTTTTAATGTGAAAACATGACTTTATACATCAGTGTATGATACACACTTCAAACACTTTCAGATCAAAGCTTGATATATCCCCAAGTTTTTTACTATAGTACATAAGTAGTGGCATATAAAACAATTATTACTACATGCTAAAACAGATTTCCACAGTCTTTTAATTCAGCACAATATATATAATATATATATGCATATACTGTATATAGATTTGTTCAAATTAATAAATGGACTGAGCACATACACCCAGCATAACACACTCTAGTAAAAGCCTAACAACTGCAGATTTACTGACATTAATTTTTTTTTAATCTGACAAAGCTGCAGAAAAGAATGTTTTAACTGCTCCTAATAAACATAAGCAAGTAGGAAAACTTTTTTTTTCAGAGGTAGAGGTTTTATTGCGTAAAACACTGGGTAAAACTGTACTGCTTCAAAGACATTTTTATTCTAACAGCAGAAACAAAACAATCAGTGCTGAAAAAACAACTTTTAATTCTTCTATACCAGAATAAAGTTCTGTCAACTGACGTATCATAATAATAAATAATGACCAAGAATAAACTTTAAATACAAAGTTTTCTAATTGTTACAAGCATAGCAACAAAATCCTCTACTCTATTTATCTCCAATTTTCTCCAAGATAGAAATTTTTCTTTGTGTAGGAATGTAGACAGTATTATGACCAGTATCACAGACTACAGAAGTTACAGAGAAAAAACTTGACATGTTTAGATATGAGAAGCATGATGATATTCAGGAACTGACAATGCATCACTGCTGCTGTCACTTGTTTGTATTACAAGTTACAAATGTTCTGGAGAAAAGGGCTATGTCAGAGGGGAGGATAGGGACAGTAGCACCTGACCAAATGGAATCAACACGCACATCACAAGGAGCGAGAGATGTTTCCAGTGTCACAAACAGAATTATTGCCTGTCGTATTTGAAAATGCTCAGAAGACACAAAAGAATACTGAAAAAAGCTCAAAAAGTGCAAGAAATGGAATGTGGTGGGCAGTTTAAGCTTTTTTTTTTCTTTTTTCTTTTTTATTTTGCTAAGATACTGAAGGCGGCGCAAACACACAAAAGCAAGCGACTGACACAGTCACCAAACACAGTAGTGCAGTTAAAATCCTAAAGCTTACTACAGTCAGAAAGTTCCAATAACATTTCAATCCTTTATCTAGGATCATAGAAACAGTTGCATTAAGTTTATCAGCTCGATTTAAGTAAGGCAGTGAGAACTATACTAGAAAAACAAGAAAAGCAGCTTGCTCTGTGCCAGATGGGTCCAAGTTACACAGTGACCTCATTTAAACTGAAACTTCAGTTGGATGACATCCTTTCCGACAGCATATGCAAACCGTATTCCTTATTAGCCTGAGATTCCTTTTTTCTAGTCTCAGGGTAGCGCTAAGGATTTTATTTACATTGATTGCAGTTTAGTATTTTTTGTAAACTGCTTTCGGCAGAGCTGAAGTTTTAAGGCCCTGGGGTTTTACTCTGTGCTCCCAGCCTGCAAAGAAATATTGACTTTTTTTTTTTTTTATTCCCCTTTATTTTTTTTAAAGCCTGGATAACTTTGTTTTAGAAGAAGTTAATACTTCTCTACCATCACAATAAACAGCACCAATTTTGCTTCTGTCAAAGGAAGTACACTAGAAGGCTAACATTTCAGGCCAGTCAGAGAACTTCAGAATAAATCTTTAGTTATTATTCTTACTTTTTTAATTATTATTATTTTTTAAGTATGTGATTCATTATAGTCTCTCAAAAGCTTTCTATGTGGCAAAGACCTTCCTAAATTTGGAGCATCCAATCAGTAAAAAAGCTAAAATCTGCAAAAATAGAGAACACATTTGTTTTACAAAACCAAAGAAATATTGGCTAAAACACTTTCCTTCATTAGAGACAAAGAGCAGGAAGTTTGGATTCATATTTTAGGTGAAGCTGCTTTATAAGAGCATGCTCCAGAAGAAACTTCTGCACTATGTCTGTAACACTTACAAAAACTAACACATGAAAATTAACCATGACGGGGGAATCCTTCATTCAAGTGTAAAAAAAAAACAAAAGTAAATTTAGGAGAAGTTTGAAATTAACCAACAAGAAAAGAAGAAGAAAAAAATTTACCAGCCTTCTATGAAATAAAATTCTGTTTCTCACCAGTTTCTTCTACAGATAAGGGTGACTAGTTTCACTAAACAATATTTCTATATACTGTACTTCTACTTGTATAGTAACTTACTTCTTCACCAACATGGAAAAAAAACAAACAAAAGAATAAAAGCATTTCCCTCAATACTGCAAGATGATTACAGAAGATGGAATTACACTTCAACTCTGCAGTGACACACCAGGCTGCAGATTTTTTATTTTCTAACCATTGATTCATTTGGCTGTATATTAAAAAACAAACAAACAAAAAAAAAAACACAAAAGAAAATGAAATATCACAATACTTTTAAATATAGGTCAGAACTGACCCTAGTTTATGGGCCGTCTAAGGTTTCTCCTACACTGCAGTTGCAACACCGCTTGAATTGATTTTCTCTGCAATGACAGCTCCAGTCAGACTGGCACCATGGCAGTCTACCAAGACATCTCATTACTATGCTAGGCAAATGACAGCAGCTGGTGTCATATTATAAAGGTGTTTTCAACAATGAAAACACAGCCCCTCAATCTTCAAGGCAACACTAAATTGTTGAGACAGCATTGTTTTTCTGTTAAGAGCATTATTTTTGGTCAAAGACCTCTTTAAAGTCTGAAATTGCCCTGCTTTTTAAATAACTAACGACCTCCTAACATTTTAAAATCACTTTATTATCCCACCTATATTGTTTGGAAGTACTTGTTGCCAGGTAACTGTTTAGCAGCCATTTTCAAGGGCTGGAAATTTATTTTGCGTGTGTAATATATATATTCAAACATACACATATGAATATATGTATTTTGTGTGTGTGTGTATGTAGACATATTCAAAGAGTGTATGACTGAATATCTGCATGTGTAAATATACATATATGCACCCACATGTGTGTGTACATGTATATATATTTGACTGTTTTCAGGCTCCTGTACACTTCTGGGAATTTGCACGCTGCTCATTTGCATGGAAGGCAGTTAGCCAACCCTCACCCAAATGCAGACCTAAACTCAGTATAAAAGGTTACTGCAGTGTGGAGACGGACCCACCGAGCTGCATCACTCCTGGGCCTTGCTGCCCTCCTCCTTTAGCTCTGCTGAGCTCCCCGGCTTGACAGCTGCAAGTTCCTCCAAATTCCCAGAAGCTTCGGAGTCAATTCTGGAGCGCTTGAACCTGCGGTCAGGATACTGGCTGTTGTCAAAAGGCATGCGATGGACACAGAGAACATGGGTCTTCAGATTTCCCTTCTGAGAGGCACTGTATGGGCAGTATCTGCACTGGAAAGGCCTGTGACCTGCGTGACAGATGAGAGTTGGGTTAGGTTTTTATTATATGTATGCAACAGCCTGACAAAACCAAACAAGCCAGAGCTTCCTGAGCAGAAATCCCTTCTGCTGGGTGGGGGACATGGCCACATGTCTTCAGCAAGGGTAAGAAATCTGTGCTATTCACATGATGCCTAAAAAAACTGCATTTAAAAAACTCTCTGCATCAGATTTTCCAGAGAAGTGCAGCTATTTCACCTCCCTCCTCTGAATCAGCTGTAAATCCGTCAGCCTGTGATCCAAAACGAAACTCTGGTAAATACAGGGCAACTGCATACGAGTCTGCCTTCTTTTACATTTGTTAATTATCTTTTTTATTGAAGTGCAATTTGAGAATGACAGTGTGCAGACCCATAGTCTGATAAACACACTTTGTCTTTGGGTGGGTTTCAGAGTAAAGAATTGTATGTTTTATTTTAATCACAGATTACTTTTTAATGGAAAGAAATAATGGATTGAGATAACAGAGGTCTCAAACCTGCAAACATTTACTCCAGTGAGATTACTCCTGTGAGTAAAGATACAAAAGCACATAAGTGTTTGCTGGACAGGGGCCCAAGGTTATCACCAGCTTTAAAATAAAATGTCCAAGCTAGATTAGAGAAGGAGTGTTAATGCACAAAATCTGATAGATGCACTTGTAGGTGAAACAGCAACCAATTGCAAAAGGAAGTCATGAATGAAAGATATCACTCCCCAGTAAGGCTATCAGTATACTCTCACGTATTTTTCAGATTATTGTGACTTTGAATCTCCATGCTGTATCTGGTTTTGGAGGTTATATTTCAGCAATCACATTTCAACCTATGCTGGGAAGTTGTTGATGTGTTTTACTGGAACTTTATGAGCTTTGTCTCTCAAATTAACTTAAACCAGTACCATCTGAGGTCAAATGCGCTTAGCTTGCTTTAATTTGCTCAAATAAATGAATAAATAAATGTGCCAGACCATCTACATAAAGCCAGGATAAGTGAAAAACAATACCCTATCTCCACATTTGAAGAGCACATTTTCCTTTGCTGTTGTGGTACTACCTAGCCGGCATGAACTAGACACTGGAGTAGCTGGGGGGGAGGACAATGCTTTCCACTATGTGGAAAGGGTCTGGGACCATCTCACCCCAAATTCAGGTGGGAATTTAACAAATAAGTAAATAGATGCTTGTTGTGCACTGGTCTGATGTTACCTGGACTGGGAGAGCAGAGATGGGAGCCTGGGTAACTCCTGGGTTTAACCTTGCGCTGTTGCTGACACACCAGTATGAGCATCTCTAGCAGAGTAAATTCACCTGAGCCAACATTAGTGCTCTGTGTGGCAAAGATAATTTGCAATTTTTACTGTAACATCAAAACTAACACTTGAAGGCTGAGTCCCCCAAAACGTACTGCTTGCTACACGGGGGAAAGAAGCATTAAGTCCAGTCCACAGTTACTTAAGCCCCATGCCACAGGACTGCAGGCATGTTTCCTTTCTCAAGGATGCAAAGCTCCCCTCCACCCTTTGCTTTTACAAGTTGGAGACTGCCAGAAGTGTGACCGCCCCCTCAAGGCCCCTAACCCATAAATCTTGGGATGGAATGTGAGCTGATCTTCTAGTTCTCTCCTGGGATAAAGGAAGACATTTTCCTCAACAACTTCATAAGGAAAAAGAAATTACATCCGTAAGCTGCTAATCATTACAAAGTCAAATTTCAGTAGAAAATTCCATAGCAATAGCAATGGGAGAAACCTATATAGATAATGTTACAGAAATCTGATTGGTCTTTTATTAAAAAAATCAGCTGGAAGAATATGTGGAAACAGTCAACAAAGAGATTGAAGATGTCCCTAGTGGCTCTTAGATTCAGTCCTAAAATAAATCCAGGAGCGCAAATATGCTTGAAATATTTTGAATATAATAGCTTTGAAAACTGGAAGCAGTCTCAAAACTGTGTGGGTATGAAAAAAGTCCAGAGAAAGACTGGTTTTCATTGTTTCGGAAAATCTAGGGTTATTTGAGAAACTCAGGGAAAAAAAAAATCTAAGAAAACTGTTACATCTTCCCCGTTGTTTGTCAGAGATGGATAAACTCACCAGAATTTACAGCTGAGTTCTGGACTCTTTCTTTCCTTCTCCTTTTCCTCCCTCCTGCGTAATGCCTCTGACGGGCATTCCCCGGGGCTCTGTTGCATATTCTGCTTGGGGACGTGCCAAAATGCCTTGGCCAAAGTGGGAGAAATGTTGGGTAAAGGGGAAGGAGACCTGCTCCATGAAGAATTGAAGTGATTTCCTCTTTCTTCAAAGGACAGAGGCCTGCAACTCACATGTAGTGAAATAGGAGACTACAACAGCAGCAGCAGCTCCCTTTCAGTATTCCCAGTGTTCCATTTGACCATCTGACAACTGATTCCCTTGCTAACTTCCCTGCTAAGTTGTGACAAATGGTACAACTTATCCACCAGCCTTATTTACTCTGGTTTTATTGATGCTGTGGAAGAAGCAAAAAGATATCCTGTTTATTTAGTCCTGTGTGCTGCAATAGCCAGAGACTGGTGATATAATAATGCCACTGGTAACTGCATGCAGAGCAACGTACAGGGAGCACAGACAGAGCAGTGGGACTCTGGGAGTGAGCACGCACAACATCCTGTGAGCCATCCTCTGAAGCCCTCAAGCATCACCTAGCATGGAAATACGCTGAAAAGTTTTAGGTAGAATTGGTACCACTAGCCAACAATGTGAAATCTCACCAAGCAGCTCTGCTTTGCCCACGTGTAGCTATCGTCAAATGGCCATCCTAATTCTTTCCATCTAAGAACAAATTCTAAATGAGGAATCCACAAAGCATGGATGGAGCTTACCACCTCACACACACCAGACTAAAAGCAAACTCTTCCTCCCCATCACTGAAGCAAGGTCAGACCCATGCAATTCCATATAGAGAATGTCATTTATTAAATCAATGCAGTTTAATAAATCAGACAATATAAAGTGCACCTACAAGGATTCAGTTCTGCGTTGCCTCCCCCACAACTTACTTTTCAGGCCATCAAAATTTCACATCACTGCCTTGTGAAAAGTAAGTACACAATAAGTTAATTTGTATTGTCACTGTGCAGTACAACTGTGGTAAAGAGCACATTCATTTTTAATCTGGTATGAATAATATATAAATATGTATACAGAGTGAGGGTCATAGGAAAGCAAGTGGTACATTGTTTACAGCAGAAGTAGTACAAAAACTAGAGATTATTCTCACTTGCAAAGATAACAATATCTGCAATTTGCTTGTAACTAAGGGGTGAGGGAAAATGCCTATTTCTCTTAGGTATCCCACCCGTTAATTTTAGCTCAAAAACTTCTTGTGGGCACTAGGCTCTTAAAATAAGCCTTCCCAGATAAGTTGGCAATAAATTCATAATGTTTTATCTAGCAGTGGTTGGAAGGTTCTCTCTTAGCCAGCTATACTTCATATATATTTTACCCACTCTATATCTTCCAATAAAATTATATGAAAGCCCTTCAGAAAAAAAAAAAAAAGAAGAAGAAATTTTCCTGATAGTTCAGGAGATCATGTGTAATGCATTGCATTTGTAGTAAGGAGAATTAGAGTGAAGGTGGGCCAGCGAGCGGGGACAAACTATGGTGCACAGACTATGGAGGACAATGTATTGTTTGCAGCTGAAATAATCCTGCTCTGGAGTAATGTTCTATGAAGCCTGTGACTGAGCGTGTGCTCTGGGTGGAAGCTGACAGCCTAACGAAATAGAACAGCAGAAAATAGTAATTAAAAAAATAGCTAAAATGATAAAGGTCACTGTATTCAAAGAATGTTTTTAGAAGGTGCTGATTTCCCTGGGAAAGGTGATAACCTCCAGCACCTGCGGAAACCACTCCTCTGAACATGATCTAAACCTTCTAGGATCAGACCCACCATGGCAGCAGTGCTGAGATGACCTATGCTCATCATCTTCTCTAGCTTTGACTGTACCTTGGAGAGAGCAAGGAGTGTGGATGGGAGGCATTTTCTGGTTAGGATGGGGAAATTTTGTGTGGGAAAAATCTCTTAAGGTTTGAAACTAGTCCACCTTTTAAAAAATATATGCTGCTTCATTAATTTAGGCTTTGATAAGAAAAAAAAAAAAGTTTGTTTTCTTTTCTTTCAAGTTTGCGATCTGATATGTTGCTTTGTGACACATCATGTCAGCCTGCATCAGTCACATCTCGTTAGGTTTCATAACGTGGCATGACTGATGCAGCCCAACATGGTGCATTAGCTGAACAGAGTCAGAAAATGCAAATTCTGAGAAAGACACAGATCTCAAAGTCTGGGGCTTAGGACCATGTAAAGGGAAGTGTATTTAAAGCAGGGTCCTTGGACTGAAACAAAGCCATTGCCCATGAGTTGTGAAGGATTCAAATACTTGCCAAAACTATTTTGCTTTGTCTTATCTTTAAAACTCAAAATGTATTATTGGAACACATAAAAAGTCAATGTCAACAAGGTGTCATTTGGTTACTTACTGTTATCCAAACACCATTAACAGTTACTAATTTATTAAGTTTGATGTAGATCCATTATTTAAGATTAGCACAAAGCAATACACAGATCAGGAAGAGAGAAAGAATGATGAATACTAAAATCTTTTTCATTAAAAATAATCATTTACATGGTCAAGCCACATTAATTCTCCACTTCTAAAAATATTTGATCAGTATCCAAATTCTATAAAAATTTCCACAAAGAAACATCTTATTTTTGTGGTATTACAGGCACATATGTAGGGGTTTGCACTAAAACGTAAAAATGGGCATTGAACTAGTCACATGAATAAGATCAGGAATCTATTCCAGATTGTTAAAAGTGTACTAATCACAGCAAAATCATGGCTTTCTCCCAAAGCAGCAAGAAAATGGTAATTTGAAAGAAAAATGCCAATAATACATCACACACAAGCCGTCTGTTGTCCCCACTACACCACTTTTTATTATATTGCATATGTGTGCATATATACACACAGATACATGCATACAGACACACAGACACACAATTTAATGCATAAATTTAGGGAAAAGGCAGAAGAGCAATAAAATGATGAACAGAAAACAAATGCTGTGCAATGTACTATAAATTATAATTAAGTCCTGAATAAAATGTGTTTCTTAGATATGACATTTTTTCCCCTAAAATGCAAAAATGGCCATGATTATCTGACAGAATGTTTTCCCTTAAATGGCCAATGGCTATAGCACTTACTGCAATGCAACTTACGGCAAACTGATTTCAGATTTCTTTGCCTGGTTTAAGAATATTCTTCCAGTGAAAATCAAAAATAACAGCAATTACCTCTTTAAAACAAATAAATTACTCCCTCACTAAGAAATATTTGAAAAGCCTCAAAGATCTGAATTTCTTGGAGGCAAATCTCTTTAGCTGAGATGTTGGACATTGAAGATCTGGACTTGACCTCCTGGGCTGCTGTAGCAATCCCAAATGGCCAGGATCACCTGTGGCTACGACCAGGCACTCTTGGAGGACCAGCTGTAGTGGCTTAGGATGGATGGCCACTGCCTCCTGCACCATAATGCTCAGTCCCACAAGGTTGCTGGTGGAACGGTCCTTATAATCACACATCTGCTGCAGTGCAAAGTCAGCAAGCTGTATTCAAACCTCCAGTGAGCCTGGACCTCCCCAGGAAGAGCTGCTTTATATCTTTTTTCCTCCACAAGCTTGCATTTGAGGTAAAATCATCTTTAAACAGATGAAGTGTGTATTGCCTCAGCAGTAACAGCAGGCAGTGCAGGAAGAAAGACTTTTTGATCATCTCCAGTTCTCTGACAGTGACCACTGGGCTGAACTTAAAGCTTTCTCAGGCCAGGTCCCAGGAATCTTGGTGAACACTGCCATTTTAAAGTAACACTATTACAGCATAATAATAAATATTTGCAAAGGGAGAACTATTTTCATTCAAATCTCAGCTAGTGTGATTTCCTTCTTTTAACGTATAAATTTTCATAAATACATTTACTATCCACTGTAAACATCCCCGGTACCCAAGAGAGCAGAATGGCTCTAAAGCAGTGTCGTGGTTTAAGCCCAGTCTGCAACTCAGCCACGCAGCCCTTGCTCACTTCCCCCCCTTCCTTCCCCCGCTCCCGGAGAGATGGGTAGGGGAATCGAAAGAATGTAACTCCCAAGGGCTGAGATAAGAGCAGTCCAGTAACGAAGGTATAACACAAATCACTACTGCTACCACCAGTGATAACAATGATAAGGGAAATAACTAGGGAAGAGAATACAACCAATCACCACCTGTCAACCGATACCCAGCCCAACCCCAGCAGTGATCTAGCCCTTCCAGGTAACTGCCCCCAGTTTATATACTGGGCATGACGTGCTGTGGTATGGAATACCTCTTTGGTCAGTTTGAGTCAGGTGTCCTGTCTCTGCTTCCTCCCAGCTTCCCCTCCTCCCTGGCAGAGCATGAGACTCAGAAAGTCCTTGGTCAGACTAAACATTACTTAGCAACAACTAAAAACATCAGTGTTATCAGTGTTGTTCCCAGGCCAAAAGTCAAAACCACAGCACTGCATCAGCTGCTAAGAAGGAAAAAAATAACTGCTACTGCTGAACCCAGGACAAGCAGCCATTCTGATCTGCATCACAACAATATGGAGGGGAAAATACTGAATAAATATATTTGTCCAATAGATAATAATGGCTCTGATTGAGCCATTCCACATTGTTGGTCTCAAAATATGCATTTTATAAAATCCCCCAAATAGAAGACAGATTAAAGTACATCCAATCACATTCATATATGTAATAAAAGTTTTTATAAAACAATTGAAAAGTATATGTTTATTTATACACAGGTCCAGGACCAACCAAGAACCAGACCAGCTACTGAAATCCCCCCTCACTAATACAGAGCAGACAATTCTAGGGGCAGCTTAGGTCTGAACATATGAACTGCCATCTGGAAAAGCCTTTTTCTTACTGTGGGTTACAGGAAAGATCTTAATTAGGGGAAGATAAGCTTGGGGTGAAGACCCATCTTATGGGAAAACACAGCCACTAGCTTGATAATAAATAAACACATTATGGGCAGTTGAAAAACTTGCTCTAAAACTAATAGGACTTATGCACCTGTGAAGTCTACTGTGGCAGGTTCGCTACCCAGAAGGAATCCCCCATAAGGATTAACATGGTGCAAGGCATGGTCCCAAGGCCAGCATCCACCCCAAAGCCATTGTGTGGCACCGTGGCCCTGCTGCTTTGCCAAGATGAACATTCAGTCAACAAGCACCTGTAATAGCAGGGAGGCAAATTATTGAACCATCACTGGCTGCAGAAGAGCTGGAGAATGAAAAGGCCTAATCCCTAACTAATTTGTTTAAGGATTTTTACTTAGGAAAAAAAAAAAAAATTCATTCATCAGATCAAATTAAACCCTCAGGTACCTACATGGCATTTCTGAAATGTAATCAAAGGTGGAGTCTGCTCTTGATTTAGTATATTATACAGTGTTTGGTGTTTCTGAATAGGTATTTTAACTTGCTGATGAGTATACTAAAGGGCTTAATGATGACAGGCAAAAGCAAAAGTTGGTGCTATACTTTGTCTTTAACACATATTATTAAAATATTAAGTTAATTTCACACATTCCCCCTAAACTAAAAGCTGTACTTTAAGCAGCAGTTCAATTCCTGTCTCAAAAAGTTACTAATTAACACACACTACATTTTATTTTAAAAGCAAAAGAAGAAGAAAAATCCACCAGCAAACCAGGCCTGCTCTGTGAAACAGTCAAAGGTAGATCAGTGTGACACAAAGGCTGACAGCCACCTGGACAAGCATGACATAAAGAAGCAAGGAAAAAATTCTGCCACTGTCCTTCATACATAAGCTTTTAACTCACTAAACAAAGCAGTCACAAAATTATGGAAAACATCACTAATTTAACACTTGTTACCTTTGTTATATAGGGCATGGAAATTATAATTATTTGGAAGTAGATGGAGGAACTCTCTAGCCCTCAGCAACACACCAGGTACAAGCAAATTACAAAATGGTCAGTGAAGCCGCTCACAGTATAACAGGGACTTGCAATTCTGAGAAAATAAACATTTCCCATTACTTGCAGAGCTGATAAAGTAACAGGATTACTCAACTCCAGACACTTAGCAAAGAATTTTTTTCTTTTACAGAAGAGTAAGCTTTTCACACAGGGCCTTTTGATTTCAACAGGAAATAGATCTTTCCTTTGAGAAAAGGAAAAGCATCAGCAGAATAGCTGAAAAGGTCCTCCTAAACAAATCTTAAACATTACATGAAACTCGTGGGACAAAAATGTTGAAAAACAGCTGAAAGCTTTGCTTTCTAAGGACCAGTCTATTCCAGCCCACTGTACAGGGTGCATCTGCCCTTCACAGCAGAGACCCTCTGCACAATAGCATACCAGTTGGGTTTTGACATGAAAACATGGGTTATGATCTCAGCGTCTCAGAGGGCTCCAAATGAGGTTAGTGGGAATGCTGTCATTGATTGAGCTTGAAATGCCAGTCTATCACTGTCCCATGCTTTGGGAAATTTAATTACATTAAATTTTTCATATTTATTTACTTTGGTTTATACACATAAGTAGAAGACAGTTCTTATCAAGGGCACTAGGTACCTGTTGTAAAAAGCAAGCCACCTCCCACTAAATTTATCATTTAGAAATCAATTTAGAAATTCCTCATTCATAATCCCCTTTGTAATCCTAAACTCACAACAGTTTGTCCAAAAAATGCCAGCATCCATCTGCAGCCATGCTCCCCATGCTGGTACCAGTTCTTGTTCTCCCAAATCCAGTGCTTCCCTTCATATCTGCAGCCTTACATGAGAAGAGGAAGGCACCTGAGCCCAGGGCATACAGGGGTTACAGCCACTCTTTCTCTTTTCAACAATCTTTTCTTTCTCCCCTGCTTTGGGCATCCAAATAGACTGCAGCTAATGGAATGTATTTCAAAGGTAAGTGGCAGGCTTTTCTTTAATATTAACTAACCCTGAGTTCTTCTGATTATCAAAATTACATGTTCAGAGTCCCACCTTTGCCTTTACTTACATATTTCAATTAATTGTGATGTCTATTCACTCCTTCAGTTATTTTAATCACATCAATAACATTCCCATTCTAACCCCCTTGAGCAAAATATCTCAGTTTTCCTACTAGGTCATTCACAAGTTTTCTGTCTAATGTTCTGTCATATTTTTTAATTGTCTCAGTAAATATTTATTATTTCAGGGAGCATTTAGGACTCCTGGAATGAAGCTCTATTTGAATTTAATGTACCTATAATTTCCCAGAATAAATGCTATACTGGTAGCCCTGGGATTTTAGTAAAGACATCATGCAATTCAGGGGTGCCAATAGGAAAGGTCTTGTCGGTGATGATATTTCGCTTCCAGATGTCCTTTATTCTAGTGATTTATAAATACAATAGCATTTTCTCTTTCACTCTGGGCAACTATCTTGAGCTTATTTATTTTATTTGGTGGAATGGAATTTAAAAAAATGCCATATTCAGCTTTCTAAATTTCTCCTGCCCACATTTCAACGTGTCACATCCTCATTTGGAGCTGCACAGGACAGCCACACACTGACTGCCCCTCTAAGCACAGCCAGGTAAAGACCAGAAGCCTCTTCATCAGCTCCATGGCCTACAGATCACCTGAATGGGAAGGGATGGAATTATCATGCGTTGTAATACTTCCTGAAGTGAGGGCCCAAAATAAAATCATTATTTTCTGTGTGCATGATGTCACTCAGGCTAAGCATTTTCTCCTGTAATTGTAGGTGTTGCTTTGTTACATAACTGGGGTAATTTAGATGCTGTTTTGTCACATTACAAATCGTCATGTGCCTCATGATTCCTCATCTACAGCAACATGTTAATAAAGAGCCTGAGGAAAACCAAAACACTTTAAGTAAATAAATATCCAGGCTAGTTAATATTTCTAATTATCAAGTAGCACACAACTTCACTAATTATTCCACTAAAACGTTACTATTATCTGTTTATGGGATTTTGTGAGCCTAGTTCACAGCACAACTCATTACAGGCAATGCTGCAGCAGTATGTGCCATTGCTGCACTGAATTACCAGAGTGCAGCCTGTGTGGGAACTCCCAGCAGCCCACCTCTCACCAGGCATTTCCTCCATAGGAGTACCTACAGCTAATGTCTCTGTGGAAAAAAAAAATACATGATATTTTTATCATGTCCCATCCAACAGCTCAGGAGCTCAAACAGTAAAAATTAAAATGCTGCAAAGAATAAATTGAGCATTAACTTTGCAGGACCTCTCCTCCTGGAAAGTGTGGTTGACGCTGTTGCAGAAAAAGTGTCTTTTTTATTAAGTCACAAAGGAAATGCTTTCTCCCCTTCTCTTTTCTATAAAAGGCTCTCTAAAATGAAAGGTGTCAGACTTTGCTTTTTCTTCTTGGCATGATCCAGAATGTATGGCTGAGGAATGACAGATGTCTGCAACCAGCTGCAATGAAGCATGCTAAAGTTTCAGTCTAATCCACTTATTTCACTGCAGTCACGTAAACCAAAACAAATGGGCAGTGCCTTACATTATAAAAACACAGCAGCATTACTTTGTTGCATAATGTAGCTGATACGCCATCTTTTTATCATTTTTTCTACTGCAGAAAGAATTCACCTTTTTATTAAAAATAGCCCCTGAAAGTTCTCCTTTCTGCTCACCTCGATTTTTTTCTTTTAGTGTCACAGCAGTCTTGCTATGCCCCATGCATTACTCAATATGCTGCTATTATAAAAACACTGGAATATTTTTCCAGGGAAGACTGCTTTTGTTTTTAAAGGCATGATCTGATTCAAAAGCCACCGGGCCTGATTCTGTTCTTGTATCCTTGTTCCCAGCCCATGGTTTGAACAGCTCTGAGAGCAGGCAGGATTGGAGCCACCATTACACCAGTATGTGTTTTGGTTGTTTAACAAGTGCACCAAGCACCTACCCTTACTGGGCAACAATCCCCACGTTTCTGCTTTTTGCTGATCAAACTGGAAATGCCAGCAGAGACACAACTAATAGCCTTAAATCTACTTGACTCGCCTCATTCAAAAAAAAACCCTCTTTAATGAGGAGCAAAAGCCTTTGCCAATGTGTACTGAAGCTCCTGAAAGACCCCCTGTTTTGTTATGCCAGAGGGAGGATAACCTAAGTGAACATGGCATTGCTTCCTGGGAAGGGAGACCCTGCTTCACTCCAGCATGTAGTGCAGCAACCTTTTGAACCCTCTCTCCTTTAATCCTTGTAAGGAAAGGGAAAGGATGAGGAGTGCTGAGGCTCCCTCCGTGCCAGCAGTTCCAACAGCTGGGAAGCACTCACTCTTTCAGCGCAATTCATAAAAAAAGATGTGTTGGATTTCGCCTATGGCAGAATGGTGTACGATTTCTGGCCCTTCAGGCTAAAACAATAAATGCAAAGAGGAAAATTTGAGATTTCCCCCCTTAAACTTCCCACAACAACCTCAGCAAAACCACATGACTTGTCTTGTACAATCTCCCTGGTGTTTTCAGTGCTACTTTGGCAGGAAATCAGAATTACTGTTATATAAATTCCATCTGATGCCAGAGCTACCATCTGTGAGTAAAACTGCTTCACCTACGTCTGCCGGCAAAGCCACTCTCCCAGAGACAAGGGAGAAGGGGAAAAAAAATTTGATTAATTTGCAGAATGCTTGTGATTTGCTCATATATTATTATAACTGCTCATCAGCACATGACAAATTCCCAGCACTCCGCACAGGAACCCGTACAGTTTCAGCAGTTTTTTGCGTCGGCACCTGACAGACTGCAAAGCCACTAATGACTTTCAGATGCTTACAAACAGTAATTCTATCTTCAGAATAAAAAGAAAAATCCGTAGGAAGAAAAGAGTAGAGTTAGTCTATTCCATTTCCTTCCTGTATATCAACATGATTTAACATTTCAGGGCAGCAGTGGTTCCAGGATCACAACACGGCTGCTCCTTGCCTGTAAAAGACAAAGACTGCCAATCTCAGGGGGAAAGGTGGAAGCAAAAGCCGGTCTCCGAAGGCTTTTGCTAAACCAGCTCCATGGAGAGCCAGATACAAAGCAGGTAGGCTAGGAAAAGGCACACCTACCCTGCAGTACTGACATAAAACACTGGCTCTCCCCAGCACTCCTGAATTCCGTATCTATTTTCCAATTTTAATACTTCTGATAACCTTGTGCATTTTCAGGGAACACATCTGCTTCCTAACTGCAGCCGAAATGTTTTTTTCCCCCTTTAAAACTATGATTATGCTTTCTGAAGCACTGTCTGTGTGCTTGATTGCCTGTTTTAGATTAGAGATTTTAGCAAAGAAACAAAGACTTCAGAGTGCACATCAGTCCTGCATATGAGAAACCACAGAAGGAATAAGCAATAAAATGTGATGCACCATCTGTCCACAAACAATAACCTGGATGTTCTGAAGGCTTACAAATTATTTAGCACACAACCTCACCGAATTATAGGACCCTTAAATAGAGCAATAGACTGGGAATGAGAACCTCTTTGATGTCCTTTTGTATTTTTTTTTCCCCCCAACTCAGCCCTCGATTGATTGCTAAAAGTGGAGGTATTTCTCAATGACTGTTGGAGCAAGTTGATTTTTATTAAGTAGCTCTCCATAGAATATTTTGCCACAGATCTGAACAGTGGGTATACGCTGCCTCTCTGGCCCTAGCCTGCTGCAAACAGATTGTTAATCAAAAGACAGTCTAAAAGAATAGTCAGTTGGGAAATTCAGTCCTAAGGGCAAAATGCTGCCCTCGGTACTCATGCGCAACTCTCACTGGCTGCCACAGGAGCTCACAGGAATGCTCAGTGAGGAATTTGACTTTATTAAGTACTAGAAGGTTTCTGACTGGACTCTTGTGGAACAAATCTCTAACAAAGAATCAGATTTTCCCCTTTTCTCTCTCCCCCCCCCCCCCCCCCCAGTTGTATCCTGCTCCAATTAAAAATAAAATGACATTTTTCTTAGCTGTCATGCTGAAGCACAGTGATCTTGCATGCAAAATACATTAGCAACTGAGCACACTCCAGGTACTGTAAACTGGAGTATGTCAAAGCTACTGGATCCCTAGACAAACCTGGCAGCCCTCAGCAATCTGCACGTATACCAAAATCAAGACACTCAGAGATTAGTGTTTGGGCTAGAGGATTTTGGTTCACCACATTTAACTGCAATATCATGTAAAAAAACAACCAAATGAATATAAAAATTACTTTTTTTTTTGTTTAATATGCAGTGGATTGCAAGATTTCTAAATCTACAGTTTCATTCAACCTTATCTCTATATTATAAATTCCTCAGCTTTTAGTGAACACTAGCATTTTTTTTTCCTATTGAAGCACACCTCTACACACATGCTCCAAAATAAATTAGCATCCCTAAAAGCCACACACTTAATTTTTAAAAGGAAGAGCTTTGTTACCATTTATTAACAACCTGCCCCAAATATTTCTTTTTCTTTGGTTTCCATAGATTTTTTTTTCTGCAGCTTTTCTTAACACAACATTTCCCAAGCCAGCTCTCAGCTAACAAACATCCAGACCAACCTACCTAAGGTCTTCATAGTATGCCCTTTACTCTTTGGTCTAGATGACAGCTTAAAATTAGAATTAAAAAATAGATATTTGAAGATAGAATTTTATTTTTTTATATCATATTCTGTTTGACGAACAGGGGCCAAGAGGGAGGTAACTCTATAATTAACTTTAGATATGCCTAATGTAACTCCATTATCATTGATGAGTTTTATGGAGAGACACTGAGAAGGAAATGTGCCTTCTAGAGTTTCATTATGGTGCCAGCACTATCAAAGAATATTTCAGTACTTAAGCCCTGATTCAGCACACTGCGGAAGGTTAGGCACGCTGTAAAGCCTGTAAACCATTCCATGGACCTATGTAGAAAGGTGTATGTGTTTATGCAATGCACAAGTGTAAGTTGTCTCTAAGCTGGGGCCTTGTAGCCTAACCCTTACTTCCAAATATTCAAAAAAGTGACATGGAAATGTGCCTGGGGCTAGAAGCTGGCACATCACATTGTTTCTTTGAGAATCCACATTTCTTTTGTATCTATTTTTGCATTTATTTTTATGTGCTATCTGCTCCTGGTGTGAAAGGGGCAGAGGGCCTCGAGGATGCCATGTGCATGAGGGGCCACCAGCCCATCATATTATGGACGCATCCACATCATTGTTCTGGCCACCACCTACCTGTGGCCTGGAGCCCCCCTGGCCAATGAGAGACCACCAGCTGCTGAGTGGGAGGTTGGTAATTTTATTGTCACTACAGGTCACCAGGATCTTGCTGGTTGCTGTACATGTTGCACACAGACCAATAATCAACACCCAGAGATGAGGGGTGGCTTTAGCTCTTGTCCATGTCCCTAAACATGAGGGTTGCCACAAGGAAGTGCACATGATGAAGGGCCTGTTAGATAAAGGGCCAGGTGGGATGGGGCTTTGGGCAACTTGGTTTAATGGAAGGTGTCCCTGCCAGTGGCAGGGGGTTGGAAGTAGATGATTTTTAAGGTCCTTTCCAAGCCAGACCATTCTAGGATTATATGATATGCAAAAAATCCATTAGATGTTAAACACCAAAATCCTTTTCCAATAACTTCTGTGGTAGTCAGTACACAGAGGACCAGACACGACTGAGGATTTTATTTTGAACAAAATTGTAGAAGTCCAAGATACAGAAGTTTCCATGGGAGTGGGACTCAAAGTGCCCATTTAGAGTATTTGGGTATTTTTTTTTATGATTTAAAGTGATCCATACCTATCTCTGAAGAACTTAAGCCAAACACAGCATGTCAGGTAGCAAAGAGGCAAATGTTCCTTGCATCAGTACCTGGCACACCGACACCTTGCTCCGAGCCATGCTGCCTATGGGAGAGCTGCTTAGTCTTGCATAAGCATCACTGACTTCCATCATCTTCCAGAGAGAAGGTTTACTTATATGAAATCAATGGCAGGCTCCAGGCTTTCAAGCAAACTGATACTCACTGGGGTGTCTCTGTGTATAAACCAATCACTTTGCAACAAACCTAATGTATACAGTGGTTAGAGGAGGCCAAAATATTTGCCTTCTGGAGAGGCCATGCAATTCCTCTGATTTCAACAAATAATCTGACCTGTGTAACTTTTCTCTATCTACTGTTATGCTAATCAGAATGGAGAGGTCTATAAAGGTACTTAAAGAGACAACTAAAAAAATTAATCTGTGGTTTAACTTAAAGGTCAACTCAATACATATTGAGAAGTCAACTGAAATGCTGCCATTAAGTATAATCACTCCTTCTAGGGTGGTAAATACTGCATGGAAATACCCATCAGGAGCCAAACTCTGATCTCAGACGAATGCAGGACTGGATCTGCACACGGATGGAGGAGAGCTGGGATGGTGTTGCGCACAGAGGCCTGCCAGTCTGAACATTTGGGTATCAAGACCCAGGCCACTGGAAAAGCTCTTTAAACTCCATGGGATGGGATTAATACAATGAGATATTTAAAAAATAATAATCTGGGTTTCTTTTTGGACTTTCCAGCTTTCTGGATTCCTGCTTTCAAACATTTTTCATAACTGTAAAGTCTAAGTAATTACTTTCTCATAAAAAGAAAGGAAAAAGGTTTTTCTGTAATCACATGGCTCTCACATGGTGAGAGCCCTTTGGAAACAGGAAGCTGCCCTAGCCATCCTAGTAAAATTGGACAAGCTGTGGGACCCTCGGCCCTCATTCCTGCTTCTGGGCTCTCTGACAGGTGTGCATTCAAACCTGTTACTCTGTGCATGATCCTCCACATCCCAAACTAGTAATCCTGCTCCTTAATAGAAAGAAGCAAATTGAATACAGCTTAAATAGCATTTTCTGCATGAAAAAAACCCTTATTCTTTAAATTTTAATATATGGGAGGTACATTGTAGGCAATATGTTCTGAAATAACGTTAAAGATTTGAATATTGTGCCAGGGGAGGCACAAAGGTCAGATTCAAATCCTGGACGTGGCATAAAAAATTTAGATAAAACTGTTTGCATATATTTTTGTGTAGCATGTGTCCTGACAGTCTCACCATCAGCATGGGCTCCAGAATTCATAATCCACTATGCTATTTTTTAAAATAGTTTGATTTGTTTATTAACTGTGCTTTCCTATTTCCATGAGATATAGACATCGACAGTGAATAGACCTTTTCTAATTGAACTGATAGCTTGAAAGTGAACATGTCCTTGAATTTACACTGAAAGATAGACAGTGATTATTTATAATAAGGGATTTAGTCAACTGCCTTTCCATTTGTACAGCAAGGACTTTATCAACAGACCATGTTTAGGTAAATAGTGCCAAATAAGATAAATTCTGTATTAAAGGACGAATGTCTTGCAGTGTCAGATGTACATGGAAGAGACATTTGGCTGATGATATGTCCTGTAAGTATAAAAGAGAGTATTAAGATAACACTCTATGCTAGCATTAATACATCAAAGTTCTGGACTGACCTGTTTCATCCAAAGTGAAAGAGAGGATGCTCTTAATTCCTATCCAAGATTAATTTAATTCAGGAGGCATTCAGCCTTATGTCCTCTTTTGCAGCTTTATAAGAATTGCTGGATTTGCAAAATAGCACGGCTGTACGTATGGTAATAAATTATCTGTGTTTGTCTAGCCAGAGTTGAAGCCTTTCTTTAAAAACACACACACACACACACACGCACACACACACACACACATACAACTCTGGCTCGGTGAGCTTGCTTTGCCCACAATATTAGAGCTCAGCTATCTCCTTGCTGAAGGGCCTATTTGTCTGCTTTAAGTGAAATCACTCAATTCTCAAAAGTCAGTGGAGGACTTTGGAAGGGGGAGGGCTGGGAGAGGCCACTCCAAATAAGTTCCATTAATCAAAAGACACAGTCTAATGTAACTAATATTTTACAATTAGAGAAGACAAGATGGAACTAAAAGCCATCTATCTCTCTTACACCACATGATCATCGATTCATAATCAGAAGACTGAGAGTCGCACAAAGATGCATTTACAGGGGCTGGGGGAGGGGGCCTGGTCGGAGCCGGAGATAATGAACACGATGAGAAGGAGCGGTGCTGAAGGCTGGGGAAAGATGACAGAGTGGTTCAATGGTGACAGATGACACGAAGATGAGTACTGATACCTGACAGGCAGCGAATGATGACTGCAGTCCTTTCCCACCATTATGATCCTCAATTATCTTGGTAAGGACTAAGAGGAAAAAAAAAAAAGCCCAGCCGAAGTGGCTCAGCCCATCCGTTTATTTATAAGCTGGGATAATGCTGGAGTGTGCCAGGCTGCTGGAAAAGGCCACCTTTTCACAATTGGATCAGCACTTTATAGGAGCTGTAGTTTTCATTGTCAGCGCTCATGGGCACAAGGGGAAATGGGTAAAATACAGTACTTGTCCATCTGTTTTGTAATAAAATTCCTAAATCTTCAAAGGGACTTATTTTTTTTCTTTCACTGCCACCTTCAGGAAAAAAAAAAAAAAACCTGGCCTAATAAAAAAAAAAAAAAAGAAAAGAAAAAGAAAACTCTCTTTGTATTTGCATGTAGAATTAGGGGGCTGCAGCCTGTGCTCCCGAAATCACACGCACAGATTTATCCCAATGTGTAATGCGCGGTGGGGAAGGAGCCAGTGTGAGCAAGAGCCGGAGCTGTGATGAGTGTGGGAGCATAGTGAAGGGGAACTTTTAAAGATTCTTCATTGATTTAGGGAATTATTAATAAAAGGGAAGAAAGTTCGCTCGAGACTGCTTTGTAGTTGCAGAAGATGCCACAGGCTAGCATTTCTATGCCAAAGAATATGCTGCTCTGCTACATTATTTATTTTTAAAGACACAGATCTCCTGGCTATGTTGGATTCATTGCTTTTGAGAAAAAGAAAAACAAATTAAGACTAATGTTCTACACAGCTCCCGATAGCAGTAAATATTTGATCAGAACAATTCACATTTAAATGTTGACATACTAAAAATCATATTTTGGAAGAAATATTTCTTCTTCTCTCTTTTACTGTAACTTTCTTTTCCTATCCCCTTCCCTCTCCTTGTCCTCTTGGAGGAATGAAGTCACACAATGTAGCACAATATTTCCTACCAATGGAAAAAAAAAAAAATGTTTGAAACCAGGTCAAAATAGCTCTGCTTTTTTTAGAGAAGAAAATTAAAAAAGAAAAATCCCATGTACTATGCAGGTCACACTTACTCTGCAATTTTGCCTGCCTTTTCACTCTTGGAGCTCTATCAGAAGGAGTGGGCTGCTCAGAACACCCCAGCACAGAGCCATCCATAGCACCCACTTCCACAGGCAGGAGTGAGCATCAATCACCAGCTGGGCAACCTGATCCCCGCTAATGCTTGGAGCAGCTTAAATACCACCACACTGGGCTCTATCTAACCCCATGTAAAAACTTCCCATGTACTTTTCCTGGATTCAGGACTGTGAGCACAAGACGTACATCAGCAAAAAGACATATAAGAGAGGAGCTGTGTCATCTAGGGTGGAAGGGAAGTGCCACTCAGTTACACCAGTTCCAGCTGGCCAAGTGGCCTTAGTGAAAAGCATTAAGAGCATTAAAGTTCAGTAGGTTCCTTTCTTCATCAGAGATGTTTAGTGAAGAATTTCTAAGTTTTAGCTACATATGTTAAAGAAAATAATAGAGAAAAAAAAAGAAACAATAGTGAGAATTAACCTAAATACACCTGCTGATGCTGACTACTTCGTAACTGCCTTAAAGCTCAGAGTGCACACTGAGCTGCTTGGGCTGGAAAGCTTGATGTCAGGAGAAGGAGAAGGTATATCAGGATATGTGTCTACAGGACTACATGGGCACCATTGGATTGACAAGCAACATGTCCACAAAGAAGTGAAAATACATTGTGTGACATATGGCACCTTTTATAGAGCTGCCTTTTAACTGACAGTTGCCACCCCTCCTTTTGCACAGAGAGCACGCACACTAGAATGGGTTGGAAAGGATCACATGGAACGAACCACACTTGCACAAAAAATGCAATGCCCGTCTCACAGACAGTGCCTTGCTGGTATGAATATAACTATTCAAAGAAGCATTTCCCACATTTCCATTTAGGAATCCTAGTTGTGAACAAACGGCCTTAATCTGCCCACTTCATGCACCTGAGAACTAAGACAAGTTGAATGCATCGTCACTCCCCTAATTAGCCCAAACAAAAGCTGTAGATGTGAAAAGCATGGTTCTGATGTAGGGGTCTTCAAAGCAATTGATCAATTATTGTATGGCCAGAACTGGATTTCATAAATAACACATCCTCAGAAGTGATGATAACTGACACAGCATAAACCCCATTTTGTCAGTGTTTTTTCACAAGAGCATGTGCTTCTCTTGTGCACAAGTCTGACTCGTCACCATGTAACAATATTTCAGTATTCATGGCAAAACAACTCTACTGCCAGCAGTGGATTCACAGCTGTGTAAAATCAGACTATCATAGTGATTAATAGGGCTAACTTAATCTGAACATGCAAATTAAGCAATTGCACTCACAAATATCTAATTTAGCATGTGCATGCAATAGTGTAATTTGCACATACAACCACACTCTTCAGGTAAATGAGGTACACAATTACAAACAATTATTTTCTGCACTTTTCTGCATGTGGAAATTCTCTGAGAAAAATTCTCACTATTGATACTGAACCCAAGCAAACAAATACTTCTTGCATCCACCAGTATCACTTCCATGTCTCAAATGGCTATCAAGATAAGCCACATATACTGATCAACCAGAAGACAAACTAATAAAAAGGATAAAAAAGGCGGGGGGAGGGAGGAGGTGGGGAAATATTCTTACTATTAAAATGTGGTCGGTTTTGCTTGAATACAATTTAGCAAGCAGGAGTATGAGATTTTTGCTTGAGGAAGCAGCACCAGATTTGAAGCTTTAAACTAAATTTGGAAAACTCTTCAGAAAAATTTGGTAAGTTTTAGAATAAAAGATTTAGTTAGTAGCATAATATTATGATTCTGTTCTTGATGGAGGATTAAGATACTGAGGTTTATTCTGCTAGCAGCTAGGACCATGAGGGTTGCCCTTCAACACGTGGCAGCAATGTAGGCTAAAGTTTACCTGTTTATTGTCCTGATAAGTTTTGAGCAGTGGGAAATAAATATTAATGGCTGAAAGTTGCATTAATGATTTCATACAAAATTAAGCAGGAGTTATCTGCAAAATGAGAAGGGGACAGGGGAGGCACAGAAGAAGGCAAAAAAGAAAAACATAAAAAGTCGGGCAGGCAGCAGAGCCCAAACTGCACAAGAAGTGATGAACTCAGGAATATTTATTTACTGGAGCACTCCGTTAAAAATCTATCACGCACACTAAAGCGCAGGTTACCGGCGGTGCACTGCGCGCCCTTCCCGCTGCTCGGACACACAGGACACACCGCACAGATCACCTCCCGCCGCCTCTGCCCTGTCCCCGTCGCGGCGTCGCCGGAGCCGGGTCGAGCTCCCGCAGCTGAGGCGCGGTGGAGCCGCGGTCGGTGCGCGGTGCTGGGCGGCGCGGCGCGGAGGGCGGTCTGCAGCGCCACCGCGAGGCGGCGCCGCAGAACAGCACCGTAATGCACAGCTAAGCTAACCGAGGCCGGTTCAAGCCGCGGTCACCTCGCGACACGGCGGCCGAGGCTCAGCCTCCTCCGCAATCCTAGCTCCTCACGCAATCGTGGATACAAAACCAGACCGACGCAGGTCACGCGTTGCAAATGCCCTTAAGCGCCGTATTGGTAGCGAGAAGGAGAAAGGAGGCGTTAGGGGTGCAGGATAAAGCTGAAAAACCTGCCGAGATGGCAGGGCGCTGCTGAAAGACATCTTGCGCCACTCGGCGGGGCTTAGTTTTCAGTGTCACTGCTGATAGAGAATGTCAGTCACACAGAATTGATTTTTGCCCTTCACAGCGCTTCAAGTCTGAACAAACCCCCAGAGAATACCTGTACTTTGGGTTCAGAGGACAGTTTTGCTACTCCTACCTGGAGGGAAGGGATGGGATCCAGAGGGACCTGGACAGGATGGAGAGGTGGGACCATGTAAAACTCATGAAGTTCAAGAAGGCCAAGTGCAAGGTCCTGCACCTGGAACAGGGCAATCCCAAGCACAGCTACAGGTTGGGGAGACTGGATGGAAAGGAGCTCTGAGGAGGTCTTGGGGGTGTTGGCTGAAGAGAAGCTCAACATGTCACAGCTGGGAAACCAAGCATGTGTATGGGGCTGCATGATGAGCAGAATGGCCAGTGGTTGAGGGAGGGGATTCTCCCTCTCTGCTCTGGTGAGACCCCCTGCAGTCCCACATCCAGCTCTGGGGAGGACATGACCTTGCTTAAGTGAGTCCAGAGGAGGCCACAGATATGTTCCAAGGGCTAGAGCAGCTCTGCTCTGGAGACAAGCTGAGAGACCTGGGCTTGTTCAACCTGGAGAAGAGAAGGCTCCAGGGAGACCTTAAAGCAGCTTCCCAGTGCCTAAAGGGACTGACAAGAAACCTGGAGAGGGACTTTTGACAAGGGCCTGTAGGGACAGGACAAGGGGGAATGGCTTTAAGATTAAAAAGGGTAGATTTATATTAGACATTTAGGCAGAATTTCTTCCCTGTGAGGGTGGTGAGGCCCTGGCACAGGTTGCCCAGGGAAGCTGTGACTGCCCCATCCCTGGCAGTGTTCAAGGCCAGGTTGGACAGGCCTTGGAGCAAGCTGCTCTAGTGTAAGATGTCCCTGCCCGTGACGGGGGGTTGGAACTGGATGAGCTTTAAGGTCCCTTCCAACCCAAACTATTCCGTGATTCTGTAATCCAGCTAGTGCAGGCTTTCCACAGGCTGGGGCAGTGGTACTGCTCCCCTGGCAGCACACAGAGATGAAAATGAGATCAGATTGTGTCCCAAAACTATCTATAGCATCAAAACTCTTTTACAGTCTTATGACTGATGTGAGACCAAATCTTAGCCATAGTACTATCAGACAAAAACTCTCCTTAAACAGAGAGCTCTTTCATCCTCCAAAGGAGAAACTTTGCTGTAACAAAAGTAACTAAGTGAACAGAGAGGAGACAAATGAGGGGAAAGGTAGGGTTGGAATTAAACAGAAAAACGAAAGTACATCACATCACTAAATGAGTCAATTCCTGGCTTATAAAGCCAAAATCCACCACTGAGATACTCCTCCTGACCTCCAAGCTCATGCAGTCTAGAGGACTTCCCGGAATTAATCCATGCTTCGAGCCCACGAGCTGTAGCTGAACTAGATGATAACTCATAAAAATATCCTGTGTTCATGTAGTATATCCTAAGAAGAAGCTGCTGAAATCCTCATTACTTTCTGCAAATGGCTGATTATCTACCAGGCGGAACTCTTTTCTGCCAAATGCCTCTTCAAAGTAAAGTTTGTGCTCCAACTGCTTGTTAAACTGAACTCCTTGGATAAACTAAAGATGAACCCTGAGATTGTTTCCCTCCAAGCCATGCTTTCTATCCTTTGTGCATTTTCATAGCTCTTCTCTGAACCCTTTCAAGCTTGCATACTGCCAATAAGGCCAATATAGACCAGGAAGTGGTGATCACACCAGCGTTAGCACCACCTTCACACATTCAGCAGTCTCTGATGGGACCTCCACAGCTTGCATTAGCCCCAGAGCCAAGAAAATGCATGCTCTTCAAGTATATATTCCCTATAACTATCTGAAAATCTCTTTCAGAGGTCCTGCTCCTCAGCACCTGCCTGTTCTTTAAGAGTGACTTGTGATCTTATGTTTGGCTTTAAATTATTTCTGTGCAGTTGAGCCCAATTTATGGAGCAGCAAGTTGATGCGGAGTGATATGGATTGCCCTCTTCCTGGCTGTGTATCTTCTTACTGGCCACAACCTCTGGGCTAGTTGCAAACTTTCTAAGTAGCCAGGTTTTCCATAATGCAACTGATTAAGAAAAAAAAACAAACAAGTAAAAACCCCATACATACTATCAAAATCTGGATAGTTCAAGGTTCTAACATTAAATGTCACTGATGATGCAGTGATTTTCAACAGTAAACTTTGAAGTGTTTTAAAAAAGGGGTAAGATTCAGTGTATTTTACAAACTGAGAACATAAAAGTATGGAAGTTGATTGACATCCCTGGGGTTACACTGTAAAGTGGTGGCAGAGACAGGAACAAGATGTGAGCCTCCACCGTTTCCTGGAGCACTGAATTCACCAGCCACATTTCTAGTTTAATAGCTCCCTACTAGGTAGGCAATTTTTAATACATTCAATATGCATCATATATTAATTTCACAATATTAATTTGAAATCATTCATTAATTTGTAATCGGCTTACTTGCAGTAATCAAAATGTGACACTGCAGAAAGACAAAGCCATACAGTCCACTACCCCAACCTTGCTACTTTTACCAAACCAACTTGCAAACCCATCAAAAAAATTACATTAATTTTGACAAGATTTGTTTTCACAAACATATATTGATTGGCATTAATTATGTTTTCCACCATTAATTCTTTATGAAATGAGTCTGAACTAATCTATTTCATTATTTTCCCCAGACAGAAGGAAGTCTGGTAATTATTTAGGTCACAAGATTGTCTTACTTCCAGCTTTCTGAAAGTTTGTCATCCAAAACATAATGAAAGCCACATTTAATTCAAGTCTCTATTTTTGTCTATTTATTAAAACACTTTGACTATTAACATATTTCTCTGTTTCCTAAAGGATACAGGCCCAGCTACCATTTTGTTCTTAGGAGGAGAGCCCACCTTCAGTGCTGCATGCCCAGACGGGGAAGCTGAGTGTACATACGACATACGTGCTGTTGCAAGGAAATGGGACAAGTGAGCTATATGAAGCTTTATATATGATAAAATGTGTGACATTTATAACAGTATATTTTACCATTTGAACATCCTGGATAGCTCAGATCTAGGTCCATGCACATATGTAGACTGCCTGCAGTGAGAGGCAGCTCTAAATTTTGAAGAGATTAAATGGTAGATAGGACACAAGCCAGACCAGGTGTTAGAAAGGACCACACTGACTAAAAGTGGCACATGGTCTGTGCCCTTCTCCTCTGTTAGGGAAGCAGGAGTCGAACACCATTTAACGTTGATAAGGGTTTTCCAGTAATACGGTCTCCAGAGAAGGTGCAGAAGCTTTGCACAATGTGAGGACAGAAGAAGCAACTATTCATCTTCCTTTTGTCACTGTGGCTTTTTGGGTGAAGCCCTCAGGCAGAATCAAGTTTGCAGCAAGTAAAAGTAGTTGCAAAAACGTAATACAAGGATACTTACTTTGAACGACAGTGAATGTACTGATTTAAGGAAAGATACAACTTTAAGCCAAACTATTCTGTTTGTCTATCAAATAGCTTTCCTACAGAAACAAATAATGCTGTTACCAGAATGACATGGTTTCCTCAAGCTGCTCCCAAGGGAACAGGACAGCTGTAGGCTGAGAGGGACTAAGAAACCCACACGGCCCTGGCATAACTTGCCCAGTAAATGCCTCCCTGAGCTGCACAGCTTCCCGAGGAGCTGGGATGACAATGTCTCTTCCTCTACATGCATCTTTTCCCCTGTTTCCAGGGTCAGTGCAGAGGAAGATTTTCATTGTTCCACCCCTTCACTTTTTAAGTATGCTATTTTGCTTCTCCTTGCCCTCTAATCTACTCCTGCCTCTTTGGAGAGATTTTGGGTTGTGCCTTATACCAGGTAGATAAAGGATTCATTTGGAAAATTAGCCAATAGAACTGTTCTTTGCTTGTAATGCTAATTTTAGTTGCATAAACTTTTGCCTGATTCACCCAGGGACAAAATGGATACCTCTTAAGAGCCTCATGGCTCATTTTACCTCTTAGTAATGTTGGAGTATATCTTTTTAGGAGCATTATGAGAAGTAATTAGTGAATGTTTCCAAAACTGTTAGGCAAGTTCATACATTATTATCCTCTTCATGCAATCTATTTCCTTATGATGTACTCAATTGAGCCAGAAGCCAGGATTCCTCTGTGGCATCAGAAGAGGAAGTGTTGGAGGCAGTGGATCAATTACTTGCTATGATTCAAAAACCGTAAGACTCCTTGGACAGCTCCCACAATGATGACTCTCTCAGCAAGTGGAGACTCCAGGCCCATGCACAGCAGCTGACATGCAGTGCTGATATCCTGCTTCCCAAATGAAGCCTATGCCAGAAGCACAAACTGACAGCCCAGTGATGCTGAGGAGGCCCTGGCAGCTTACTGGCTTGAAGGGGAGACAGATTTCTATGTTTTCCTGAGCACTTGCTTCTAAGTCATGTTCTAGCCCAGGATTATGAGGTTTCTACCAATTACTTGACTAGAAAGCAAACAGGATTATTTTAACAATAGCAAACTTTTTATCCATCTAAGTTTCCTTCATCTTCCTGCACCATCCAAACTGTTTTGCATTATAAAACACCTTAAAACCAGCCATAAAAGGTGTTACATGGACTTCTAAACAGTTGACAGTTATAATTCTAGTATGGTTTCCCTGCTTTTTTGGGGCAAAGGAACAAATTGCACTTTGCTTTCCAATACTACCATACTTAGTCTGCTCTTGATTGAATGCAGGATGCATAGTTACATTAAGAATTAATATCTAGCTTTAATATGTTTTCCAGGGTCCTCTACATGAAAACTTTTTCCTTTGGCAACCCTCACACCCATAAAACCCAGACACATGCTCATTTCACAGCAGTAATCTTTCGCTGAAAATATAAAATGCTATTTCTTCTTAGATGGTATGTTAGCTAAAGAAATGTGTTATGCACCTGGGGACTGATTAACATGAAGTGTAAAAAGAAAGGGGGGCTCATTTTCTTGGGATATTTTTTCTTTTTTTTTTTTTTTGGTAGAAAACTCAGACTCCAAACATCCAGCTGAAAACCTGATTGGAAGCAGAAATTCCAGCTCATAAGTATTCTGCGATGAGTCACAAGAACAATAGTTTAGTGCCTATTGCTTCCAGTTCCCTTCTAATGGCCAGTTTCCACATGCGGACCACCAGGACTGGGATCAGAGTTGCCGCCTTTCGGGAGTATTTTCATTATTGGCAGGACATACTCTAGCACCAGATCCCCAAACTGAATCAAGAGGAGAAAAAGTGGGAAGTAGAATTGATTGCTGTATGGGGAAAAACAGATTAAGAGGTCCCAACATGCCAAAGAAATAAAAAAACCCCTCTCTGGATATGTTTGATATATCTGTGGGAAGTCCCTGTCTTGGGATGCACTCTGCAGGATAGGGAATTAAGCATCGTATCCAAAAATACCAAATCAAAACCCCACTTATAATGCGTTTATTTCCTGATTCTCATGTTCTGAGAGACAGTTTCTTGATTTGTACAGATCTGACTCATGATATTGGATTTCTTGAGGCTGGCAGCGACACAGAGGCACCTAAATCTTCTTCCTACCTAACAAGCTTGGCTATTAAAAGGAGGCCCTGGAGGACAACAGTCACAGCAACCCAAAAACCAGCTCTCACAAGCATCATCAGAACAACTTCTGAACTGTGACTTTTCAGTTCTGCAGCTTTGGGCAATCTAAAGTATTCTTTGTAAATGGATCTTTGGTAAAAACCCATTGTCTGAAGGGAAAAAAAAATAGAAAGAAAAAACTGTCATAAAATTTACACTAGCACATTTTCGGTCATCCATAATAAAAGTAATGTAAACATCTGCCTTCAACTTCAATGACCGCACCACATCTGCTCTGCTCAGAAAGCGCAGGTAAAGAGATAGCCAACTTTTCCATCTCACTTGATGGTCAGTGAATGATCTGGTGAGACAGGCAATGTCTCTGACTTCACTACAACTGGGTTTGTAGATCACACGAGTATTTCTCTTTGCCATACAATCTATGATATTAATTCAAAACCAGTATTCCTTTATGCGTTTAACAAGGAGTTATGGTAGCAATTGCTCACTTTTGTTGAGCCCAAGGAAGGTACTACACCACACAGCAGTACCCATTCAGCCTTCCCTATAGAAAACACTTGAATGTCATACTGTTGCTTCATTGAAAAGGCAGTATGCAAAGACAGCATCATCCGAGTTGCTCTTGACAACAGTGGTGGCACAAACTCTTTGCTAACAATGGGCAATGAGGCATGGGGAGAGACAGCAGACCTGTCAGCGCCTCCACCCCCAGAGGTCAGAACTGATGCTTCAAGGGCTTATCCTCCAGAGTGGGATCCCCTCAGCACCCATCCTGGCTCCTGGGCTGATCTCAGCCAGCTGTCCCAATGCTATCATTGATCACCACAGCCACTCATGGCACTTGGACTCCTGCCTGCTTCAAATGGGGGGGGTACCTCGCAAATTCCTCTCACACAAAGAACTCCTTCATATGAAGAACTGACAAAATCTGCAAACACTTTCTTTCCTACCAGCTACTTCCAAACTTGAAATCGACAATTTGGAGACAAAAAGCATCCTTAACATATCTTATAGTGAATTACTTTTCTACATAATAGTATTCTGAACCTGTGCAAGATCTGTAAATAAGGCTTAGCTCCTCCCTCATGACTTGAAATCACATGAACTTGGGGGTTTTATCACAATATTGCTGTCTTTCGGAAACAGACTCACCACTATTATTTCTGATCAGGATATTTCATTCCTTTTGTTATGTGAATTTTGCTACAGTTGTCTTTTACTTCTCAAAATGCCTCAAATTATGAAGAACAATTCTTACGTATTTCACACCATTAAATTAGCCATGAAAAACATTTACATATGTCTGGCAAGAAACTTTTGTGAACAGATTCAAGTTAAGTCCTAGTTAAAAGAACTTTATGTGCAATAAAGTCCTCGAAAATATTAAAAATCATATTTAAAACATTCTCATAAAATGTGTATTGAGAAAAGACAAGTTTAATTCTCAAAGGCTCCATTATTGAAGCAAAAATTAATATTTGTACTATTTCTAAATTGGAATAAAATTGCAAGGATGCAAACACTATCCTATATCATAATCTATAAACCAGTCGCAAATGTTAAATCAACTGTAAAAATGATTTAAAATCTACATGACTAATTTTATTAAACTGATTTAAATCACATTTGTGCTATGTTCATTTATTAACTGTATTTCAGAGAACACTGTGCTTATAATGGATTTGCATGAATACAAATGTACATATAGAAGAAACTATCTGATAAAAGGGATAAGACCTTCCCTCATCTGGTCATGTTTTCTTAACACATGCTTGTGGTAAACAGAAACATATAAATTAAAGATGCAGAGGTCTTGTTAGGTTTCTCAGTCAATTCTCTGCAATTTTATGGTTGTTCTCTTCAGCTTGTTTATTCATTCTTTGTTCCAAGTTAGAAAACACTTCACAAATATTAATTAATATCTGTAATTCTGTAGCCATTTCTAGTATCATTCTGACTTCTTGCAGGTGGGAGAACTGGGGGCTGTGGCTTTCCATTTAGCTCTAGCATAGATCCAGCTAAATCAACAAAGGCATTTCTGGTTTATTTTGGTGATGCCAATTAGAATCAGCAGCTGATCTCGAGTTAGATAAGAAGGGGTTATATGAGTATTTTAGGGAGCTCACAAGCTGTTGATGGCTTTCCAATTATTATTTCAATGGCTTGGGACCCCACTGCATGCTCCTTGTTGAGCACACAGCCTTGGGAACAGGCAGTGCACTGATATGGTCCATCACCCCAGGGATGGGCATCATTGTAGTCAGTCAGCGGCAGGACAGGGAGCAGTGACAGAAAATCCCCAGTGTACAAAAATACCAACCATGGCAGACTTCTAAAGAACAACAGCAGCCGTTTTCATAACAAAATATACCTTGGAACTTTACAGATGGGAGAGAGTTACAATATAAAAACCCAATATTCCACTGTGGGTTTTCTATTTTTGAATGAAAAAATAAAAATTAATACTACTAACAAAAAAAAAAAAAACAAACACCCCACAACCAAACCAAAACTAAAACCCTACAAAACCCCAAAACAACCAAACCAAAGAAACATAAAAAAACAACAGAGAAAAAGCTGTGATGTTTTGGAGCCTGCTTATAGACACACATACAGCACAATGTTCTGGGGGTCAGGGTCTGCCCTTCCTGTGAGCTGCTGGTGTCTTGGCTGGGTGGTGGCACCAGCAGGTGCCACCGCTTCCTGCTTTAATGCAGGTGGCTGAGAGCCTCTGCTGCTGCCATCCAGCAGCACCAAAACCAGTGGAAGCTTTCTAAGTGTTTATTAAAGAAAGAGATGCAAAGTCTTCTCACTCTGCCTTCCAAATATCGCGAATTATGATTCCACAGGAACAGGGAAAATCAGAATGTCTAACTGTCCACAAGGCAAGATATTTGTGTGTTTGGTTTTTTTCTCCCTTTATTGTATCCCTAACTTAAAGCATATGTCCCTTCACAAAGAAACCAATTTCTTGCTTTCATACCATGAGACATTACAAAAACATTAGGGATAACTCATGTGCAATTTAAAACAGACCCCACAGAGCAACTGGTGGTCTAATGACAGCACACCACTCTAACACCGTAAGATTAGAGATGGTCCTTCAGTCCAAGCAGCCCCTAGAGAGGGTGTGGAGACATCATGTTTGCTGCCAAGGAGGGGAATGCGGCAATATTTGACTTTCTGCTGCATGACAAATTACCAGTAGCCCTTGAAAGCTCCCAGCTGAAGCCGTGACCCAACCAGAGCAGCTGGCAGGCAATGCCTGAGCCTCCCCCATCTCCTCCAGGCTGTCCCACTTGGACCCACCCCAGGGAGAGGATGGAGCATGCCTGCTCTTGCAGCAGGGCTTGGTGCACACAGCCAGCAGCATGGGGGGGAGAGCTGCTGAGATGCTTCATCCTCATCATCCCTCTGCCAACAGAGTGGCAAGCAGCAGGCAGGAATCACCATCCTGTGCTTCATCAGAGGGGGCTGGTGCCTCCATCCTCTGTAGGGACAACACCAGCCCAGCTAGTCCAAAACAAATGGCAAGGAGCCTTCTGAGGGGTGGCAGCAAGGTTAGGTGTTGGTTGAGGTTCAAGACCATAGCCCTAACCTGGAGCCTAAGCAACAAGGCTAATATTTACCCTTTGCTCTGTCCTTCCTCTGCCCTGGTCTCTTTGGCAGCATTTTCTGCTGTGAGCTCTTCCAGGAGGGCATGGATGCACTTAACTTGAAGGCAGAAACCACCTCAAGCAGAACAAGTTTTCTAGAGTTTTGCCTGAATAAACCCATCCAAGTGAAACACTGCAGGACCTGTCTATGCCCTACTGGAGTACAACAAGCCCAGAGTCACATCCGTCTTAAACCTGTGGATTTCAGCAATTATTTCTTGCAAGCATTACCTCGTCACTGGCACGCAGTGACCTTAGACATAAGAAACAATCAGCAGGATTCATTCAGACAAATATTCTAATGCACTGTCTCTTAGAGATGCTGCAAATGTGTTTGCAAGACAGACACAGTTACTGCTCCTTCAAGACTCCGTATGACCTTTAACATCATTTTCCACGAAAGTTAATTTCTATGATTAATGCAATATACTAAAACCCATAAATCTGATCATCTGAAGGATTCAAATTAGGAATTATTGACAGCTGATAGAACAAAAGTGCAGAGATGAGGCAGATTTTCTCATCTGTCCATCTAAATGTTGGAATACGTATTGATTAAAATATGACATGGTATAGAACCCACCATAAATCTAAAATCTATTAGATTAACACAGGCATTCAATTAACATAAAATGACAACCTAAGAGAAAAGCCTTGAATGTCCGCCTATCTCAGTTTGTAATATTTTAACCCGCCTATCAGGGTAAGTTTGGAGGTAAACAGAGACGTGTGCCTGGTAGGTTCACCTTGGCTCAGTACCTGTGTGTGCAAACTGAACCCTTGGGTGAATATATTCCCTGTGCACTCAGGTGGCTTTCTGATTTTCCAATTGAAAATGCTCAAATATTCAAGCTCAGCTTGAATATTTGAGTACAATACAAAACTGTATTTGAATACAATACAAAACTGTCCACATGACAATAAGACCGCTATTTTTAAAAGTGGCCAGTTTAGTGTCTGCATTATGCATGAATTCCTGAAAGTAGAAACCTGGACGTAGAAACCTGAAGTCACCTCAGCAATTATTCCTTCCTTCAAAAAGCTGGAATATCATTAGATGCAACAAGAACATTTGCAGAGGAGTGAACTTAGCAGGTAGAAACCATGAAAATGACAGGCACACAAAACAGAATGTCCTTTTCTGGGCAGTGACCCCAAGCGGCTCTCAGCCCTTATATGTGTTTCTCAGCAAGGTCCAGACCCAGAAACCTCTGAAATCTACAACTGCAGATGTTGTTCCACTGAAAATTTCCTTTCTACTGCCTTGACCAAAGCATGCTGCCTAAAGCACCCAGAAGAGATCGCTTGAAATAGATTTTGGGTTTCTACTGCCTGTTCAAAATCAGGAAGCTGGTGGGGTAGTGTTGGAAAACAAGTGCCGTGCAAGTGGCCCAGTGCTATTAAGCACAGAGGAGGCTCGCCTTCAAGCACACTTAGCACCCTTGCTAGATGGATCTCCTTTGCACAAGCACAAAACCCAATCCCAGCAACAAATGAAAATCTTGTAACTAGTCAGGACTGGGAGTCCCCTCACTGGATAGGTATAGAAATGTGGGGGGAGCACTGGGGTTTGGGTGAAAACCGCAGGAACCAGGGTTCAGGCTCAATTCTCAGAAATGCCTTATGTTTGTGATACCACTTGATTTTAGCTGGAGTTAGAAGCACTCACACTTAAATCAAGCTCTCAAAGAGTTTTCTTGAGTCTGGAATCACCTGCCTATCTGAAAAATTGTCAGCTATTACCTATATGCCCAGTTTTCATGCCCTGGCTTGGAGCACTTACATGTTCAGAAAGGCATGTTTCTCTGCCTGTACAGGCTCAAAGGTTCCCTTGAGCTGCTGAAATGAATCCTTAAATGAATCCTAGAGCCCCTGTCCCCAGCTGCTCCACTACAGCAGTGCCATTCCTAACATGGCTGCAGTTAAGCTGGCTGAGCCCGTCTGTTCCTTTCTCCTTCTGGCCAACTCATCCTATCAGGGCCACCTTTTGCCAGCCTTATTCTTTCCGGTAATCAATAATTACCTTTCTCTGCTCCCACTGATGACTTCTGGAAGGGGTAGCCTTATGTCACTGTAGCAATTGAAACTATAATCTGAGCTCTAATGAGTATTTGTCTCTGATTCGCAACTGCAAATGGGAAAGCGTTAACCCAAAGTCCCTGCAGAAGTTGACAGGGAAAGTCTGGCTGGCAGGAGCTATACACAAGTGTTGAATTCTCCCAGGAATGAAATTACTATGTATTATTAGTCTGCATATTATGTTCACATTTTAAAAGATACTAATTTTCTCTCTTTCTCTCCTTTTCTCCAAAGTACCACTATTTAGGACTATAGATACATAATTGCTCAGAAAAGCCATTGTCCATGTTCTCTTAATATGTCCATTATATTTAATCTATCTTCAAGCCTCTATTCAAATGCAACTTGCTAATATTTTTATTAGAAGATTCCTTATTTCCTGTGAAGCTAACTTTCATATTACATTTTCCCCTCAGAGAGAAACCCAAGCTGTTAACTAAGAATGTTGCAAAACAGCAATATGGGAAACAAGGAAGCTTAAATGTATTTTAAAAACATTTGCATGAACGTTTGTTAAATGTTTAATCATTTTAATCAATTTAATTGTTTAATTGTAATGATTTTCAATAAATTGGAAATTTGCTGTTCTGAGCTGAAAAGTTCTGAGGTTCTCGCTAAAAAAAAAAAAAAAAGGTGCAGGATTTCAACAATTTTTTCAGCAGCAATCCCAGTTTTTTCACACTCAGCAATTCAACCTACCTGGCTTTCTCCACCACCATCAGCAGAGGGAAAAAGGTTGTTTAACAGACTGGCATTTCAAAGGGAAAAACAAGCTTGCTGAAGATTCCCTAACAACTCAAAGTGCCAAAGAGGCTGCTGTGGCACAGGCCAGGAATCCCAAGAGCAGCAAGCTCCAGATGTGCCAGGAGAAAGCCTGATGCAGCGCGACTGCCAGCCTTGTCCTCACTGCAGCTGGTTCTGCCTGCACAAATAAGATCTGCTGAAGTGCTCAAACTTCTGCTTGTTTTCATAAATCAAACTAAACCCATCCAGTTTCTTTTCCTCCTTTCTCTTGTACTTTTGTGCTTAAAAGAGGCCAATAACCAAGGGAGTACGTAATTAGTATAAATGGAAACTGAATTGTGGCCTCACCCCCAGAAAACAGAGGCTTCTTGAGATTAATTGGAAAAGCAAAGAAAATAACCCACTTCAGCTGAAACTGTTTCTGAAGTGCCACGGTAAGCTCCATATGATATGAATACATAACCTTCATATGATAAATATACAGAACCAATGCTTTTAATGTGTCAGATATGGCCCATCATGCAATGAAGCTCTTGAGGTCTGCAGAAAGCAGCCCTGCCTCTCACTGTGCTGCTTGTGATGGGGGTTATGGGTCCTGCACACTGACGCTGCCTCTGGGATACATCCTTATCCTGGTGGCACCACCAGAAACCCAAAACCTCTAAGCCAACGCTGATGCGTGGCATGCAGCCTCCGTGCCCTGCTGCACTACGGCCAAGATCATGCAGGGCTGTGTTTCCCCTTCCTGCTGACTCCCTAGCAGATCCACAGCTCTCGAGTCTCTCCATAAACTCCCCTCTCTGAATGTTGTGAAGCCCAGTATGATGACTATTTACCAGGCTAAATATGGGCTTCCCAATATTTAGGCCTATCAAAGGTATGAAACTGTATTGTGGTGAGTCCACTACAACATTAAGCAAAATAACCACAGAAAATTGAATAAAGTAACCAAAATTTCTCACAAACAACCCATTTACTAAAAATATGCCACCCCTTCAGATTGAATACCTTTTGTGCAATCAGACAGCATGGACAATGGGCTGAAATAAAAAGTGAGCATTATCTCTGCACAGCAATTTTGGCCATCCAGAGCTATGTTGGGGTCAAACCAACCCTCTGTACATTGCCAGAGGAAAACTCAGGAGAGTTATCTCCTTCAGAGAGACAGAGCCAGACCAAAATTGGGATCCTAACAGGTTTGGGCAGCTACCTTGCAATGTATACTAGCAGCACAGGATGCGATCTACTCTCGTGCCCTTCTCCAAAGGGGTGAGCCCCGACAAGAGGAGCTCCTTGGCAGAACTGCAGCCCATGGGCTGATCAGGGCATGCTGTACACCAGGGATGAAAACATATTTCTCACACTACACCAACATCAGAGAAAAAGGCAAATGCATGCCCAGTATGTAATCTCACTTTACGCTGTGTGGAAATGGATCATTACTTTTCACCTAGTAAGACCTACTATGAGTTACAGCAATTAGCAGGAGAAAGGTGGATAGGGAATTATCATGGGATACTGAACTCTCATAGGTCTAATAGTGGTACTTGTAGCTTTGAATGTGGCACCACCTTGGTGTTGGGTTGTAGTTAAGACAGACACACAGGACTTTCACAGCAAAGATAACAGGAATCAGTGTTTTCACCTTCTGAAGTGACAGACCACTCAGCTCTTTATGGAAAAATAAGACTGCATACTTCACATATAATTCCAACTGCACTAACTTTCATCAGAATTGAGTTTAATTTGAATAATGTTAACAGCCTCTCAGACCCTTCAGGAGTAGTTTAATGTCTGTAACATACACTAATGCAGGAAGAAAAATGACATGCTATTGTGTGTTCAGACACCCATGGTATTTGCTATTTGTTTGGAGTTTTACGGAGTTGGGAAGACAGATGGAAATTTTTTTTGTTAGAGCCATACACATGATAGCAACATTACTAGATGCCTTGTAGGAAGTCTCGGTGTGATAATAAAGCCTCTAGATGTGACTTGTAAATTGAAATAAAGCTTTTTCCATTGAAGAAGCATGAAGTAGATTGAGTACAGCTTAAAAAAAGAATATCAGCAACTTTCCCAACAGGCTGAGGGCACATGTCACCATAACATTATCTTGTTGCAAACCTTTGTGATCCCATAGGGAGTGAACCCTGAAGTCGGAAGTGTTTTATTTGTTACTTAAATTCACCCAGCTCTACATAAATAACTCGGAACAAAACACCTCGATGCCCTGAGAGTCTGGGGTGCACACTGTGCAAAGGAGATGGCTCCTCAGACTCCCATGATGGGAGGCACTGCTTCCTCTGCTTTCAAAAGCTGAAATGACACCCCAGGCACCCTCAACCTTTGTGCTAAACCCCTGGGTTCACGCCGATCTAGCTGTGGTGAGGTGAGTCCTTCCCAGGGTGGACACGGCCCTGTCTGTGCATCCTCAGCAATAGGTAAGCTTCCAGTTTTAACAGACCTTAGGTAAAAAAATAAATATAAAAATGGAATAAGGTGTTCTTTTTCTGGTTTGTGGGTTGTGAGCTCCCTCTTGTGGCGCTCTCAAGATTTCCAACTATTTTCCAAGCTGCAGGAAGCCAGTCGCGATGTTAAGCCTGGATGAGCACCCACTGGCACTGGCTCGGCTCAGATTCCCCCAACATCACCAGTACAGTTCTCTTTTTGCCCCAGCAACTTGCTGCTTCACTTTTAAATTCTGTTAAAATCCTAAATGTAAGAAATGTGCATTCTCACTGTTCGCTCCAAGCCCATACCAGCTCAAACAAAGGGGTAGAGCTGAGGTGTTCCCCTGCAAAGGAAGGCTCTTGGCCAGCCCTGCTGCACACCACACAGGACCAGGGGAGTGCAATAGGTCCCCTGGGTGCTAAGGGGTCCCCGGTACACCCTCACTTCCCGGACACCCCTAGAGGACCACTCATCTGCTAGCCTTGAAAGCTCAGGTCAGTGGTAGCACCACTCTGTGCAACATCCCTCCTTCACTTTGGGTTTCCTCCCACTCTTGGCCAGCTTCCTTGCAGGGATCTCATCTCTTCCTGAACTGTCCCATGTATGAAGTCATATTCCCACAGCTGAAATCAAATATTTACACTACCACACTGCTAGGCTCCATGTTTCCCCCCAGTTAGATGATTTTCTTTCTGAAGTATCTAATTAGGCCACTTTTCAGGGAGAGGAAATGGAATTGTTTGTAGAAGGTTTCCTCCTCCAAGATTTCACACCAGCCCTTTATAGACAGGCTGAGACTTGCTGTTTGTGACTGCTTCTAATGTTTTCCCTGTGAGGTGTGCAGTTGAAGGTCTGACAGCTCCATCCACCCACTGCACAAATCCTGGTGCTTCAGTACCTGCTCTAGTCCTGACCTTTGGGCATCCCCCGTGCAGCACAGCAGATCAGCTCACTGGTGGCATCTTACAGGGACATATGTTTTTACACCCACTACAAAAGGAAGTATGGCTATGGAAGTGTTTCTAGAGGCAAGAAAGATAAAAAAATCAGTGCTGAAGTACAGCTGACCCTATAATATTTTTTTCTTTTACATGGGTACATCGTTTACTTCTTTAACAAGTCAAAGGGAAGGACCTTGCAGCAAAAGGCAACTTCACCAGGAACACAGGGACAGGACTTACCTATGGTTGAACTCAAACTACTTACTACCATGCCACTTTTATCTCAAATAAAATCCGTAAAGTATCACCAGGAAAGAGAGGACAGAAGTATAATATCCATAAAACTTCTTATAGCACCTACATCCAATAAACTTGGTTAAAATGCAGGTCTTGAAAGCAGCAAGATGTCAAGGAAGGCGCTTGCTAATCAAATATATGTGACTAGCTCTACACTAAATGTTGGGGAGGTTTAAACCCTAATATTGTGGTAGTTTCCCTTCTTAAACATACCTTTCTAAAATTGTTTTGTATATAGATGAGAGAAGTGTAAAAAGCAGAATTGGGAATGTTGCACGATGTGTTGCAGAAATTGGAACTTTTTTGACAAGTGATCATGTTTCTTAAAAAAAAAAAAAGTCATCATGTTACAATCTACAGCTGAGTTTCTTCAAATTCCTGTTGGATGTCAGTCCAAACACATACAGCCACAGCAGTATGCCTTACAAAAAGTAGATATATAGTTCTTCATTCAGACAGGGAACGATTGTTAAACAACTAAAGATGGATGAGTGGCTGTGAAGAATGCATGATTTTCAAAGAAGAAGCTACCAGGCCAAGCAGCTCAGTACATTTGAAATCATCAGAACTATACCAAAGTCCAAGAGTAACTGCAATTTCTAATAAAACCTCTGATATTCTACAAATAGAATATTATGTACCCTTTCTTACACATCCATCCTAACCACAAAGTACACATGATACGACTTTGTGTACATCACATGCATTTTGTATACATTAGCATTCAGGGAGCTCTGCATTGTAATGAAAAGAAGGAATCAAAATGTCCAAGTTGCACAAGAAAGAAAACTTATAAAACTGCCATCTCATGAATGTAATTTATTTGTTTGGAAAGACAAAGGATAAAACATTCCCACAGAACCACAAAGTCTCCACAACCACAGGGCAGGGAAGCACATGAATATGCCAGGCAAGAAGATTTCAATCCCTGGTGCCTCAGCTAACAATGGGGGAAGGAGTCTTCTCAATCAGTTGTGTTCTTCTCACTCCTAATTGCAGGGAGCTATGAAGAACCCAGAGATGTATTCACAAGTTTTCCTCTGCTAGACAGGGACACCTTAGATAACCTTCATCCAGTTTTGTCCATGGCATGAAATATGATCATATTTCTCCATTTTATTTCATTACAAAAAGGAACACTATTTTTTTAAGTATCTTTTGGGCTATGTGTTGCTATATATCTTGGGCTATATATTCTGAATATCTACTGGGCTATGAGATGGCTGAAGAACCCTCTTATTTAGTGTTTTATTTGCAAGTCCTTAAGGGCAGGAGACGTGAAACTTCTAAGCGATGCTACAGACATAACTAGTCAGAAAAGCAGTGGCCTTAGGCAGGTCATTGCACTGTCAAGTTCTACAGCTCTGTGTTTAGGGTGAAAATGAGCCACTGAGAGCTGGCGTGTCTCATGGAACTGAAAGAATGGAGAATAAATTAATAGATAATAATTGCTACACCTCAGGGATTTCGTGTCATTCTTCTCTTACGTACTACTGCCCAGCCCTAGATAATTGGAGTGCAGTTCCACAAGATCACAAAAGCGTGTTTCTTCAAATGTGTATTAAAAAATCAGAGCTGAAACAAAGCTGTTCAGGTAGCTGGACATATACACATATGGTGTACTAAATTCTAAACATACACGGTCTCCAAAAATAGGACGTCTCCCATGGTAAGGAATCAGAAGAAGTAGTGCAGTAAGAACATAGCCGTTGATATGGAAATCAGTTTACCTTATGGAGAAGCATCTCATTGAAGTAGCTCCTAATTTTCCACCCAGCCCAACTGAATTCCTTTCTATGCCAATAGAGAAACTGGGGGTATACAATACTGCGACACATTGCACCCTTAGCCATCAGGAGTCTCTGTCAGTGGATGCAGACATCTGGCACTCCTGGCTACCAAGAGCACACCTTGCACAAGGTCATGCTCTGTGTCCCCATGCCATCCACCCTGCCAGAGTGCAACAGCAAACAACAGCTCACTGGACTTTGATAAAGCTAAAATGGTGTAAAGCTAGACAGGGGGCATGGAGCAGGGATGGGGGTCAATGTACTTTTCGTAGGGAGAGAAACGAGCTATGACACATGAGAAGGAACAGTTCAGAAAGTATTCCCAAGCTGATTCGACCCCATGACAGAACACCAAAACTGGCACATAAACATGCATTTATGTATCTTGAGATGATGTGATTGCATGACTATCTGCATACAGGATGCAGACATCCTAATAATTTGAAAAAAAGGGTTTCAAATACAAACTATCTAGATATACTCCCATTTAGAAAAATAAATCTGTTTTGTCTCATCTCCTTTCAGTAACTCTGGTTACCAGAAACAGGCAATATAAGCTTGGTGAGCAGTGACCTCACTAACAACAGACACCACTGTGGTCACGGCCATGACTGGGTCACCTCTTGCTCAGAGTAGCAATACTTGCTTCTGAAAAACAAGTTTTTATCCAGCATTTTAAAAATAGGCTGCTTCAACAAGGAAGGGAATCAAATGCTGCATCCATTAGGGATGAATAGTAAGTTACCAAAGGCAGTGGGGAGGGATTCTTCTTTCACTGAGCAGCTATCTGGCAGGAATACACACCCAATATGTGGGCTACTCTCTCCTCATCAGAGCAATGAAATCAGACAGGCCTCCTGCATTCTGGATAAGTTTGCTAACTGCTCAACTGGCAGATGAAAGGGCTGTCATCTCCTACTCTGCCTTTCTGACAGTGTTGCCCTGCATGGTTTTTTGATTTTGCTTTTCCCCCCCTCCCTAGATTTGTCTCAATTGTTACAAAACACAGTATTTCCTATGTTTCATATTATTAGGCAAACTAGAAAAATAGATACTTTTTGGTTGAGATTGATCTTTTTTTTTTTGCCCTGCAAGACAGCCAAACCAAAAAGTCAATTGTTAGCACAATTGTAATAGGGACAGCAGTCTGCACTCAGCATTGTGGGTTGCAGAGCCGCGTAGGCCAATACCACATCCCAGAATTCAATTTCCACTTCCAAATTTGGTGAAAGGAGAGATCCAAAATGATAGGCAACCCTGGACCCATAGAGCTCCAAAAATCCCATTGCCTCTAAATTTGATCTCAACTTTACAGCTAAGGTCCCAATCTAGTGCATACCCATATTTGCTACATGAACTTTTGCTCCCTCCCAACTTGATTAAGGGCAAAGAAAGTAACAGATGGATCCATGCTGTTCCTTTGTAGCTGAGAGATTAATGTTTGCATTGCATCAGACTGCTCGCATTCACGCAAGGGAATACTGCTGTTGTCCCTGCAACTGGCACCTGCATCGCCTGCTCTAGTCGGTATTGGAGGCAGGAAGCCTATGTAAGGGAATGTGAACAGTGCTTAGGTTTGGGTTTTAGTATATGAAATGTTTTGGAAGCTTGACATGGCAAACTTTACTGTACTTCACCACCCAGCAATGACAGCTCACACCTCTGCCGTACATCACTCTGCTAAATGGCTGCCACGGATAGTATCTTCAGGAAGGGTGTCAGAAAACAAACTTGAGTGTTTTCTGCTGGGTGCTGAACCTACAGGTAATAGCAACACAAAGACGGGATGTGCTCCAAAACTGCACTGGCAGTGCTGAAGTCATCTTCTGCCACTGACAAATTAAACTGTGATGGAACCCAGCTCTGCTGCCAGTGCAGGTACACTGAAGCCAGACACAGCTGGTTTCTACCCACTCCTCAGCAGCAGAAAGAGCTGCATCTTCATATGCTATGGCCAGGGTCTGACAAAGCAATGGCACAACATCAGCAATGATGAAAAAAGATGTTTTTGTCTGTGGTATCAGGATTAGATGCTGGGTGTGTCAAGCTGCAGGAGCCTGGAAAGCCTCAGCCACCAGCCCTCCTGGATCTGAGCTGAACAGGGCTTTGAGTAACTTACAGTTTAAAACAGATGAAAGAAAAATGAACACAATTTAAATCAGAAAGTAGCGTTATTCCCTATGATTTCCACTGACATATGCAACAGTTAGATCTTCCATTTCCCCTGTGCCACTGTTTTTGCCTGGGTGTTATAGCAGGATTTTGTCCCATGTACTGGACCTATAACTGAGTGCAGAAAAGGGACAGGTCCCCAGAGAAACCTCAGCCTGGCAGAGCCATGGTGGTTCTGGTGACCCTGGAGGCTGGACACGGGCGGGGACACCAAGAAGTTTGGGTGTGCAATGCCTGAACAGCCCACCATGAAAGACAAACACTAATTTTGGCTTGTCACTGTGAAAGAAGATGGACTTTACATGATTTACTGTGCAATCTGTGAATTTTAATAACCACTACCATCTATCAGGACATCTATCATACCATATCTTTTGCTGCTGTTGAAAAACAATATTGGTGCTTTCAATGCAGTTTCATCATAGATTCGAAAAAGCCTAAAACAAAATTGAAAAACAAAACTCAGCCATATGCCTACTTGACCCGGGATACATAAACCTGTTGTTCAATCCAGAGGAGGGATTACAGCATTACTTTTTAGTAAGTTGCTTTTCATATGGAAATTTCTTTTCACAGTAAAGCTTTGTATTTCATGGCATCAACATAAAAAACATCCCTATTTTTAGTTCCCTGATCATGGACATATAGATTTTTATAGTGTCTGTGAGCATACATTAACGTTAATTTCCCCATTCTCCTTTGTACTTTGTTAATGTCACAATCTGCTGTAAAACCTTGCCAAGTTTCTTAACTGTCATGTTAATTCCGAGACCTAGTCTGCACTCTCTGACATTTCAGGACAGAACATGGCAGTAAAAATAGATTAAAACCAGCTTATAAGTATTATAAAATCTAGAACTTTACAGATGGTGGAATTATATCTGCTGAATGGAAATTTTAGCAACTCAGAGCACAATAATATTAGAATAGCTTATTGATTTCTAAGACAAATATTTTCAGAAGTAACGTAATGGTATCTGAATAGTGGGCAAAACCCACAAAAATGTAGGAAAGTTGGGTGGGTTTTTCCCTTTTCTAAAGCACCACTGTGAATGTGCATATCATGTTGATGCTAGTATTAAGTTTCAAAGCTTTTCTGTACCATATAAATAAAGGACATAATAAGATCTTGATTTTATTCATGGTTAGTTCAAAGTTCACACAAATTATTTCACACAGGGGATTTGTCTGAGGGTTTTGGCATTATAGAAATGCATTAATGTACTTTAGATATTAAATGACAATGCCACATGGTAAGAAATTTGCACGAACGAACAGGAAATTAGACACTGTTTCTTTTTTTTTCTTTTAACTGATTGCTAAAGAATGCACTGTTTAAATGCGGACTATCCATTTCAAAGGGAAGCTTTCCCTGATTTCAGGAAGTTTAAAATCAGCTAATCAGAAAGTAATACAAAGTTAAAGTTAAATATTTTTTTAAAGGAAACTGTTTCTTTAAAAAAATCCTTTCCCCTTTTCTTTAAGGAGTACTTATTATTTCCATCATCCTTGTTGAGTTGTTGATGAATAGCTCACATCGTTTGCCAAGCTCCACCCTCCGTCTTTTTTCTAAACCCTTTACTCATTATTTGCTCAGTCTTTTTCCCACAGCCTAGACAGCCTGTCAAGGCAGCTTAAATAAAACACTGTATTAACATTAGGAAATGGCATTCAGTTCCCAATTGATCTCCTAATACTTTATGTTGAAATGATAATTGGTACAGTCTTCATTGAAGAAAAAGAGAAAAAAACTACTTTTCAGTCACCACAAGGTATTATCTTAGCTAATGTATTCACAACCAAACAGATACATTTTTAAAATCTCCCCATCTGCTGGAGACTGCAGTTCACAATTCTTTTCAGCTGACATAATCCAGATTGATTCGTTCAGCAGATAAAATTCAGGCCACTTCTGCCCTTTATAGGAGCAACATAATACCAGTCTTTATTCACTAACAATGTAACATAATGGGATCGGAATGTGCAAAATGACTGTTCTTAAATTACTGTGACACACAAGGGTCCAACACAAGCTGTGGTTTAATGTAAAAAATCATTAGGCACAGATTACTAAAGTGGTCCTGCATTAACAAGGTCAAACCAAGACTGTTTATAATATTTTCAAGAGGGAAAAAAAAATAACATATTTGCTAATATTAGATTATGAATTCATTTTTAAGAGGGAAAAAAATCTGCAGGGTTTTTTTGTTTTGGGTTTTTTTTTTGTTTGGATTTTTTTCCTGCCCCCATGATGACAGTGCTGTTTACTCAATAATGGGTGCAACAGTTAAGGATTCTATAAAGACCTTTTCTGCAGAGCCAAGTTAATCTATTACACACTGAAGCACACACACACAAAATCTAAATATCAAAAGGTTGTCAAGAGAGTTGCCAGAAACGAATATTTTGGTGCACTGCTATATCAAACAAATTTTGAAGACCATCAGGTTATTATTAACTCATTGCAGGTCTTTTCTTTTGATAAAGCCAGAGACTATTTGAAAGAATTGAGCAAGTTTCCACACCACTGCAGGGGTTTTGCATCTATGTAAATGATTGTTGCTCTAACAGTATGTCCCTCATACACTTACAAATCAACCTCTCTGCACAAAAAAAGCCAAAGTGAAGAGACACAGTAGATTTCATCCTTAATGGATGGATCTTTGCACCCTGAGAGTCTGATGGGCATTTAAGATCATTTAAGATATGATTTTTTTTCTGTAAAATTATTTCTTCCTATCTGATAAAATCCTAAATTTAATAAGTCTTACTCAAGAAATCCATTATATCATCACACACTGAAATAAACGAATAAGCAAATATATATATTTGCAAACATATATATATATATAAATAACTATTTCCAAATCTATCAAAAAATCTGTGTGGTTTCCTCTTGCCTTTGGTTTGGAGGCTAACAGTATGGGAATGAGAGGGGGGATAGGTTTACTCTTGCAAGGCAGCCAATTTGAGCTGTTGATGGAACCTAATCCAGAAGCATCACAGCTCAGCTTCTGAGAGGAAAAGTGGGACTACAAAAATAATAATGACAACAACAACAAGCCATTTCTGCCCTGGTTTGTATCAGGAGGTCCAGACCATAGGGATCTCACAGGAATGGAGGTATTAAATTCCCCATGCTCCACTTTCCCATTTTGACCTTGTCAACAGTGAAAGCAGAATTTTGCTGTCCCTTACTACTGTGACAAACTACTAGAGCTGGGTAAGTTTTGAAATCAATTGCTTTCCTTTAAGCTACTACTCACTTGTGATGTACAAGCAACAAATGTATTTTAAACACAAGTGCATGGCAAGCAAGACTTCCCCAGTTGCATGCTACATCCTCGTATGCCCATTTCATCAGCTGACAGAAACAGCCTCAAGAAACCCAGGTAAAAAATGACAGCTACAGACTCAAAAGGATAGCTGGAGAGGAATACATCCGTTTCGAAATTGAGTATGAATATCACTAGATTCTCTCTATAGGATGGTAGCACCCTGACCCTGTAAAGGGTGCTGGCAGGCAGCTGGCAGTAAGCATCAAGAGCAATATTGCCACCGGCGATGCAGCAGATGCCCAGCAGGACCACATCAAACCCAGAAAGTGCTCTTTAAAAGATTTTCCTTTGAAAAATTCCCACAATTTGTATCGATTTATGGCAAAATACTGAAGTATTTCACAATCAACTCCACCCAAAGTGTGAGAAATTAATATATGAAAGTTAATGTCCAGACCATAAAATAAGCTACATCCCTAGTGTCTTCTAAATAAGAAATGTGTTTAAATGACATGTGTTCTGCTAAGGTGAACCTCATAATCACAAAAGATGGTAGTTTTAAAAAGTAATGAAAACTAACCTCCTAAATCCGACAGTGTTGGAAACTCATTGCATTCAAATATTTACATATTCTAGTGAACTTAGAATGTCAATTTTGACTGCACAAATCCAATAACTGAAACGTATGGTCTTGAAACCTGCAATCAATATAAACCTTTTAGAGCCCAAGCTTCAAAAAGTTATATCAAATATATATTCGATGAGAAGAAGGTTAATTGAATAATTGATTACTCAGTTACAATTAAGTGCTCTTCAGATATCTTTGGGAAATGCCGAGATATAACAGTGACAGATATTTATTTGTTTATCAGCTATCCCGAATTTACAGCTATCATTCATTTTTTATTTCCTATGTCAATTTTAACATTTATATGTTTTAACAATATAGTCCCCAGTAAGAATCAATATACAGCTTTTTTTTTCTACCACAGGGCTATCAAAAGCCAGCCTAGAAATCCATATCCACCAATTCAGCCAATTTCAATGCAGACTTCAGCCTGATAAACACCTTGCTAAAATATTCAGACTTTGTCTCCAGTTGGCAGTTATGTAGACCGACCATGCAATATTTGTAGCAATAAAGTTTAACCAACAGTAACTGTGCTGATAAACGCTGAACTTAACAACAGTTAAGTGAAAAGATGGCCCTTGGAAATTAAAAAAAAAACACACAAAAAAACAAAAACAAAAAAAAAAAAAAACAAAGCATGCTGTTTGCATGTTTTAACAAAGTACTATGTCTTATCAAAATACAAACATGTTCATAAAAGTCCCTCCCCTGCAGCAACAGCCAAGAGGATCCTTGGGATCTCTGGGGTATTTTAAAGTTGACTAAACAATAAATCAGATAGAATTGGGTCTTCAGAGCTGTCTGCGCAGAAAAATATTGTTAACTCTTTAGTAGTATTAATATAATCTAAAATTTATTTAGCAATAGCACCTATGTTCTCAGCAAGGCGGAAATTATTGTTGTGTTACATACTGTGTATACCCACATTATTTATAGACAGATACATACATATACAAGGGGCCCTGCATCTAGTGACTGATGAGCTAAATGAGGCTGGACAAGATTCGTTAAAATATGCTGAATTCCTCTGAAGATGGTAAGATAAATTACAAAACCTAACTCTTCCTCTGCTAGATGTAAAGTCTTTCTGCTCTTTCCTGCATCCATCTCCAAGACAGTAGGATAACTACCATAAAATGGTGCTTAAATGGCCCCAGACACAAAGCCTCCTATCTTTCAGGGTATAGCTCTGCATTAACTTCAAAATCTGAAGCTTTCTCTCACATCAACGGCAATTCTATGCATGATGTGTAATAAAGAAAGGTACTAAGTTTTCAAGGCAATATTTCAAATATTTTTCATTGGTTTCTTAGATTACAGCACGTGACAATAAGGATGAGGAAAAAAACCCACATTCTCATTGAATAAGAGCATCTTTTTTTTGCAGATGTCCTCCTGTAATAACAAATGTCCATGGAGGGATGTGTTTCAGGGGAGATAGCTAGTGCAATCCATGAGGAAGACTGAAAAGAAATGAAAATTCACGTTTCTTTTCTTGGTCTAAGTACCTGCTACACCTAACACTTGATATGCTCAAAACTTTGTACGAATTATCCTTTCCAAGAAAATAGAATTCCAATTAGATCAGTCTAAGCTCCGAGTAAGTCCACTGGATTCTCCCTTTACTGTCCCTCTGCCTGATAGCAGCAGTGCCACGTACAGGATGAGAAGTTCATGTGCCACAGAGCACTAAAATCTCATCCACTTTGCTCTTTGGCCTTAAATTAACACTTCTTGGATGAAATGCACCACTTTACACTTTGTTCTTTTAATCTTCCATCCTACTGGAGTCCAAGTTAGGCAGAATTAGGTCCTCCAAGACCTGCTAAGCTATTGTAGATTTTCAATGTCTGAGAGAAGAATCTGGTCTTCCAAGGATATTATTATTTAATATAATCTTTCAGAACAGAGCACTTAGACTCCATGGACAACAGACATAACCCTCTTTACACATTGCATTTTATAGTATGTCAAGGGTGATGTATGCTTTATGTTGGGCCTCATAACAAAATGACAGGCGTTGCTGTCCATTGACAAAGCCACATGACAGCGAGGTGTCACAGACAGAGAGTGCAGATGTATTATCACTCCACCACTTAGACAGGAATGACATCCTTTGAATCTCAAGAGACAATGTCGCAGGCAGGCGAACCTTAGTGTGCTGGCTGTACACTCAACAGTATTGACAGTCAACAATTCCATGTACATCCATCGTGAAAGAACACTGAGGTCTAAAGATAGCAGATTTCAGATTTCATTCATGTCATTTTAATAGAATAAATCATGGAAGAATGAGTATGAACAATATACTTCAAAAAATGAAATTAATATTCTGTATTTATGTCCAATGTTTCAGATGTACTCAAAAATTCTATTTTTTTACAATTATTTCTAATGTTCCATATTCACATCTCTATTAAGAGATTTATTCAGAAAGATATACCATTAAAATTCTTTACAAAGGAATTTATAAAATAAAATAAGAACTTTTTATATTAATTAGCCCTGATTTGAAAGCCCATAAATTAGCTTTCTTCTGAATATGACCAAAGATAACATTATAAGCTAAGTCTTAGGGGACATCACAACACCAACATTATGTACCTACACTTCCGAAGCAAGCAACATACTTTCATAGCTAATTTTACTTATATACCCTACAATATTTCCCAGATTTTGTGACAGTTTTTAGAACATTTCACAAAATAAGCACTATTTCTTGAAAAATCTCAAGAAAAAAGAAAAAGGAAGAGAGCAAACTCACTGCATTATACAGGTCATGGCACGTTCATCACTACACAGATGTTATTCATAGTCACTGGTCCCACGTAAGTAGGTCATTGGACCTACTTGCCCTTTGCAGTGATCCTGAAATATGGTGGCATACTTGAAAAGCCATATAGAAATGTGGGGCTCTCCTGATAAATCATCCCAGGATCAGCTGCTAACTCTTGCATTCAGATTCAGGGAAATGACAGCTGAGTCCTATTAGTAGAGGTGGGGAACAGGGAGCAGAGGTCAAGGGGGCAGTTAGCTCCTGCCTTTCCTCAAAAGGGAAGAAGCAGAATAAGGAAAAGTTGAGGTGGAGACAAACCCTGAAGCAAAAGCCTGGAAACAGCAGGCACCTTCTGTGAGAAGGGTGTTTGGGATGGTAGGAAAGCTGAAGAGGAGAATGGGTGAAGCTGGGAGTTTACCCAGGAAAGTACATGAAAGCTGGCATTTTGCAAAGCCGGGTGAAGAAATCCCTCCTTCTCTTTCATCCTGCACCAGGACAAAGGGAACAGAGAAAGAAAAAAAAGAAAAAGAAAAAAAAAAAAGAACAAAACAAGACCCCCCCCAAAAAAGGCCTACAGCCTATGGTACAGACCATCTATGTCTACCAAGACATTAGCATGCGAGACGTTTACCTTAGGGCCCCGTGTTTGTAACTTCAGTGCTCTTGCTCCAAAGTACTATGGCAGAGAAAAAGGTATCAGGACATTACAGGTTTATGGGGCAGGAGCATAGTTAATTCTGGCTATAATCCCAATCTGTGTGGTCTCATCATGCCATGCTCCTAAATACGTATAGCCCCTCTCACCTCTGATGCAATCTTTTTCCTGATACCTAATAAAACAGAAAAGACTGGTTTAACTTCATATGGGAGTGGGGAATAATTAAGGATTTTTTTTGTCAAAAAAAAATCTGAGTGCTGCAAGATAGGAACAAAAAGTTGACCATTAGGTTCCCAAGATTCAAAAAAAAAAAAAAAAAAGGAGTTAAGCTATCAAAACCTATTCAACTCCATGAATTGGGAACGTTAAGAGGCCTGGAAATTGCTTCATGTGTTTCACCTCCTGCTGTGCAGTTTTTATGCTGACAGGACTGAACATAGCTTTTCTAGCTCGTAATATCACAGGGAAAATACTACATTAAACTAAGACATCTCTGATCATATGATAAAAGCACACATGCAACATGCTCATGGTAAGTCCATTTATTATTAGAGGCAAGTTTAAAATATAGTTGTTTCAGTTTTAACCTGTTTGTTCCAGGTTAAAAGATAAAACAAAAAACAACATTTGTTTGCGGAAATAATTCATACATGTCTTGAATTTCAGTTTATAGCAGTTCCAAAGGACAAAGTAAAACTTGTTTGAAAATACAGGTTTGTTTGTAGTGAAGAATGCATGTAAACACATACAATTGCTACTCCTACTTGGAGCATTAGCTTAGGCTCATGCTAGGAAATTTATAACAGATACTTGGCCTAAACATGTTGAAAATCCTCAATATTTTTTCTAAGTCTGGGCATATTATCCTTAGGGAAAGTGTACAGAGTGAGGAGACTCCATCCCTGCACTCAATCACATGCTTCCTTGTAGAAAACATTTAAATGAAACTTTAAGTGTGAACATCCAGCAAATATCAGAAAATCAAAAGTAAGTCTCCATTATGGATCTATCTAGTCCTTTGAACTCTGGAGAGAACAGGCCTGAGACAAAAGCACAGTGTTTTTCTAAACCTTTGTCCTCAGGAGATCTTCCTTCCAGCTGTGCAAATGCGGAGCTTTATCCTATGTTGCACTGTATCCTACTATGTGCAAAGTAAAATCTTTCACAACCTGATTTTGACTTTTTTATACTTTCCAAAGACAAACTAAAATTTAGTTTTCAGTGCAAATAAATTAAGTCTTATAACTGTGCCTGGACAAAAACTTGTCTTAGGAAACGATAAAAATGTTTCCTAAAATGAATGCACTAAAAGTCCATAAATGACTGAAAATAAAGATTACCCTTGAAATTAAAAACTTTAGATTTTTCATAAGAAAACTGACTAACACAAACCTGTTTCAAATATAAAATTCTACAAACTTAATCTCAAATACGAAAATGGAGACCCAGTCTTATTGCTGTCCTTTGCATCTTCTGCATAGATTGTACCTCTTATCGTATCATCAGTTACACCACATTTTGCTGTTGCTAAATACAACTGGACTTAAATGCACCAGCATTTCATAATGAAAAATAAAGACATTTATTTTAAAAGTAAAAACAATGGCATGTCCCAGAAATATTCCACAACAGAGCGCCTCTATGAAATAATGAACTTCTCTCTCTCATTAGGAATGACCATGTATAACGGATTCATAGCTCTGCTTTGCTTCAGCACTTACCATCTTTGCAGGTTATTCCTGACTCATGAAAATAACATTTCTGTATTCACTTCTCTTAATGCATGAAAATTATTCCTCCCTGCACAAAGCCTGCAGTATGAGAAGCAGTCAGGATGGTGGGAGTAAAGAAATTTAACCTCCAAGTGCCCTGGAAGTCTGCAGGGGTGTTGTGAAGCCCCTCCACAACATCATATCAGACCATTTTTTGCAGTCTGGGAAAGGCGAAAAGAGGGGGAAAAAAGTCTCTGGGTCTGTCAGTGCATCTTAGCTTCACTGAGCCAGCCTGAGCCCTACTGCAAAACCTCCTCTGCGCTAGTGCCATCTCCATTTATTACAGTGGGGTGGCCGTGGGAGGAGGAAGCTCAAAAAATCTTCATTCCTCTTGGTGAAGGGAGGCTGACTGGTGAAATACAAGACCCAGGAGAGAAAGGGGGTACGTTACCCTCTTTAGAAGTTTCTTTATGTGTATAGAATACTACCTGGAGAACCACCTAAATGACCTGAATAAGGACTCCTTATCCAGGTCAAACATACACACACCCTAAACCACTGTCTGTTTCAGGCCCAAAACCACACTGGCTCCCCATTCCCCCCATGGCTGATGGTGTCGCTGCCAGCTCTGTGGCAGGGTTCTGCCCTTGGCATGGCACAGACTTCTAAGGAAAAGGCAGCTCCTCCCCCTAAGTGTCTGCAGGATGAAAGACATCAGGCAGACAAGGGGAGAATTAGGAAAAAATGACTTCTTATTAAGGCCATCCTTAATTAGATTACACTCTTTCAGCCAAAGATTATTTTTTTTTTTCCTGGTGATGTTTCTGTAGTGCCATTCAGCAGGAGACCAAAATTCTATTACATTATATTACCAGTTTATGCTGGTAAAATAAATACAGTAAAACGAATATAGTGTATTTGCCACTTTGAAAACACATGTTCACCCTCCTCTCACTTCTGCTAGCTGCAAGCTGCTTCTAAAGGAAGTAAAAGAGAAAGGCAGGAAGGTGACCATCCTTCTGTGTGCTATGAACTTTTTCCCTCTGTGCTGTTCTCTCTAGGGTGGCTTATTTTTCCTTGTGTTAGCACCAAATGTTTGTTACATATGCTGTAAGTCAGACACATGAGTGGGATCTCAGGGATAGGCTTGTGAGTCCATCCCTGCTGTGAGAGATACAGCACAGAGACAGATGTGAAAAGGTACAGAGCCACCAGTGTTAAAGTTCAGAGACTTCTCCTAGCCTGAATGGGCCAGAAACCTTGCACAGGTCAATGAAGTCCCCAGCCAAGTTTAACAGGAGCTTGGGCTGATCAGACAGGTTCAGCAGAGAGTTTCGGTTGTGGCAGGCTCCACTTTATGTCATGTCTAAATCCAAGTAGATCAGAAGAAGAGGGGGAAATTAAAGGTTAGCTCTAAGTATCAGGCAAGGACCTGGGATGTGTTTTTTATGTAGTCTTAATGAGTTTTCCATCCTATATCCACTGACATTTTAATAACTGCTAAACCCCAGAAAGTCTCCGGAGAAGGTGCACTGATACGCTGATGAGCGTAATATAAATGCATATACAGACAGACCGATATTAATAATTTCTTCCTACTGATGTATGTGTATATATTCATATAATATTATAACGCTTTCAGGGTATTTTACCCCTATTCAGCACAACAACATTTACTACTATCAATCTAATCATAAATACAATTATTCTTGAGTACTCTATTACAAAAACCAATAAACTAGGCCTCAATAGAGATTCTGAAATTACTTAACTTTTCTTTAGAAAAATTTTAAAACAGTATTATCACATCAATGAGAGGAAAAGACAGGAAGATAATAAAGTTATGTTAAACCTCCCTGTATTTACTCATGTGTGAAACAGTTATGTCTGGTCACATAATTGCAATGGTTCTGAGAAATATTTCATATTTTATAATGAACATTAAAAGAGTTTGTGGATCATTACTTTATATGAGTTCCAAAGTTATTACATAAAACCCAACAGGAATGGTTATAAATTATTTGATCCTCTAGTCTGGCCTTGGTAAACATAACACGAAGGCTGAACTATCTCAGCAGACAAGATTCATGATAATAGGTAAAGTGCTTCTACAGTTTAAAAAAAAAATAATAATATATCAGGGTAATTGTAAGCAAAACTCTTAACATTTTTTTCTTCACTGTTTCAAAGAAATCCTTTTCTGCAATAAGCTTAAGTCATTAAAAAAACAGAAGGAAAAAAAGCTTTGTCTAGAACAAAAGGAAACTTGCTCACAGGCATGTTCTATCGTCTACCAGTCTGGCATTGTAACGATGGCCCTAAAGTCACTCTCAGATTCTTGAACTTACAGCAGAGTATGTATTTAAGACACTATTCTTAGTCACGAAATAATATCGCAAGTAATTATTTGATTTTTCAAAAGGATCCTGAAGAGCATCTCATTGAAATATGAAAAATAAGAGTATACTAACAAAAATTACACACTTGACACAATTATGAAGAAATTTTGTCTTCCAACTACAACTGGCAGCAGCATTTTAATTAATGAGTGATCATTTGCTCCAGAGATAAGTGTAATACTAAATGAATTCTGGTCTTCTTCCCCCTCTCAGCTCATCTTTGTCTCCTGCTCCTGTGCTTTGTGTCAAAATACATCGTGGATGTTTTTGTTTTGTTCTATAAATGTCTTCTAAGAATATTAATATGAAGAATTAATTCAGTTATGCATGCACAACATTTAATAAGATTGGAAAACATGTTTAGATATTCTGGTCAATTTATAAAATACATTTAATATGGATCATATCTGAGACTCAAATCCTGCATATTTCTGCTCATGGCTGTTTCATAGAATCACAGGCCGCTTTGGATTGGAAAGGACCTTAAAGCTCATCCTGTTCCAATCCTCTGCCATGGGCAGGGACACCTTCCACTAGAACAGGTTGCTCCAAGTCCCATCCAACCTGGCCTTGAGTACTGCCAGGGATAGGGCATTCTGTTCCACCAAAGCCCTTTCCATGAAGGAAGTACCAGGGGATACTTTTTGGCTCATGTAGACAGAAACTTGGACTGGGTGACTATGATGGCCCGTCCTGGCTTACTGCTCTGCTGAAGGTTTCCAAGGCCAGCACGCAGGAGCTGAGGACTACTGATGTAAACAGAGAATCCACCACTGAGCTGGGAAGGCTCAGGACACTGCTTGCATGGTGCCCGCAAATTCCAGAAGTTGCAATGAAACACTAAACCATGCAGCCAAGGGCATTTGGCCAACGCAATCTTTCATCACAAAGAAAACATAGGCATCAAAATGCCCTGCCTGGCTAGCCATTCAGTTGCCTGGTGTTAGGAGCGCCTGCTATGCACTGCTGGAAAAGCTACCCAAGTGGGTCAGGGTCCCACCCATGAGCGTCTTCTGCCCCAGAGAGGTTAGATTTTATCAGATTTTTATTAGATATTATACTACCTCCTGTTCAACAAATGCCCCTTTGGGAAACTGAGTGATGAGCCACCCATAACTACTCCTGCTCTATATTTGAAACAGCTTACCACTATCCCTCTCCAATTTATATAATGTTATTCTATGTTATCATTTTTTAGTTTCTGTACAGTAGTTATTCACTGCTATAACTTTTTAAAGCTGGAAGTCTATGTGCTGCCCTCACTTTTGTCTCACTTTTTTTCCCCTTACGCTTGCAGGCACTAGCTGTTTCCATTTGCAAAAAAAAAGTATTTAATTCCTTAAATAATAAAATTCCTTCTTTTTGTTTGTCTTTTCAGGAAATTTCAAGGAAGAAAGAGCCGTCATAGCATTGCCTGGAAATTCTGCCTGCCTGTCCAGGGAACGCATTTTCTGGATTCTCCCAAGTGATATTCTGACTTCTGGCACTACCTTTTTGCATTAAAAATATACAACTACTGTCATCGACACTGAAAGATTTTACAGTAGAATCAACCTGAAACTTGCCATAAACACAAGCAGATGCAGATGCTGCAGGATTGGGCGAGCTTAAGAAAACAAAGCAAGCAAAGCTTGCAGGGCTGCTTTGGGGAGACAAAGGTCTGTTTGAAGTACTTTGCTTTTTAAAGATAATCTATTCCTCTCCGGTTTTCAGATGACAAACAGTTCTAAGCTTCTGTGTCGTATCCTCTAGGTGGTGCTGATACTGCACAGCTCCGGCTCCAAGCACAATGAAAACATTAATTTGCTATGAGATAATTTTTGACGTAAATGTAAAATGGTGCCCATTCGAACTCAGTAATGAAGCATGGTGCATTTCTACAGCTCCTAATTTGACTAGTTAAATGACTCCATTACGTGTCTAACAGACAGAAGCAAATAATTTCTGGTCAGTTGACGCTCACTTATCCGTATCATTTTACCCTGAAAATAAAGTCTCTAATCTACAGTTTCTTTGTCTTAGTTGTTTCTTTTTTTTTTTTTTTTGGGGGGGGGGGGTGTTTGGTTTTGTTTTTTTTTTTTATATTATTAACCAAACAAACTTAAATAAGAGGGATTAAACCAACATAAACTAACAATTAAGGCTATGATACAGAAATCAAGTTTATATAATGTGGGAGGATGGATAGAAATTAAAATTAAATAATAAATTAAATGAAAGCTTATCTCTGTTATTTCCACTGTGAGATTTGGCAACGTTGCTATTTATGAAAAAGAAAATATCTTTCTCAAATTCATTGATTTTGAAAACCACTTTAAACACTGCCTGCAAATCTTCCTATAAAACTTCCTACACAACTTTGAGAATGTTTGGAAAGACTCTTTACAGTACAGAGCAATAAAATAAAAATGTTGCCTTAATAAATATCAGGTGATGAATAATTTTGCCCCAAGGAAAGAAATGGTTAATACTGAATCTTAATGTTCCTCATCTAAATGCTTTTTTCTTCCTGCTAAAAACAAGTTTAGAATTAAAGCATATCACTTTACACATATTGCATGTATATTAGCGAGACACAGCTGCTTATGCCCTACTCTTAAGAGCCATATGATTAAGTTATGGGATATCAGATAATCCAAAGTCCCTTTCTATTGGTCACCTTTCGCAGACAAAGGCTTTTTAGTTTTAAGTCCATTTAATGACAGAATGTCCAATTCTATAAATGTGTGAGTAATTCCAGTGGAACACCTGTGGCTCTCTCTGCTAGAATATAGAAGGAAAGATATAAAACGTCATTACAGTAACATTCAGTGTCTGACTTTAGAAAAAAAATATTCGCAATCAAGGCTGCTACTCCATCCCTGATGTATTCCATCATGCTTGGGTTTCCATGGTCTCAGGGAAATAAGTGTGACCTTACATACCATATGTGGTACCAGCCTTCCTCACAGTGGGGTGAGCTAAGGACAGAGCAGCAGTTTTCTGCTTGAAGTCACAGGTCCTGCAGGCTCATTTCCATGGCAGTTTTTGGGGACAGAGGCACGTGACACTCAGCATTATTGCAAGGGAAACATAAAAGTTTTCGCACTGCTCTTAAAAACCAATCAAAACCTCCCAAGATCTGCACTTAACCTCATTTTCATAGGGGTTTTATTCCCTTTAAACAGTATTTGAGCAGGTTTTGTACAAGTTTCCTAATGAGAGGGAAGAGGACAAACAGATTTTGGTGCATCTGGTGTAGCATCCAGGAAACTCAAGCTTCCTATTGACGTTGTTTTTGTAACCAGGACAGTGGAAATGTTATGACCCAAATCTAACCATGGAGAATTACATTAAAATTAATGGACTTATCATAGTAGCCATTCTTCAAACAGAGGAAGTATTCAAAGAGTTAGAGCTGGATTTACAACTAAAATAAAAAGCTCAATATTGATGTTCAATTTCAGCAGGGTTAATTTTTGAGAGCATCTTTTAAGTGCCAGTGAATCTCAGGCTCACTGCTGCTCTCGAGGAAGGCAATGGCAAAACTCCCAGCTGACTTCAATGAGAGGAGAAGCAGACCCTGAATGGAAACAACTCCATACGGAAATGGCAAGTGTTCAAAGATGAGTTCATATCAGCAGAAAATACACATGTGGCCTGACAAAAATACATGAAGGGTCAAGAAAGCAATGTCTGTCTTGGGAAATCCAAAATAGCAAGCAGATCTCAAATTGAGGAGAAAGGATGGTCTGGGGACAGGACACTGGCCTCAGCTTCTGGACATCAAACATGATTTCTTGGTTTATCAAAAACTGGATGCACATGGAAAGGCTGGCACAAGATCATCTACCACCACATGCAAGCAAACCAGCCAACTGTGGCACCAAGCAGGATGCCTGTAGCCAAGGTGGCTGCACACATCAACACATGCATCAGCTACCAAGGATGAGAAAGATGAATAAATGAAAAGAAGGAGAAGCTGTAAAAATGCACTTCTTCAAGTAACCAAAGTCCAAATCAAGCTACTGAAGCTGAGATGCCTGCCAGAATTTGGAGGGAAGAGGCAGAAGGAAGGGGACACTTCAACAAGTATCTGTGGAACATCTCTGGAAACAGAGGAGGTACCTGTGGATGGGAAGAAAAATATAACACCTACATATAACAGCAGTTCTAGGAAATCTGTTTTAATCTCTAGATCAAGGAAATTAAACACCAGTCAGCCTGATTTCAACAGTGGAAAAGATATTAGAAACACTAATCAGGGACAAAATAGAGAAAGTTATGATTTAATTAAAGACATTCAGCATGGGAGATCATACATAACAAAATTAATAGAATATTTGGGAAAAATAACGCACCCCCCTCCCCCCCTAAAATCAAAAAGAACTGAAGGAAGCCATGAGCATGATTTACATGGACTCCGTGAAAGGTAATGTTACACGATTTCCTAGCAGGCTACAACGTTGTAAGTTCTGACGAGAGGGTGAACTAAATAATTCATAACAAACTGGACAGTGTATGAGGACACAGCGCTCTGTATGCTAACAGCAAGAGAGAAGAGTGATGGGAGGCGATAGCCAAAGATCACTAGATAGTCCCAAAGATCACTAGAGAAGCTAATTTTATTCTGCTTCTATTTCAGTGGCATGCAAAAATGGGATGAAATTTATTCAAAATAGAAAATGGAGAAGCCACAGACAATATGAAGGAAAATAAATAAATAAATTAATAATAATAAAAAAATCCAGTCTGCCTTTTAGTGAGCAGAGAATGTGATGGGATGTGATTCAATAAAGAAAAAATGTCAAGTAATGTGGTAAGAACAAAAGGCAGGCATCACTCGCTGTTCTCCTTAGTGGAGATGAAAGGGGCAGAATGCAGTGAATAATTAGAAATTAAACTCTAAAAATCTTAAGCCAAGGACCTAATGTCAGCATAAAAAAAAGCAGAGATATTTCTAGAATTTTCAGACTGAGGCACTGAGTAAACTGCAAAATCATTCCTCCAGTGTGTAATGGGATAACGAGGAAATATTTGGAGGACCGTACTCTAACTTCATCTATCGTTAGTCATGTAGAGAACATCCAAAGAGCTGAGTGACAAAACTATTCCAGTGAGTAAAAATCAAACCAGATCAGTATTTGCTAAAAGCTGAGGCAGGGAACACACAGCTGCTGGAGCAGCCTCAAGTTACAGCTGTGCCTAACAAGTGGCCACAAGCCGAAGCTAAGGAAAAACAGACATTAATGGAATTTAAGTGGAATATCTTTATATAGAGGTGATAGCCAATGTCACATGCAACAAAGGACAGCTTTAGTAACCTATGGAAAAATATTACACTGTGACTAATTCATGAGAAAAGACAAAGAATGAAATGATGTCCCTGGCTTTCATCCTCCAGTACTTTAAAACTATATGAGCTGCTACCCAAGTGAAATACTCTGTTCTCCTTGTCTTAGGGGCCAGGTAAGCAGTACAAGATGACAAAAGTCTGCAATTCTGCATGCATATGACATGTGAAATCAAGTAACTGAGAGGTGTCAGAGGATGCATAAAGAGCCACCCCGTGCCTTGCTAGCTGTCAGCCTCCACAGGTCTGCAATCACACCTAACTCACTTCACCTGCTTTGATGGAGCTTTTATTATTTACCAAGCAAAAATACATCACAAAAAGGGGTCTTAAGGGAATACTCTTGATGATGTTGTTTCTTCTCATAGTAGGTCTTACACACCTAGCATGAAGTTACTAGAAGTATGAGCCTGGAAATCCTATTGCTCAAACTATCACAGAAACAAATGGGATTTACATGCAACAGTACAGCCACAGTACGAGGGATAGACTGGCATCTACAGCTGTCTGTAAGTGATAGCAGAGGTTTTATTGCCTATGCCATAATGCATTTTTATTCTTGAATATTTTCAGCAAAACACCACCAATCCAATAGCATGGAGGAGACCCCATTAATATTGCATTTCAGTGGCCCTTCTTAAAGCCTAGGGATTTCAAGCAGGGAGCAATACCTTGCAGAGAAGCATTTCTGTTGAGACCCTCTGAAAGATGATACAGGCAGACAATCAAGGCTTGCTTTCCAGGTGGGGCCAGGAGCAGGAGATGAGGGTGGAAAAAGCCATGAAAAGATTCAGCAACATGGAGTTTGGGGAAGATATTTAACACACCAAAATACTACCTTCCCACTAAAAAAGAAACCCACAAAAACCAAACAAACCCCAACCATTCAAAACAAGAATAACCCAACAACAGGACTCTCTCTGTTACAAATTTTCAGATTTGCTTATGATCAAAACCTTCCTTAAGCTCATGGAGAGTTCAGACTGGCACTGAGCCTGTTCTTACTCTTTTCGGTTACAGCGTATAACCACCCTAAAACCAGCCACAAGGCTTGGCCCCATGTGCAGACTTTGCTAGCTGTTATGTTCAGCTGTGTGGTCCTGCACATGCACAGAGCATAAAGGCAAGTCACAGAATGCTTTGGGTTGGAAGGTAACTTCAATCCTGTCCCAACCCTCTGCCACAAGCAGGTACACCTTCCACTACACCAGGTTGCTCAAAGACCTGGCAAGATCAGCCCCTGCTTTGGAAAGAGATTTATCTCCACATAACCCAGGCAGATACCTTCAGGGTATAGCCTTAAAACCAATGTTTTTGTAGTGGAAACCTGAAGAGCTGCCCAACACTAACATCCCTCTCTGCAAGCATGGCGTAACAAATAGTAGAAATACATAGATTGCAAGAGTAGGAGGTGAATCAACAACAATAAAAGAGAGGGTGAAGGAAGGACACCGAGGCAGGTCTGTGGCATTCAAAGAGCACAAGAGTTGTATGCTACAAGTGCCGTGTCCCCAGCTGCCCCACATCCCTGCCTTGCTGCTTGGGAAGTCATATTCTAATCCTAATGGGGAACACACGCTATGTCTTTCCTATTCTGGACCTAAGCATCACCATCATGCTATACTTCACACTGGAACACGAGGCTCCTGAAGGGAGGAGAGAAACAGTGGGGTCCTGCTGCCTGCCAGCACACTCCATTAGTGGTTACCCAAAACCGGGAGGGGATGGTTTGGGTAATGCACGGCAGAGGTGTATTTTGTTGAGCACAAAGCAGGCATCTCCTCTGCCTACACTCCCGTCGTCCATCCACAAAAAGGTTATCATGAAAATACAGCTATGGGAACTCATATAAAGAACACTAATTTATAACACAGCCTAGCACAGTGGCCCTTAATTACAACCAGACCCATGAATCCAAAGTGTCTACAGCGAAAACAAAGGGTTAAAATACCTGTCTGAATTTTTTCCTGAAAATCATTCACTGAGAATCATCTGTCAGTAAGACAAAATTAATTGCTACATGTAAAATTGAAAAAAAGCCAACATAAATTTAAATATTACATAATATACAAAAATGTTCATTAAATCCTATTGTTAATGATGCATGTTCACCTTTCTAATACTCAAACTAGCCAAGATTATTATACCCAATTTGCAGTAATCAAAAAGGAGAGGAAAAGAAAGGACTTTTTCTTTTTCTTTTTCTTTTTTTTTTTTTTAATTATTTTATCTGACTTTAGAAGCTTTGGAAAAAGCCTTCCACAAATTACAGTAACTTGTAAAATTCAGTCATGTTTTTGAATACTCTTAGAGGGCTGGTGCTGAAGAAACTGCTGAATTTTAAATGTTTATGTTTAACAAAGCTGGTAAATAGAAGCCTTAACCACTTCATTCACTCAAATCAGGGCAATTATTGCCCTTTTCTCTTGCAAGTATTTTGCTAATTTATGCATAGTTAGTTTTACTTATACATTAAATCAATTACTGGTAATATTTTAAATATGTTTTTAACATGAGAACATAGTTTGCACTGAAGCTTTAGGGCCTTTTTTGGAGAAGGTTGTACATGTTTATATTCAAAGGGCTTTCAAAATCTGGCAACAAATACATGTGCAAGTTCCCTTGGGCAGAGTCACAACCTCCCATATGCCACAGGCCAGCATCCTGTGTGCCTGGATTCTACAGGAACCAAAAGCAAGAGTCCAAGGGACCACCTCCCACCTCCAAAAAGAGACTAAAAACCTAAATAAATCATAGCCAGCACACTACGTGGAGTACAGCCTCCAGATCTCTTAATTCAGGCACTTGGGCCTGGCCACCTCATGCCAGCTCTCAAACTCAGTCCTCGACACATTTAGCCCAATACCAAAAGCTAACAGGATTTTGAGTTCAGCAGAAACTGGCTGCATTCCTCCCTGTGAGGGGCTGCTGGGTGCCTCAGGTGGGAGACTGAGCAGTCTTTTTACTGTGATTCAAAGCTTACAAAACCAGTAAATACCTGTCTCCAGCCAGACAACACCCCGCAGCTGACTTTCAAACTGCCACTGGTTACTGCCCTGGCCAGAAACAGGTATCATGAAACCACAGGGACTTATACGCAGAAGAACAAGGCATAGGCAGATCGTCTGCTGTGACAAACGTATACAGCATGAAGATCTTCCCTGTTCTATGTCTTCTTCCATAAAACTTCCATTATAAAAAAAAACAGGGGGAAATCTTGCAAAAGGACTTCTAAGGTTATGGAGCCAAAAGAAGTCCTGTGTTAACAGGTTAGAAATGTGGGGATGCTCCCACAACAGGGCAGTTTTGAGGAGGCTTCCCCTCCCAGCTGGACCAACAACCAAGATGCAGCAAGGCTGGGTCCATGGGTCCTGCCTCAAAAGCCAGTCGGCAAATTTCTAGCTCCTTTTGGACCCAGTTTCTTCAACCAAAGGAGCTGAGACTGCAAATTGCTATTAATAATTGGAAGGGAAAAAGTGTCTTTTGTTGAAGACATGAAGGGGGTTGGGGGGAATAATAAAGCAGCAGAAAATGGGGATTGGTTGCCAAACTGGAAAAATCAATTATTCTACTGAACAACATTAGTGACAAATATAGCTGCCTCTACTCCCTCCTCCTCCTCCATTGAACAAATTGTTAAAAGAACCAACAATCTGTTGAACGACAGCCCCCAGTATGGTGTCATCATTTCAAAAGTGAACGCAGAAAAGGTCTTGTTAAAAAGGAGGCACAAAGCTCCAGACACACTTTTGGATTCGACGTCAGTGAATCCCAGACTTCATTTTGTGGAGTTGAAAGCAGCCATTCTGAACTGGGTGTTTGATCATATCAATGCAAATAAACGCTTGAAAAGCACCCAAACCAGCCCAGATCATGATGATAGTGCTTGGACTCATTCCATCTAAGAACAAATTCCCATAGTCACTTAGCCCCCACCTAAAATCCTTTCACGTGGATTTTTTTTTTTTTTTTTTCACAGTATTGGTTTTGGTCCAGTTATTGCACTTTTATGTGCAAAATGAGATTTCAGAACCAGCTGATAAATGCTTCTCTTCAAGTGAGGATGAACAGAAACCTGATGGTGACACATTGGGTTGCCAGCCATCAGGTGTGGAGCAAAGTCCTGTAGGTTTCTTTGGAAGAACTGCTCTTGCACTCTTGCATTAGCAGCAGACAAAGGAAAATGGTGGGAATTTTCCTCCCATGCTGTGAGTGAAAGAGAAATGGGAGGTGTCTGTAAGACAAGGTTGCAGCATGAGGGCTGAGTCTTTGCTCATACAGGATGGGTGCTGGGAGAAGGTACCCCAAGGTCAGTGGCATGGCTGGGGACACACAGACCCATATCTATAAAGAGCTTTTACATCTTTACTGTTAAAGTGTCAATCTGGTAAAGGTGAGGGATTCAATACCAAGAGATAACAAAGATAACAAATATTTCCAAGGGAAACCAGGGAAGTGATGCTCCATACCAAGAGAAGACCATGGCCAACCCACCATTACAATGATTGCTGTTTGGCCATCTCAGGCCACCAAGTTATGATTTTTTTAACATTTCCAGCCTGTGGCAAGTGGGTTCGTGCATCTCTGCTAGTAAAACAGGATCTCATGGCAAGCTTCAAAGCTGTCTTTATACTTGTACTCTCAGGCACTTACTACAAGGAATGTAGCCATGCCAATACACTTCAGTTGCCAAACTGATACAACAAATAATGCTGGACACCATTTTTGCCTATTTTTTTTTTTCCCTTGTCAGATGAATACATTAAAAAAAAAAAAAAAAAAGAAAAAGTGCTAAAGACCAAAGAATCATAATAGCTGTTGAGCATTCAGCAGATGGTACCATCTAGACCCATCTAATTCGAGGCCAAACAGTCTAAATCCCAGTTGCAGACAAGAAATAAAATTTAATAGTGATAAATAGGGAGCAAAAGCAATGACTTGAGGAAACTGAGGGGATCATCCATTTCTTTTGCTTGGAAAATAAAGGGAAGTTATTATACTTAGTGGTAGGAAATTTGACCAATGTGCCAACAAAAAACCAAACTTGTTTCTCATCTAATCTGCAAAAGTGCCATTTCAGGAGTCACGTCAGATTTACAGAGGGGTAAAGGGATTCAAGTCAGGCTTAATTATAGTTTTACTCTTCAAGAAATATCTTTAAAACACTAAACCTTTGAAATGAAACTAGTTACTGAGATACTTACATTAAGAAAATATGCCATGGCTGCACCAACCACAGAAACTGCTATTTTCTGTTAATATTTTTAAAGCTATTTTTGAATTATTTCTAATGAGAAGGGTTACTTTCAGAGAGGAAAGCACAGCAAAACTGAAAAAAGAGATTGATTTCCAAGTGCTCAGTGCAATGAAAGGCTGTATATACTTTTCATGTAAGCATACATTATGCCTTCCATATTGTTTAAACTTGCTCATCACTGAGCTTCTCTACATGTAACTAAATTACAAATGGCTCAATGCTAACAAAACATAGCAAATTAAGACAGAATCAGGTCAGACTTCTGCTTGCATTATCTAACTGAGTCTCTAACCTGGTGCAGTATTTGGCCACAGTCAAAAATACATTAAACACACACAAGCATATATATGCATATGTGTATGTATAAGACTGTGAACAAATGCATTAAAATAAAAAAGACAAAATGCAGGAGCTCAAATATGTCTGCCACAGTATATTGCCAAGGGATGAGGGGGGAAACAGGACGCAGTTAGACCAAGAGTCCTTAACTGTGGATACAACCAGACCCACCAAAAAACCCCCAAACCATTGAGATGCAGCATGAAGCATTAGAATCTTTGAATACCTGATCTGATCCTGCCATCAGGTAGATAGACACCAGCTCAAATGCTCAGAGGCTGTGTGAAATTATAGACAGAAATCTATAAGTTCACAGGAAAAAAAATGCTAAAGGCATTTTGATCAGCCTAAGAGGTTCATTGCTAGGAGAAGGCAGTAATACTGCACGTTAATGAAAGCCTGAACCTATCACCTGCTGTAATAATTATCATGCTAATATGGGGGGTTGCCTCAGTTTGTGGGTTTTGGCATTCCCTTTGCTACCAGAAACTGCAAATTCAAACACTGTATGTGTAACACAAATGAAAAATTCAAGAAATAAATTATGTTTGTATTTTTTTTTTCCCCTCATTTTTACTTTTAAATTTCCTTTGACTAGGTGAACCTCAGGCTGTAGAAATGCACGCAGGCATTGTAGCTACACAGATACCTGCATACAAATCTCTGCTGTACAGGAAACACACAAACACTAATCCATTTTCTATACAAAATGTAAAACTTCACATGTTCTGTTCAAGCTCATTACTGACTAGTATCTTAAGCTTGTCAAGTGTTTTAAAGGAGCTTTCCAAGAGAAGTTTGTAGTTAAGCATATGGTAAGCTCGTCCAGTCCATATGACTGGTTGAGCATCGACCACTACTGTTGATACAGCTTCCCTCAATATTATGACAGTGTTTGTCAATGAAAATTAGATAGCTGTCAAACTTTTCCCACTAAACTTACGGCATAGCACTAGGAGAGAGCCAGCTTCATGACTCAAGCCAATAAGGGCTCTTCTAAATACTTCTCTATTTTACCCATTTGTGGAAGCGTCCCTGTGGATTTATTCCTGACTTTTGCAATAACCAATAAAGGCTTTCCAGCATTTTCTGTGAAAAAAATCTGTGAAGCTATATTTAATGTATTTATTGTATTTTTTTCTTATATTCTGTGAAAATCACACATGCAAACAGCCGCAACATTATATGGGCAATCTGTAAGCGCAGGTGCATTTACAGACAACAGAATGAGCAGTGGGGCTGTGCCGAACATGAGGAATCACACATGGATGTAACACGTCCTGCTTGCATATACAAATATCTGCTCAAGTTCATATTTTGAGGGTCAGGGAGAAAAAACCATATAATGAAAAAAGGTCTAGAAAACCCTGGACCAAACAGGTCCAAAAATAACACTCATAGCTTTTCTGTCTTTAAAATAATTCTAAGGAGTTAGTTGATGAAATGTTGCATGTTTTAAACAAACATGCTGCAGCTTTCTTTCTTCCCTTTGAATTTTTTTGCAAGTGCTGAGAAACAACCCCGCGAATAAAGTACTTTACAACTTCACTGAGCAGTGAAGGCTGTTTCTTAATCAATCTTAAACTTAAAAAAAAAAAAGCAGCATTATATCCATTTGTAGCTTTTTTGAAATACCACATTAAAAAAAGGTGTAATGGAAGACACCAACAGTGAATAAGCAGTCTGGGGAAAAAAAAAAAAAAAAAAAAGAAAATATATAGATGCATATACCAAGAAAAACATGGCATTAATTGCAGTAAGCGATGAAAGACAGTTGCCACTTTTATTGGGTGTTATACCATCTCCCTTCTACACGTGAATCTAGTCTCAGCTACCAATGTAGGAAAATACCATAAGACTGATTTAGAAGATCATTCTAGAATTGTACTTCTTCACCTCTGTTCTCCTTGCCTGTCCTGAACACGTTTTTCATTAGATGATACAGCCAGCACCCCAGGACCAGCAAATCAATCCTATGTGATATATACTGAAGTGCACCACCAAATTTTAGAAGCCTCCCCTGCTGCCAGTGTGTCAGCTTTGGCCAAGCAAACCCCACAGGGGATAAGCCAAGGCACATTCCCATGCCTGTCATGGGTGATTTTCAGAGGCCAGAAAAAGCCAAGTTCCAGTTTCCTCTCTGTGGGATAGGAGGCACATCGGGTCTGCTGGAGGGGGTTTCCAGTTTTGCCCGGGCTCACTGGTTCACAAGATGCCATTACAGGTGGTAGAGGCTTTCCAAGCTCAGCACCAGATGAAGTAGCTCCAAAACTAGGGGCCACTGTACCCTGGGACTTTTATCTGTAACTCCTATTGCATTATTAAGGCAGTCCTGCTCAAACAGATGGGCACTCCTTCCATCCAAACACAGGAGCTAGTAAATACCTTGCATCTCCATACCCTTCCACAATAAGGGGCTTCAGTTTGATGTTTCTACTCTAACAGATCAAATTCACATGAAGACTGTGGTGCTGTAGAAAAACAGAACTCAAGATGCTGTTCTCATTTCTAATCTGGGGCTCCAGGAAGACAAATCAGCAGCAGCAGGGCTTTTCTCCTTTTGGGAACCTTTTGAAAGGGATGGGATAGTGCTCAAGGTCATTGGCTTCGGTGTTTCTGACAAAATTATTTGTCTGCTCTTAAATTCAATGGGCAATTTCAGTTGCAGCCACTTCCCAAAGGCTAAATTTGGCAGTTTGTAATACTTAGTCAGTCTGTTGGGAAGGCAGCAATGTCCCTAAAATACAGATATGGAATTAAAATATGGAGCAGAACAATGGCTCTATTTGTCTCTTATATGGAGACACATACACAGAGATTACTCAGATGGAAAAAGGGATATAAGAAGAATCCCAGAAATGACAAGCACACATTAAGCATCATCATGTTTTAGACTGAAATATTTCTTTGAGAAATTAGTTGCAACTCAGAGCCGTACCTCCACAGTACACACATGGTATGGGTACCCTGAGCAATTGGAGCAGAGATTAGCTGGAAACTCTAGCAGAGAAAAATGGGAGAAGGCTGATACATATCTATGTTCAAAGGTGATAATGTCACCCTGGCCCATCACAATTTTAGTAGTCTGATGGTGGAATTTAAGTCTCTCTCATATCAAGTACACAAAGAGGTACATCTTGGCAGTATAACAAAAGCCAGTGTGGGTGGCAAGGTAGCTGCAAATTTAAGCATGAATGCTCTGGATGTGGGGGCTTGCACCTGATTACCAGATGCTTCAAGCAGATGGCCAGGGAGAGGAGAGAACAAGGCTCATGGTTGCTTTGATAGGGTTACAAAAAGCACCAAAACCAGAGAACAGGAAAAAAAGAAAGCCTCCCTGACTGCACAGGGTATCATATCGACAGGGCCACTGAGACATGACATGCTCCACACCAAATTTGAGAGGTGAGTCTCAGAATCAGGCTGGTGGTTAAATAGCAGCAGCAAATCTGACGGAAATTGGGTTGGGGGGGAAGGGGGGGGGAAGGGCGGGGGAAAGAAAGAAGAAAAAGATTACTACTATGCAGAATAGTGAGCTGTTGTTTAAGCACAAGATATCCTTGGGTTTTTCTCCTTTGGAGGAGTTCCTCCCAGAGGAGGCTTTGCACTGATGTATCATTTAGTATGTGTAGGAGTCAATATAGGCTTTTTCTTTGGGGCTGTGAATGAGCTTTCCTGCAAGCAGTCAGAAGTGCCAGGGCTTGTTAAAACTAGAACAAAACTGCAAAGGACAAATAAAAATGCTCATTTTGCTCACTTTTCAGGAAGATGGTGGCAAGGGTTTGAGAAAGAGTATTTCCACTTCACACAACACAGAGAATTTGACTATTTCACCCTGACGAGTAACCAGACGAGATTCAGTTGAGCAATATACCTCAATGATTTGAGCAGTATTTGTGTAATGGGACATCTGATCCTGTCTCTGGACCATTTGTTCCAGTGCTGCCAAAGCACAGGTCTGGCTGGTACAGGCAGACAGGGTACCTGAAAAGACATGAGCTTCCCTGCCCTGATGTCCCTAATAGCAGAGTGTCATAAACCACAGGTAACCAGTGACCTGAAATCATTAAAAATCCATGTTCATCACATTTCTCAGGTGAAAGTGGCTTCAGAAGGGCATCTTGGCTAACCTCCCTCTCTGATCAGTGCACCCTGCCAGCTCCACTGCTCTGTGTCCTTTCAGTTTAGTATTTTGCTCTCCACAGCTCCCTCCTACTATTTCTGAGGAACACACATAGAGACACATGCCCTCTGTACTCATTGCCAGTGGCCAAACTGGTTCTTCCATACCCGAGTGCTACAGAAACATATGGCAGAGATGGAAACATCTCACTGAGCACCTCAATACAGCACTCATCTGACACAACCCCTACAGAGCATGCAAGGCAAGGGGTCCAAGCCCACATTCAGAATTATAACATCAGATTCATGCTGCCAGCCTCCACAAAACCTGCATTGCCATTAAAAAATACTTAATGTGCTGCAATGGAAAGATGGAGTTGTTAGGAGTGATGTAGCGGTGGCATGCTGTCTTCAGGACTGATGAGCCCATAAGCCTTGTCTTGCACCTCTCTGGTGGTTGCAAACCATGGCCAAGAGGTCTGGTGAACCTGGGATGGGATGCTCAGACCTCAGAGGAGAGTCAAAGCAGCAACCCCTTGCGCACAAGAATACAGAGACACCATCCCAGTCACAGGAACAGTTTATTTGACATCTGGCAGCCCAACAGGCACATTTCTAGGGGACCAAAGGGTTCAGTTCACCCCCACCTCCCCATGGTGCCCACTGGTACTTGGGAGCAGAGAGAAAGGGCAGCATGGGGAGAAGCAACAAGGATCCTTCTTACTGTGGCCTCTCTTCAGTGCACTAATCATTGCAGCACATCCGCTCCACATTACTTTTCCTTCTGCACAAATAATTAAGAAACACCTGTGTTCTTTTCATTCAATAGCGCACGTTTCTGAGAAAGCCACTCTTTTAAGCTTAGATTATTTTCTGTTACTGCAATTCAGCTGACAAAATAACAATGACTCACTTTGCCAAGGACTGAGAAAGGGGGGGAGGGAGAGGCTATCAACCATACTGCTAAAAAAAAAAAAGAAATCAAATCAGTATTATTGAAAATGAAAAAGGAACAACCTCTACATTTATCTCCTTCAAAATGGCCGGTGCCCCCATGCAACTTTGAAATCTGAATAAACTCCTGGAGGTGACTCTTTGCCAACATTCGCTCCGATGCCAGCTTTCTCACAAACGAACAGCTTGTATCTCCATGAAAACCAATGGATGGAACAAATTGTATTAAATTATGTAAAATGATACTAAAGAGCACAATCTACCAGTAAAAAAAAAATTTTAAAATTGGAAAATCTTGTTTTTATAAATTTGAGAAAATTGTAAAAGATAATTAGGAGGAGGAAATGTTAAAGTTTTATTGCACTTAAAGTGATGTCTCATGGCTTTAAGCAGGAAATGAGATTTATTCTCTCATAGGTCAGGCACACATAATTCTTTGATGTCGTGACACCTGTGGGTTATTTAGTCTTCCTCATACTTCAGCGTGTAGAGAAATCCCATCTCTATGAAGCTGAATGTAGCCCTGTGACAGTCTCACACTGTAGGAGCTGTCAGTGCACATTATGTTCCAAATTTCCTTCTACTTCTCGGAGACCTTTTTTGGAGGGGGAAGGGGATGCAAGTAACTGCAATTAGCACCAAATTTGCTATATCCTCAGAAAATGATTAAGGATACGTTCAGCACCTATTGGAGACTTTTGCAATTTAAACATACTGATACGTCCATGCAAAGAACTTTCTAGTAACTTTACCTGAAATGAGTTTTAAATTGATAATTTCTGAGCATGAGTCAGTTAATCATGAACAAAAAGATCTATTTCTGTATCCAGGGTGGCAGAGAGGGTGAGCTTGTGAGAGCTTTTGGCTAGTTTGAGACTTTAAATGACACTACATTGGCATACAATAGGATGCCGTGATTCAGGGCTTGTCTGCATGGGCATTATTTCTTCCCCTTCCTCCTCCCCCCCTTTTTTTCCTCTTTCTCCCTTTCCAGTGCAAGACACCAAAAAGCAGACTCATGAGTCTTGGCTGCAACAGATAGTTAATTTATTCCACAACTCCATTAACTCAGTGTACATTTAAACCTTCCTAACCTATCTCTGGAAGGATATTTTTATGCCACATGAGTGAGGGTTAGCTTTAACTCTCAGTTCTAACACACAGCTCTCCACTGGAGACTTTTGCAATCCAAAAAAAAAAAATATATATACAAAAAATAACTTCTGCAGCCAGTAAAGCACATACAAGAACTGCTCAGCAGGACAAATGAGCATTGTAGCTTCCATAGTCACATACACCACAGGGAGCCTCAACTAATTTCCACTCTCAATAGAGCTTATACAGACCTGGGAGCTTAAAATTGTTCCTGTCTTTCCATTGAATAACACTGGGATCCTATAAAAAAAGACACTCCTTTCCTGAAGGGCAAGAGGAATTTGAAGGCCTCGGGGATGCAGAGGGAGAAGTTTCTCTGACCCATTCCTATTTTGCTGCATGGTGGCTGGTGGAGCCAAATACACCCAGGAAAACACAGGAGCTTTCTTATCCCACCAATGCCTTGAACCCCACCTCCACTGCTGGAAAAAGAGCCCACACGAGACTGCCTAAGCATGGGAGCTGAGGGCAGGATTGCCTTCTGGAAAAGAACTGTGCTGTTGCTGTTTTTGTGAACAGGTAGTGCTTGAAAGCTGGCTTTGAAGGGTTAACGCTGTGACTTGACAAATAAAATCTCCCCTTCCATGTAATCCAGTCGCCACCACAGCCTACCCTCGTGACTCACAGCAGCTGGAGTTGCTAAACTGGCAGCGTCGCAGTGTGGCATCAGGAAATTTAAGATAAAAAACATATACAATGTAAAAATAATCCTAATAAATTCTGGAACATGTAGACGTGTAAAGCTCCATGTGCTAAAAAAGCATCCTGCTAGAGAAACTATTTTTAAAAAGGCTATTAGGAGGTGTGAAAGCAAAGCTGTCTATTATGTTTCTAAAGAAAGGCACCAAATGCTTATTTTTCATCCCGATGAATTCTGAGTGACTGTGTTTGACAGACAGTTAGCACAAGGTCACTACCAGTCAGCGGGCTGCTGGCCAGCTGAGCATCCCTACACTGGAGGGACCAGACACTTGGGGAGAAATCTCAACTTGCCGAAACAACGTTGGTTTAGATATCTGAATGAAACAGATCTCAGCTGCTGTTTTCTGGGCTTCTCTTCCATACCTTTTCTTATGCAGCAAGATAATTTGATATATATTTTTGTCATCATTAAAATCCAGCAGCTCCCCTACTTATGTGTTTTTCATGTGGTAAATCGAGGGAATAATAAAGGATAATAATAAAAAAATAGATGGGAAAAATATTTCCTTCCCCTCTGTGCGACTCCCACTGCAGACAATGCAAATCCCACAACACATGTTTGCAGGAAAATCAGAGCACACTCAGGGCTGGAAGTGCAAATTCGTCTCATCTAAATGATTAAACTAGTAACAGTCATAAACAAGGAGCTTTTCATCCCACCAATTTTGGGACGGGTTAGTGCTTTTCTCCAAACAGTCTTCAAATAGTTTATGCTAACCAAAATATCCCTCCAAAAACACAGCCTTGAAGTGACCAAATAAATAAAAAAAAAAAAAAAAAAAGGATTATTTCCAGCGGGAGAAAGCAGCACATGGACAGGAAGCAAACTTTGAGGGGCTGTGGTGGGGTCCTGACAAAACAGGCTAGCTCCAGGTCACCTTTTTGTCCACATCGAAGTTGTCATTTCATTTTATGTCCAACCTGCAGCAAAACTAGTGCATTCAGAAACTCCTTCCTTTTGCTTTAATTCCTGTCATTTCAGCTAAAAGTGCTGTCAGGTTTTTTGGTTTTAATTTTTTTTTGTTTGTTTGTTCATTTAATGCTGACTCTCTAACTATTTAAATTTGCAGACTTTTTTTTTTTTTTTTTAATAAAAACAGTTGGAGGAGGAGCTTTAGGACAGCAGTTTTCAAAGGAGATGGACTTTGCTCTCACATTTCATCCTTATCAGTTGCCCATCATCTCATGGTGAAAGACGAACACTCCCATTTCTCATGCTTTTTCCTCCCTGAAGGTGCAGGCACTCCTAGACTTCTACTGAGTCTTGATACACAACTCCCGAAGTACCAGGAGGATTTTCCTGGTCTATGGTTGCAGCTAGATGATCTTTAAGGTCCCTATCAACCCAAACCATTCTATCATTCTATGACTTCAGGAGCCTTTGAAACAGACCCAGTCTGTACCAAAAGTGCAGGGACATCCTTAATTTGCTTTCATGCTAGCTTTTTTTTTTTTTTTCTGTGAAGTATTAAAACCGCATTTCACCATTACAATCTGCATTTTCATTCACAAACATATTTTTCATTATTTTTTATCATTTCATCTAAAATGATACACCAAGTGCTACCTAAAAAGCCAGTTTAATATTATTTCTTAAAAGGACAATATCTGACTCTGATTTCACACAGAACTTGCTGCCATGAAGCCATCAGAGTTACAATGGTATAAAATTAATATAAATAAGATCAGGATCAGCTTACAGGTGTTAGGCAACACAGTAAAAGAATACACAGTTTCTTACACGTATAGCACTCTACATGTGTTGGGAGCACTATTTAAGCACACAGCAGTTGAATGAATAAAAGAATGTCTTTTTAAAAATAAAAACAACAAAACAGTGATTTATATGTCATTGCAAAACACCATGGGAGAAATTTCTTTCTCCCCCAAATGTCGCCTGAACAATCCAGAGTACATGGACTAATGAGGACCTTCTCTGAATTCAGTGCTTCTAAAAATATGAGGACTATCAAAAATACTTATACAGGTGATAACGCAGTTTTTCCATTAGACTTTTATGCAAGAAATTGGGCATGATTCAAAAAGAATAATTAAAGTCCTACATGGACATATATCTGCCTCAGGGCAGACCTTTTATGTTGTTTTGCATTCCATGTGTCACTCAAAAGAATTGCAACTGGGAAATGATGTTGAACTAAAATAAGACAAGAACACATTGACTAAAATTATACCCTGTCCAATTTGCTGACACCCCTTTAGACATCTCGCCATGACTGCTCTGGTGCAACCACTGTTCTATGTATGGGTGACATTTAAACTAAGCATAGTTGTACACCGAAATCAAATAAAGGATTTGAAGACTCACTCCCTCCCCCCCCCCCCCCTTTTTTTTTTGTTACTGAAAAGTACAGGGGATTTGAAAGCAGAAGAAAAAAAGACATAGTGTGGTGATCTGCTTTTGTTATCCTGTCTAGGAAAAGCATTGTTGGTTTTCTATAATTAATGTATTTGGGTAAGAATAATCAGATTAGGAGGCTGAATCTTTAGCCTTCATGTGCCCAAAACTCCTACAGAAGCTAGTGGGGAATTTCAGCTCACAGGACAACAGGGCTGAGCCTTTATTCTGCAAAACCAGATTTCCTGAAGCCGCAACATGTGGACACATTTAAGTCAGATATTCTTTGTCCAGTGCATGGTTTGCCTGGTTCAACTGGCTGTAGATTCAGAGCCTGGGGTGGCGCAGGACAGCAGCTCACCTTCTGGGGGTACCAGTATCCCACCTGAGCCCTTGTCATCCCAGCAGCCCTTCAGAAAGCAAAGAGCACAGGATGAAGAGCCAGGGATTTTTATGATACATTAAATCCTTTTTTAAACCACTCAGAGCTAAATTTAACACATCCTCTGAGCACTACCCATCCTACCTTTCCTTCCCCACCTCTAGCCTTCTCTTTGGCTGTTTTGTTTTCTCTTTCGTTTCACTCACTTCCTTAATTAAGTTGATAATGTAATTATGTCACAGCTGTAGCATCCTCCTCTTGCAGAGGTGGCTGGATTTCTGCAACTTCAGTCTGTTTGATGGTTGATTGATAGGTACAGAGATAATTGCAACTTTTCAGAAATAAGTTGTAAAAGGAAGGTACTGGTCATGGCACAGAGAAGACCAACGTCTGGCATTGAGCACATCCTGCTTACTTTTCACAGAAAGCAAGAGCTATGCAGAGGAAGGGGAGCAGCAGGGAATGAGGGTTTTTAATGTAGAGTTCTTGAGTGCTAGGAGACAGAGAGCACTTCAGCTGGGGGAGGGAAGGAGACAGCTTCTCTATCTCTCATTAACGGCCAAGGCAGAGCAAGAAAGCAGACAGTTCAGTACAATCTCAGCCTCTATATCACCTCCCCCCCCCCCCCCAAAAAAAAAAAAAAAGAACAAAAGGGGTTGCACTGAGCTACTGCATATTGTTAAATGGAAAATCCTGATATCTGAACAAAGGGTTCAAGCTAATTTGACAGATAACTCATAATCAATATATTTACCTTCCTATTTTTCTAGGGTAGAATTTCCTGCGAGGTACTTGATATATGGTAATAGAAGAATACTATCCCTGACCTTTTATTACATATGGAAATATTTAAGTGTTTTACACCTACACATCACAGCATATTAATAGGATACAATCTAGGAGAACATTTAACCAAGAAGAGGAAAAAGCTTCACCAACTATTCAAACTTCCAGAAGAGGATCAGAAGTAGCACTTGCCCCTATGAACAAACAAAATGTATCTACTGGGAAATGTAAACAGAGTCAGCATGAATCACAACACCTATCATGTTTTAGAGCAAATCCACGAGGACATGCATATTCCAGAAATAAAGCCTATTTAGCAGGAGGTCAAGGTTGCACAATGAAGCAAGCAAAGAGCTAAAACCTGGCCTTTCTTCCTTTGATGATGGCCCGCTTGCTCCTTCTCTTTTCATACACTACCACTGTGCTCTTCTTGATATCCTGAATCTTTCAGTGTGCACTTAGGGGATGCATACGTGGAAAACACGGTTCTCCTTGTGGTGCCTCCATGTGCAGCACAGCCTGCCTTCCCTTCTGATTGCTGGGGGGATCATTACTAAAAATACCACTCTCAAAACATTACATGCACACACTAAACTTTGATCTTCCAAGCTTTTCTACACCATCTTTGAGGCTACAGTTTTTATAGGTGGCTGTGTGTGTTTCAGTGAAGGGAGAAGAGTGGGATGCCTTTCCCTGGCGTTTCTGATATCCTGTAGAGATATTATCACATGCAGCACTGGCATAAGACTTTGCAAAGCTGTTTACAGAGATTTGGTTCTCCCAGGGAGCAAGGTGTTTCTGGTATTTAGCACCCAGTGGTGCCAGCAATTAAAATAGAGCACATTTTATGGAACATATAGAACATCATATTGCTGGTGCCAAGTCTTCATAGGATCAAAAGACATGTACCTTGGACATACCCACAGTAAGCCTTTCATCTGGCTCAAGTTTCCCCACAAGGAGAAAATCACTAAGTTTGCACAGCTGCAGGCCAGGTATGACCATAACTATTACCAGGATCTTTGACCATCTTCTGTCTCACATGTGGTCAAGTCACGAACAGGCTCTGACATAGCCACCATGTTAACACAGCTGCATGCCTCTGAAAAATGCATTTTAGAAGCAGTTACTCTTCAGTTTTCCTATGCAGAAAAGAGATGCTCAGATATTTCCCAAGAATCATGCAAATTGTATGCAGTTTTCTATGGCTTTAGGGAGGCAAACCATGGGAACAGGATCACACCTGGTGCTATTTTGATTTTATGGTATTTGGGAAGATGACTTCTAGTAGGTATCTGCAACCAGCACTTCAAAACTGTTTCACAGAACCATCATTGTCCATACACCTGTTCAGGAACCAAGAATCAGACGTGGGCGCATCAACTGTGTGCTCAATGTTTCTGATAATTAAATCATTCTAGCAAAAAAGTCAGCTAGATAAACAATCTCCAAAACATACCTTGAGAACTTTAAAGCTCTGTTATTGCAGGCCCGGACAGTATTGACACTTCTTACCACTTCCATGCTCCCACAGCTTTAATGTATTTATCATGCATCATTTAGATACATTTCTTCTTTAAAAAGCAGAAATACAGAAAGGAAGGGAAAACACACCCAAAAAAAAAATAAAAAAAAAAATTCAGTTTTCATATCACAGCACTGGTTGTTAGGCAGGAGATAGCTCCTGGGAAAAGATCACAAGCCCAGTCTTTTTGCATCTCAGGGAGCCCTGTGTAGCCAGAGACAGTCAGCCATGCAGCCCTTCAGGAAGGAGGGAATCTGTGCCCTCTACCATGCAGGAAACCCAAAAAGCAGAGGTGCGGTCTTCAAAGGAGGGCTCCATTACTGGCTGCCAAAAAAGTCTTCCACTATTATGAAATGGAAATTATTTGTAAAGCAAGGTTAAAGGTCATACACAGGCATTCGCTGGGAATTACTGACATAGGTATGACATAGATGATAGCCAATCAAAAAGCAATTTTATAAACATTGTTATTAAATAGTAGGGTAATTGCTTTAAGTACTGGAGGAATGTCAGGGTCATATAAGACTTTTGTTGGTGTCACAGTTTTTCATTTGACACTTACTCGATCAATGACACTTCGTATATTTACTCTGAAATGTGAGCTGTGTCGCCATCCACATACCACACGCTACCCCATACTTATATAGAAATAATTTCTGATTTTTATTTCATTCACTAAGTATCCAGCAATGCAGGCGTCAAAGCTCTCCACACATGAAAGTATGGAAGTAATTAGGGATTATGTGGTAAGTGTACAAACATAGTTTATATTACTGCATATTAGAAAGGACCCCTTTTATAGCTGCCTTTGTCAATTTGACAGAGCAAAGGGTTTTAATGTACTGTAATAAGAAATGTAAGAGGGGGCAAAGGACAGCATGGCTCTGATGCCTGTTTGCAAACTGCCTGGCCCTGAGGTCCTCCCTCTCTCCTACTCATCTATGCTCCATGCTTATTCTATGGCCATATACACTTTAACTGAGTTAATAGCAGTCTGGGGGGATGATGCTGGGGGAAACCCCTTAAATGCATGTTGTCAGCTGCCCCCAGATCTTGTAACAGAGTTTCCACCAGGGCAGATGCTTCCAGAAGACAGCATGGTACAGCCAATCAGAGACACAATTTGCATGATAAAATGTCTTTTAGAAATTCTTTTACTTCTTTATTTTTGCCCTAGGCCCCAAATGCACTCAGAAACAGGTGACTGAAAATAAATAAATGCAAAAAATGCCTGCAAGGGGAACGGACAGGCAGGATGACGTCCAGGTGAGCCCCAGATCTGATGTTTCATGAGCCTGAAATTTGTAAAGGGGTTCTTGTATTTTCAGCTCATCATCAGGACTACAGAATGCCCTGAGAGGTCATGTAGCCCATGCTTGAAATACCCTGCTCCCCTCCTTTCAGTGAAAACCACCTCAGGTACAACTGCTTCTGCAGCCTTCTCATGGCCTCCGCAGGGGTAAGCAGAGGGGTGGAGTAATACAGATTGTTATTTACTATTTAGAAGGCTGACGGCATCCTTTGCTTCACATGCAGTGTAACAGATGACAATGGTGCTTCACTGCAGAGAGTTCAGAATTTAAATCATAACGTGAAACATATACTACCCAGTAACATCCCTGTCACAGTCTGTGAACTTTAGGTCAATTTAAAAAAAAATAAAATCAGATGACATAGATAAAATGCTATTTTCAATGTAACTGAAAGTAAAATTGCACCAACACCGATTTAGTGCAATTTCAAAACAGAGCCCAAAAGGAAGAAAGGAGGAAAAATAAAGGACCACAGCACATGCTTCAGAATTGGGTGAGTACACATAAAACGCAAACTGTCAATTTGGAAAGATGTGGGATAAATGCAATGTACCACTTTTGAACTTGTCTGTGTGGTGAACCTAACAGGCATCTCTCATCCTCCGGCAGGTGAGACAGCCAGCCCCTCTGCCAGCCTTGGACTTGCACCACAGAGCAAACCATGCCACAAAGGGTTATCAGGTAGCACTAGATGGTACTCAGGGAAAAATCCAGCCGTAGAGTTACATGTTCCTTTACCTAAAAGACTAAGTGTATTGAGGGTATGTTGGCACAGAGCTGCAATTGCCACCTGCAGCTACTTCCTTTCCCTATGGCACAGGGGCAGCTGGATGGGGAATTTCCAAGGACTGTTGCATTTGTTCTGGCCTTTTACCTATAATGCCAGGTTCATCCCTAAGATCTACAGTACACACTCTAAAGCCTGGAATAAAAAATAAGCCCTCACTGAAAATACGAAAATTGCATTTAACTGTGATTTATGCAGTAGATAATATGTTCTAGCTGCAGATTGACAGAATTGGTGGTCCCATATTAAATCTCTAACCCAAGGCATTCAGAGGCTCCTCAGCAGAAGTTTGCACTTTGGCATAAGTGCTTCACTTCCCCAGCAACAATCCAAAGGCAACTACTTCCACAAACAATGTTAAACAAATCAGCATTTCCTGATGCTCTGGAACTGCAGTAATTTAATGTGGTGGTTGCAGCTTGGCACTGTGGAAAGCCAAGCAACTGAGTTGGATAGCTCTGCAAGGGGGTTAACAGCTTTGGTCTGGGAGTTCTGATTCCCTAGAAGTTCCCACTGTGATTTTTGTACAGGGACAATAAATCCAGGCTCCGACAGGTAGCTCACATTTAAAAATAAAGTCACTGATCTCTATTTGGCATGCAGCAGAGATGTAGCAAGCATGAGGGGAAAAGATCAGTCACCAGAAAAAATGGAGTACAGGATACAGGTGATAGCTTTAGTATAATGAATTCCCCATCTTAAAACTTAGGTTTATTGCTTACAACAGACATAAGTCTAGATGGCATGATTTAGATACTCTATTTAATTCAGCATTAAAGGTTTGTGGATATTCAGGTCCTGTCACAGCTTTGAGAATTTCAGCTCCCACCCATGCCAAATCAGTGAAGTTCAGGACATCTGCCTGAACGTGAGCTCTGCTGGTTACCTCCCATCCACACCACTGCAGTTTCCACCTCCCTCACCTCTTATTGAAAGATCTAAGTGCTCGTACCATGCTTGGTGCACAAAACATCTCTGGGATTCTCTCACTGACTAATGATGGAAAGAACACAGTCAGTGGAATGGGAGCAAAGATCACAAATTTTACTCACACACATACTTGCGAGCATATGTGGAAATAACCAGAACAAGAGTACAGGTTTCCGTTCTTCAACATGTATCTGCAGGACACCACAATCTCTTTCCCTAGCTAAAGACTGTATTACAGAGAAGGAAAAGGCTCAATATGCATTCCTGCAGAAATCTCTGCCATCATAAAGCTCAGGGTCTGTCAGTTCCTTTCTGACATTTTCTGCTGCTGACTGGCCTTTGTGTATAGAACACCCATCACCCTACTTCCAGATGGTTTATCTGAGTACACAGCCAGACCCCAAAAGACAATTCTCCGAATGTATTTATTCGGCTTCAATGCCATTCAATACCAGGCATTACAGCATATGACCAAACAGTTTAACAGATGACCACTGTGACCCAAGAAGGGACCCTCCTCAGAGATTTCACTTCTATATTGAAAGTCTCTCCTCAGAGACTTCACTCTTATATTCAGGCACAATCCTCTTCTTTTCAGACCCCCCCCCCTTCCATGAAGCCATGTCTCCTGCAGGCTTCCTTCACACACCTCAATCAGATGACATAGCGCCAGAGGCTTCTGCCAGCGTATCTCCTTAGATAAATGGAGACCCCTTTAATCTAGATCCAAGATAAAATGAATCAGCCTCAGGTGAGGAAAAATGCAAAGTAGCAGCTCATGGTCACAACATCCCCTGGTGTGATGGGAGGTACCTGCATGTAGGGCACAACAAACAATGCCTTTTTGTCAAGTGTCAGCAGTGTGCTTCCCATCCATCTAATTACATGCACTCCTGGATGGTCAATATTGCTACATATGACTTACCTACTACTGTAATATAAATACTGAATGATAGGAGCAATACATGATAAAACAGCGGAAAACTGACACTTGATAAGGGTGACCACTGCAGAACTAAGTAAAAAAAAAAAAACAAACAAAAAAACCCCACACATTTTGCATATAAAAAGAGTACTCTAATTCATTTGAAAGCCCAATTCTTATCTACAACACAGTAAAAATGTAAGCCTCATAAAGACTAAATTCTCCACTCAACATATTCAGCATGAAGAGAAGCATATTCAGGAGGTTTCTATATTTGATGATTTTTTCCATTCAAAGTTTCTAATTAGTCCTATGCCCTATTCTGTGAGTTTTATTTTCAGCACTACAGCCAGCACACAACACCCAGAATTCCTATCCTTCAACCGGATAAAAATATGTACGTCCACATTCATTCTGTAGCAACAGATCCTTTTTTAACTGCCTGGTGAGCACTTCTGGTTGAGCAAGCACCAGAAACTCAAAATATTGTCCCCATTGCGTATCTGTTCATCCATTCCCATTTTATAACAGAAATACTTTTAAGTAGTGGCTGTCATTGAATGAAGACACAGCGTAACATGTTGGTCAGTCTGCCATAAGTCTGGCAGCATAGATATTTTGGGACTCAAAAGTGAGAAGGGTTTCTAGTACCTCGATGCCAGCTCTGCTGCCAGTGCTACCTGTAAGCCTGCCTGCCAGCCCTTCAGGCATAGCAGGGCTATATTCAACCCTAGTTTTGCAGCAGCTGCATACAGTTTCTATAACCATTTGTCTGCTGCCTTTGTTTTAGGACAGTGCTCCAGCCCTTATACGTAATCATCAGTGTTTGGTCAGGACATCACAGAGCAGCATCTGCGCTTCCTCTGTACCCCTCTAGGATATTGCCTTCAGTGTTGTGCCAGCCTGAGGACAAGGGTCAACACTTACTCATTCCTCTCCAAAAGCTTCCTTTCCACATTCACACTCTGCAGAGAATCCCCATAATCTGCTGAAAAGGAGTAAGTGCCCAACCCCCAAACTGAATTTGAAGAGAACACAGATTTCTTCCTATCATTTCCTTTTACTGATGTTTAACTCTTATGACCACGTAGGATTGGGTCAGCTACGGCTTGCCACGTACAGTCTCCTCCCAAACACACCTGAAGGACAGCTCCAGTCCTGTGACTATTCACAGTACAGATCAAAGAGGTGCCCGGGCAAATAGCACAGGTTCCAATTGCTTTGACCCATACCCCACCACTCAGCTTTTGGACCTAAGTATTTAGAATTTTCCTGAATCCTGAATATCTGTCAACAGACTTCCATTTGCATTCAACATTAACAAAGGAAGAGCTGAAATTACCAAAAAACATCTTAGTGGTGGGAGAAGCTGGAGGGAGGTGTAACCAAATGAAGTCAAATCAAAATAAAAGAGGACCGTGGCACACAGCAGGAAAATCAAAAGACAAAATAAAAGATTAAGGAATGCATTAAAGATAAAATTCACAAAATGCTTTAAATGTCGATTCTTTCCCTGCCGTTTTTGTTTCATGCAGTATTTTGATGCTAGCATCTAATTATTCTTTGCAGTGTTTTATCTCCCCCATTATAGTATCACCAGATTTTTTTTTATTGGCACTTTCCTTATTAATGATTACAACACCTACGTTTAAAGAGCTAAATGAGTTCTCTCTTTTCCTGAGCTGAAGTGAGGGAGGTCAGCAGAGAAATGAGAATTATTCAGTTGTATGCAGATGTATTATACTCAAAATTATTTTTGGCCATTGAAGTAGCTCCCACAGCTTGCCGAGGCAAAAGAAAGATTCTTCCCTACTCCTAGCTGTGACCCAGGAAAGGTGAGGAGAGATCCTTCTGCTTTCCAGTCAGTCATAAGAAGTTAACAAATCCTTCAGCTTCATTCTAAAAGTCTTAAGTTTCCTTTTAAATAGCCTGTTCTTAATTAAACTCCGTTTTCTTTCCAGAATCACGCAGCACGGAAACACATCCAACAACAAAATGTATTTACTTTTCTGTCCCTCCACCACGGATCATATATGCTGGTGTTTGCCATAGCAAAATGCACCTTAAAAGCACCCTGGGCACCACCGGGTGGCCTCTGTGTAGGGCAGTACTCACACGGCACGTGGGGAGCACATCCTCGGCAGCCTCACACGGAGAAGGCTGCCTGCAGAGCAACTGGGTGCTGCTGCTCGCTGATGAACTCCATCTGGTGACGTTCCCAGCGGGCCGACGATGCCAGCTGGGGGAAATTAATCTGTGCTGGAGCTGGGGATGGAGTGGCTGCTGTCCCCTCCTGTGCCAATGTGCGGGGAGAGCTACCCTTCCCAGCGAGCATGCAGGGTTGCTGCCTGCATGGAGCTGAACCTTGGCCACACTGCCCCAGGGGCAGGAGGAGAGCTTCTGAGGGTGAGTGTAAAACAGCAGAAACCTGGGCTGGTAATAAAGAAAGGGAAGTCCAAGCAAATTAAAATAAAAAGAAAAGCCCACAAAACTAAGAGATATTTATTGTTTACACATCAGGCAGGAAAAGCAAGCCAGGGTGCAAATAGCTGCAAATAAACTTTTGTCAGGAGCCAGAAATTTTCACACCTTTGCAAAGCTGGCAACATGCCTCAGGCTTGCTACTTTCTCCTTTTTTTTTTTTTTACTTTGGACCCCCAAAAGATGTCTGTGTGCCCCCCACGTAAGGAACAAACTATATTAATACATTGGTTTGATTGTGGGTTTCATACCTTTTTGTTTCTCAGGTATTACAGGGATTTTTAGTAAGTAATCAGAAGAAATTAATAGAGATCTGTATAAATATCATTCTAAATAACTGCTTAGTAAATCACTATGCATTTATATTAAATTAAATAAATCAAATTAACACAATCAAAGCTTGATGGCAAAGCAGTAGAACTATTACATTAGAGAAGCAGACAGACAGACAGCCTTTTGGGGAGGCAGAAGCTAAAGCTTTCTTAGCACAGAAAATGTTCCATGAATAGGGTTAAATACTTAATGAATGCTAGCAAAAGATAAGACAAATATTCTTTGTTAATATTTATAGAATCCCATAAGGAACTCTTTTGTCCTAGCATTGTTTCCAAAATTCAATCCCCTAGTTATATCCATCATTTTTCATGTGATTAAAGGAATCTAAATTTGCTGCCTTGTCTTGTAAAAGAGTAAAAAGTTAGATCTGTATTATTAAAACCTCTTGGTTGGAGCAGCAAATGTAATATTGATGGTCTATTGTATATAAGTCTAAAAAAACCGACTGATCACACACACATGACATAAACTGCATTCATGGGAGTCATGGCATTATTCCTAAAAAGCTGGGATTGAGCTAAAAAAAAAGATAAGTACACCTTCCAGAATGAGACAAATAAAATATTTCAAACTGATAAAAGGCAAGAAATAAAAGACTAGAACCATGAGGCAAAAAAGGTAAAGGCTTTGATGACAGGGAAGTGACACTCCACACTTGCTCAGTGTCACAACTGCCCTGCACTTCCCGGGGCAGGAAACCTGCTGCAGGAAGGAACTCAAACCTTGCCCAGTGCCAAAACAGGGAGCCATGGGGCATAACTAGAGGGGGCCTTGGCCATCAGGGGTCCTGGCAAAACCAGGCACATACTCAGGGCGCAGCTGGAACACGCTGCAGGACACACATCTAGGTAACCCCCACATTAGTCATCAAATGGGCTGGACGCTTGACAATGGATTTGAAGGACCTGTGTTTAACTGCCTAGAGATAGCACACATCACATCTGTAGGGAGGGTGGGGAGGGCACAGCATGCATCAAGCTCCTCCAGGTCTTACTGCATGTGTAGTCACAGCATCATCCCCTAGATAGGTTTTGTTATTTTTGGTGACATGCTTTACATCTAGACACAGCAAACGTAACTTTGTCAATAGAAACGCTCAGCATCCATCAGTACTGTTGATTAACATCAATATTATCATAGAATCACAGATCGGTTTGGGTTGGAAGGGACTTTAAAGCTCATCCAATTCCAACTGCCTGCCACAGGCAGGGGCACCTTCCACTAGACCAGGTTGCTCCAAGCCCTGTCCAACCTGGCCTTGAACACTGCCAGGGATGGGGCAGCCACAGCTTCTCTGGGCAACCTGTGCCAGTGCCTCACCACCCTCACAGGGAAGAAATTCTTCCTAATATCTAATCTAAATCTACCCTTTTTAATCTTAAAGCCATTCTCCCTTGTCCTGTCCCTACATGCCCTTGTAAAAATTCCCTCTCCAAACTGAGCCACATTATAACTAAATTATAACCAAATTAATATAAACTATAAGCAAAGTGAGCACATCCCTGATAAAGATTAAGCATTCCTCCATCTGGGTGTCTGCTGCTCTGCTGACCCCATTGCCTTTGCAAGCAGCCCCTCCACAGAGGGCAAGAGCAGCCCATGGCTCCAGCCCTTCCCACTGCACCCACCCCGAGGCACAGTGAGGATTAGGGTCCAGGCTGCCTGACAACTGCTTTTGAGCATCTTTGTTCCAGAAAAGAGCAGCAAAACTCATGTTTTTTCTTTCACCTTTGAAAACTAAGACTCAGAATTGAATTTTTCTCAGCCTACTAAAAAGTTTTTTTCATGAAACAGGCAAAAGCCAAGTCCTCATTGATCCAATTTTATTTATTTTTATTTTTTTTTATCCAGAACTTCTTAACAGCTTTAGAAAAATAGATAATTATTGCAGTTAATTTCAGCAAAACAGTTCAAACTCATCAGGGCTGCACAAGTATAATTTACTACTCTTTCTGACTTATTGTTTTGACTAGATGTAGATTGATGATTAAAGTGATAAACAGTAACATTTTTATAAAATGGCTGACTCTGCCAATGGCAACTGAATAAGAAACATGCTGAAATAGCTGTGCTGTTATTGTGATTGTATTCAAGGCTGTCAACAAAGAATATAAGTATTTGACAAGGTGTTATCTAATTGTGTTTTTAAAAGCCACGATACATACATCGTTTAATGTGTCACTTCAAGATGCAAGAGAATTTCTTTTATTAAAAAGTAAAAAGGAAAAATGAATGCCTTGCATTTTCTTGTTTCTTTTTCCCAAGCTCTGCCCTTTTGCCATCATTTGACAGAATATATTTGCTCTTTAGTCAAATTGGCTTTTATTTAAATGGTAGCCCGAAATAGCACAGCAACATTAGGTGTATAAGAAGAAAGAACAGTGTGTCCCACAGACAATTTTTATCTCAGCCCTGGTGGGAATTAACTGATCGAAACAGAAGGCTAAGAATAAAATCCTTTTGACGTTCAGAATTAGTGAAACAGCATTTTGGAGCAAGGAAAAGGTTTGTGTTTTGACTCTTTTTTTTTTTTAAAAAAAAAAGAAGGATCACTCGGAAAAGTATCTTAACGTGCTGCCCCTGGAGCTACCTGTAGTCCTTTCATGGTTAGTCATGCTACACAAAAAGGCATCTTTACATCCAAAACATAGTTATCCCCAGAAAGCCCCTTTGACTTAGGGAAGCAGTATCAGCCATGCTGACTCCAGAGCTGGAGACTGGAGTCTTCTCCTCCAGCCCCCATCAGCCCACTAGACTTTTCTTTGCTTGTAAGGGAAAACCTGGACACCACGAGAAGAGAAGGGTTTTGCTCATGCCTTAGAAGAAAGATACAATCTCTGGGACAGGCAAAGAAGCATGGGCAAGATGTGGCACTGGTGTGGGGGCTCTGCCACTCTCCTGTTGGAAACAACTGGTTGGAAAGGAGGGAGTTAAAATGGACCACAGAGGCAATTAAATAAAGATGGCACCAAAAAAAAAAGAAACTCCTATGTTCTTGCCTTCTAGGGTGACAATAGCATTATGAAATGCTGCAAGGCATGGAGAGAGAGACAAGAAATTAACTGTTTGGACACCCTCTTAGTAGGAGTTTGAAACATGGGGAGGAGTGGAGGAGATGATTCTGACCAGTGGACCCTGTGGGGGTGTCTCCCATTATTTCTCTTGGGCTCTTATTTTGGTGAGGGTCTGGGGAAGGCAGAGCTGCAAAAGTCTCTCCTTTTCAGCTAGGTAGGGACCTGACAACTACTGGAGGTAGATTTCACTGCTGGAGCCTTCCTGTCAGCAAACACTACCATGATGCTCTCAGAAAACCAGTATTTTGTTCGAAACAGAAATGCACTGCCAGACCAAGGAGGTGGGTCCTTGTGAGCTGGGAAGTCCCAATGGACCTGCAACATCCTCACTCCAAGAGTGTTCTCTGCTGGACACTGGGAGAGCAAATGCTCCACTGTTCTTATCTTCACCAGAAGCCAAGACCAGAGTTGCGCTTTTCATGTCATTGGTGTAAGAGCTGTCTACACTGGAAAGAGGGAAAACTTTAAGAGAAGGACGACGGTAGCAGTGTGGCAGCTGCTTAAAAACACAGAGTATTTTAGGGGAGATAGTTGAGGGTCAGGTAGAGCAGCACGCTAATGCAAAATGCAGGCTTCCGCGTTGCACTGAGTTCTAACAATGTCATTTGCACACTGATCTTAGCAGCACTGCTGAAATATAGAGGTCAGTGTGGTCTATTATGGGACAGCAACTTCTAATTTTTAATCCCAGTAATATTTTAAGCGTGGGATAGAAGGAAAGAAAAAGCCTTTTATAATGAAAGACACATACAGCTCCCACCTGACCTCATTCTGCAAGGTAAGGTGCTTCCTCCCTGTCCTGGCCTGAGCATTGCATGTTTGTTTGTCTTTGAAGGCATATTCACCAAAAGTCATAAGGAAAGATCAGAGCCTCAATTTCAGAGGTTATGAATATCTTTGATAGTGTTTGACAGTCTGGGTTCATAGCACTCCTGCAGATCATTCCTTAGTGTTAATTTTAAAACTGCCTTAGTATTGAATCACTGATTTTTTTTTTTCTTTCAGAGGGAATTGAATAAACACTCCAAAGATAATGACTGAACGGCCTCAAGGTTTTGCTTTTAAAGATGTAGAATAAGAGAGACTAATGCTGGGAAATCCTAGACGTCCTTCTGCGTCCAGTGGGAAAGATGAAGGTCATGGACCTACTGCAGCCACAGCAAAGTGCACACAGAAAATAAGCAGATACAGAAAGAACTGAAAAATAGCTTATTGTTAACCACATGCACACATACTTATAAAAAAAAAAAGGAAAAAAAAGCCATAAATCACTGTAAAAAATATGTATGACAAATAATTTGTGCTTTTACTTTTTCAACTGCAAGTGGTGGAAGAGATGCAGTATTAGTTAATACATGGGCCTAGGTTCATTCTTCCCACCTGGATTCTCCAGCATGTTCATCAAAAGGAAAAACAGTTCCCTGCGAGATTTTAATTTTTAATAACATTTTGGCTTTAGTTCTTTTTCAGGTACAGCTATGCCCTTTAGTAGCTGGTTCCAAATAAATGATAGGACTATAAAAGATTTTACCACCCTTTACATGAGCTAGAAGTATGAGAAGTTACCTGAAGGCAAAGATAAAAAAGTAATATAATTAGTTAACTTAATCTGAAGCAGAACATCTGACTCATTTGGGGTGCAGTCCCAAGGAAAGATCCTAATAAGTTACTGTAGAGAAAGAGCTTTATATTCAAAGTACAAGGGAATCTACATACTTGGAGTCAAATAGAAAATTATTTTTATCATATTTTGTCTTTTTTTTTTTTTTTTTTGATGAACCACCATAATCCAAAGGTGCTGTAATTTGCCATTATATGAGAGATGTAGCCAACTTTTTGTGAACCTATTGGGTATTTCAAAACTTCATTGACTTTATCTGCATTTCAGAGTGAATCCTGTGAATCTGGAGCTCTTTTGGAAGCGAAGAAGGAGAAGATAGTCACAGGCTCCTGCATTAATTATGATATTTTTAGTTATTTAGCTAGATTTAGGAAAAATAAAGTCAACATTCTGCAAATACATTCTCAAATCCCTAGCTTTGTGGTTTCTCAAACTGGGTCTCAGTGGAAGAGCTTTAAAAGCCACATAATTTCCATTAAAAAAAAACAGTAAAACAAAGATTTGGGCTGTCTTTTGGAAATTTTCAGTAGCATTGCTATATAGCAACAGTACGGAAGTCTAAAAAAGAAATAATTTGTTTACAAGTGTGTCAGTAGAAAGGAGGGGTGTGTGTGCGTTTTTTAGGGATTTCAGTGCACTAAGATCTGGCCGGTATCAGAGCAGGGTAACAGCTTCAAAACCTTTCTCACTTCCTCACGGAGGTCAGGTGAGGAGTCACAGCTCAGGAATTGTAGCCTCGTCTTTTGGTCAAACAATTCCAGTGTCACACAGACAATTAATAAGCAGTCAGCAGAGTCTGCAACTGGTGATTATATGAACAAAGAGGCTTGCTTTTGCATTATTCCTCAGGCCCTGGTACAATATGTTGAAGTTTTTAGCCAATTGCTCATTATCACACTCGTTTCCTGAGATCTTGTTTTAACTAAGACAGTGTCAAAGTACTTATTTTGTTATGCTGTCCATGGACTTTTTTTTCCAGAAGTCAGGAAGATAAAATACAAAATATGATCTTGTTTCCTGTGATGAGAATATCTGAGGACCCTTCCCCAGTATTCTTTCACAAAGATCTCAGCATGGCCACACTTGTATCTGGACTACTGATTCCCAACACAGAGAAAATTTTTGTGACCAGGAAGATTATTAAGCTGACCTGCCATAAAACTGGAGTGAAAATAAAGTCCTTGTGCAGGAGTCTAGACTGAGCATGTACACCCAGGAGCACTGGTACCAATAAATAAATAATAAAAATAATAACAAATATTATTAATAAAGCATCATTCATCCAAGGGTGTAATGCAGACATGTCATCTCCTAGTAAATCAACATTAGAATGCTTCACTTAAGTCTTCCAGAGATGTATTAAAAGGGAAAAGGACCATATTGTAGAATAACCACCATATGCCATTTACCCTTTGTTCTGGCTTTCTTTTTTTTTTTCTTTTTTTTTGTCTTTTTTGTTAGGCTTTTTACAGCTTCCTCCTGGAAGTGTGCCAATATCAGAAGTATATACATTATCCCTCCTTTTGGCTTCTACACATATGAGATAATGTCTTCATACACAGCATGAGAAGAAGCGTCTGGTTGGTTAATAGGTGGTTGCACTCCTGCTACTACTCAGCCTTGGAAGTATTTAATAACCCTTAAACCATAGTGGATTTTTTCCCTAAAAAAAAAGCCAGAAGCATCAGGACTCATAATTCAAACCTTTAGGCTCCTGAGCAATCACCCTATTTCCATATTCATATTAAGATTGTTCAGGTGAGAAAAGGGCTTTTATTTTGCATATATTAGTAGGGGGTGTTTGATTTCTTTTTATTAGGAATGCCTTTTTCTGTTATTTTGGTAGCTTCAAATATTTTCCCTTTATTACCAGCATATGCCTGATTTATTGCAACATGGGCCAAGCAAATAAGATTTTCAAAATGAGTATGTACTTATAACCCACTAAAAAAATTAAAAAGGATTAAAAAAATAAATAAATTCAAGTCAGTTTTAATTTTGACACTGATTGATGTTGATGTTTCTGACCAGTTTTATGTTGCACAGATTTTAAACAATATCCTCCTCTGATCTTCAGTGCTGTGGTTATAAATACTTGATAGCATTTTTATAAAAGGATCTTTTTGTAATATGCTTAATGAGGGCTTCTGCTTCAGATATACAAGTAAAGAAACCTAGCCTAATATGGTGATAGCCAGCTACTCAGTAAGTTGCATATATTTTCAAAAATCTCTGACAAAAAAGGAGTTTCAATTATTATACCTGTGCCTTTCACCATCACATTACTGTATCAGTTATTCATGGAACATCTAACTGAAAAATGTTATATTTAGTAAACATTTCAAAAACTCTTTAAACAGAAACACGACAGCTGATATGACCAAGATGATCATCCATCACCTGTCAGTAATGATGAACCTGTCACAAACTGGGAAGAAAAAAGTTTACTTTTTTCTCTTAGCTTAAAAAACACAAACCACAAAGTTATTTGTGATCATGCAACATTTGCTTTCCATTTCCACAGCCAGTTAGGGTTCACAAACATGAAAATCCATTATGGAATGGTACATAAAGTGTGACCAATTCCTGTTCAGTCAATTAGCGAGCAAATTCTGAATATGATGTTTACCTGATAATCTGCATCAGTAAAGACAGCATTAACAAACGACTGGGTTTAACTTCATGGGAGCAACTGGTTCAACAAATTACACTTTTGCTGATTATATGTTCACACAAAGCACACAGCAGCCCGTTTCCTGTTTGTAATAAACCTAAGGACTACATGTGGAATAACAGTGACAGAAAATAAAAGTTAACACTAAAATCACATTTTTAGAGCCTTGTTTCTATTCATGAAGCTTGTTATTAATGTAGGACTTTTTAGAAAAACACTGTGTGGTCTCTTTTTTTGTACTAAGACACACTTATTAAATATGGACATATTATTCCTCTGAACACAATGCTATTTGTATTTTACAAGAATTACTCCAGTGAATTCTACATGGAAATTCTCTTACACATCTCTATTCTGATTATGATATTTAGTACAAGGGTCATGAATAATAAAATTGTTAAATATGCTTATTGCCATCTATAAATAAAAGTTATCATATTTGAGATTTGTTTTTGGAGTGTTGGAACAAGTATGGTTACTTGCAAGACAATAGTGCTTTAATTTTACTATGAAAATAAATACTTAAATTTATAAATATTCAAATGATTTCCAAGGTGCAGTGAGTCTAAATTAATACTTGAAAAATAAATGCAACATCAAAATTACAGAAGTTCACGTTGCCTTAGAAAGTTCACAGATCTACAAGCAACACAGCCATAAACATTAGAGTTCTACCAACGGGGTATCAGCGCTTGAAGCATGAGCCCATTGTACCTAGTGGTAAAACTCCAGTTCAGTCCAGTGAAGGACAGAAAAGCAGTTCTTCATGATGACTATGAAAGCAAAGAATGTTCTACAACTAGTTGCAAATTTTACAATTGGCATTTATCCACAGCTGTGACTGGGGGGTTTCTGTTTTTTCAGCTGATATTGCAGGAGTTCCTATGCTGCTTCCACAGCCCTGTGACTTGCTTGTGGCCAAATGTGTTTATAAAAGGACTCCCCCCAGGCTGAGAGGTGCTATGGTGTGGCCACACATAAAAGGTATCAGACATGGCAAAGTGCAAAAGGTTTGGTGGAGTTAAAGGAAATACAGATCATGATTAAAAAAAAAAAAACAACCCAAAATATTACTGAGATGTTGTAGCTGCCAAAGAACAAAAAGAGAATAAAATCTGTTTCCTACCCAGCTCCTCGGACCTCCTTAATATAATCTCATTAATTGAAAATAACATCTAAACACTCCTTGTTTCTTGCACAGATTTTAAAATTGAGCACTGAATTATCTGTACCTTCTGCAGACTTTAAGAAAGGTGATGCAAAACAGTTCAACAGTTTAAAGTTGTTCTTCAGTTTAATTAATTTTAATGGTGCTTTTATAGACTAGTTCTTATGAAAGGTGGATGGATATAAAGGTAACTGCTCTACTTTTTAAAAATCTCTTCAGGAAAGAATCCCTACCCATGCATTTCTTTAAGATTTTGTACTGGATCTTTCAGCAGTAAGTGTATGACCCTTGCACACTTCCATGCACTACAGGTGGGCCCAGGCTGAAGAACATCCTCCCAAAACCAAACAATTTGCTCAGAAGCAGACCAGCATGCCCTCAGCTGCTGGTGGGGTTGACCACCCAGCCACATGCTCCTGCAGGGAAAGAAGCTCGCCCTGGTACCCAACTACATGTGCAGATGCTAACTCTGCTAATGGCGAGGTTGCAGCACAGTAATGAGAGGAACAATGTTTGTTTTGATCGGTTTGATAATTCATTTATAAGTATTGTACCAGAGCCATCGAGACAGAAAGCCACTCCATTGTTACGAACTGGCACCGTCTCATTATGTGAAGTAATTGAAACCTGTGGGAACAATATATGATTTAAAGCAGACAGTGAGGTTCTTTTCTTAAACAACAATAACATTGTTTTCCATGATCCTGTTCTTGCTCATGGGAGTAAAATTCGCTAAGCAAGGAGTTAGTGAAATTTTTGGTTTTTAATGACCAGCGATGGCTTTCCAGGAAGGTTGTAGAATTGGGCCCTCTTTCAACAAAAATCTGCAATGGGGATGTTTAGGAATTGCATTTCTACACACACACACACACACACACACACAAGGATTTCAAAGTGCTCCGTGTATTTAAGATCAATAGCTCAATTGACAGTAAAAGATGTGCACTGACTTAAGCTGCAGGGTGGCTATATGTTTCTTTAGTGGGGCTTGACTTTTGCTGGGCTAGAGGGACCCTGAAAACCTTGCTCTCTGCTTCGCATTAAATTTACGTCCAAAGACAAGTAACAGCGGAAAAACTCTAAGTGCGTTTTAATATTACACCCCAGAGGTGCTCAATAGGTACAGAGGAATTTCTTTGCCATAATTAAGAGGTTTGGAGACTAGATGAACAAATGACAACCAATCTTGATTTACTTGGAAAAATGAGTCATATCACTTATTATTAACTATTAAAGTAATTTAAAGCCTTTTGAGAATAGATCTAACACTGAAATGCTTTGAAGGTTTGATATGTCTTGTAATCCATAGATTATTAAAGTTAATTTCTCTGCTGAGATCCTACTTTCAGTAAGAAATGCACGCACACTAAATGGTGTTGGTTTTTGTGTTTGTTTCTTTTTTATAACAAAGATGTACTTTAATTGGGTTTCTATTTATACTGCACTCAATGAAGGTATGGAGGCTGCAAGTGGGAGAAACCTTCCACAGTTCTGGCTTGCAAAGCATACAGAAAAGCACACCATTCATCCCCAAGTACACCCAAACCTTTCATTTCAGTTGGGTTGTGCTTGTGGGTGCACGGCGTTCTTTTCTCTGTATTTATTCTTCATGTATAATTTAGACTACATTTTGCTTTAGAGACCCTTAGCGGATAACGAAAAGAAGGCAATAACAATATGTTGATTTATATCACCGTGAAACATTTTTCCCCCCATACTTCAAAGTAATTTTAATTGAATTTAATCCTCTTGACTTTCATTTACTTATAAATGAGTTTTAGTTGTAATGTTAGAATGAAACAGACTTTAGCAGTTAACAGGTTTTTAGTGTTTTTGATTATAGATTATTATATAATGTTTCTTGGGCTAGAAAATACTGAATGCTAAATACTGTCCTATATTAGAACATTTTAAAATGTTCCACTCTTCCACAAGTAGTAGAGGCATACCAATTTCGGTTAAAATACAGTTCATTTTAAAAGGTAAAAATGCTTGAAGAAATGATTAAAAGTACTGCAAATCATTTACCAGTTTATGCCAATGATCAAGAACATATCTAAGCAGAAAATAAAATAAAAAAAAACTTCCAAACAAAAAAAGATATATTCCAAAGGAGCTATGTCATGTATAATCCCATCAATTGTGTGTGCACATTTATCATTTTTCAGCTCTTCATCCATAGATCATAGGACACTAAGAGCCCAATTCATTAAAAATTGAATACTCTATTTAAGCTGGATGTTCTTCTACTTGGAGAAAAAGCATGGAACCTTTTTTTTTTCTCTGAAAAGTCACATTTTTGCCATTCAATAAACCCTTGTTTCTCTCAGCTTCTAACTAGACAGCACTTCTCAGTTAATTGCTACGCAACTTTTGAGCCTCATAATTGAATTTACAAAAGAAAATTCAACTGAAAAAATGTCTGCTATGTTCTTTGAAAATTAAAGAGTAATTCCAACCTGCCTTGAACATGCACACACATGTACACCCCTCACACATACCCCCCCCACCCCATTCTGCTCTAGCTTTAAAACTCAGTTTAGCAGTCATGTATTTGAATTCTCCTTGAAGCCTATCAGTCAGTCCCTTAATCAGTTATATTACAACAGCATTATTGGGTGCTGTATCTGCAATTCTTACAGAATTTTCCCATCCCTGATTATGCAGGTGTCTCCTGCACATCTAGATTGCTTGTTTAGAAAACACATCGCTTCACAGAACAACTTCCAAGTCCCAAGCAGCAGTGACACAGCCTGGCACTCTCAGCAGTGTGGACTTTGAAGACAGTGCTTTGAAGCAAGAACTTTGGAGTCACCAGATGATCTGGTCTGCTAATGAATGGAATCATCATAATAAGGATCTGGTCTGCTAATGAATAAGCTGTGTACATGGGATGAGCAGGAACAGGCAACAAGCATTTTCTGTATTTCTGAGGAGATGGGGAAGGTTTTGATGCATTTAGCAGTAGACTTTCCTGATCTCTGGCAGAAACACGGTCAGGTGTACCAAGTGCAAACAACAGAGTGCCTGTTGTTTCAAAATAGTCTGCATACCCTAAGGATCTTAGCTACCCATGTTCAGATTTATGCCTTACGTAGTTGCAAATCAAATTTTGGAATTGTCTTTCAAGTTAACACATCTATATTTGCATTGCTTGCTAGGCTCTTCTGCCATCCATACCATTACATACCACTAAATATGAAATGTATATACAGATTGGTCTTCTCCGTTGGAGCAGATGTGTTCTTTCTCTCTACAATATGTGATGCAAAAAAAAAATCTTTACATGAGACAACTAGGAAAGAGCAAGCCACCCCTCTCCCAAAGTGTGCATATTACCTACATACTGTTTGTTTTCCTGACACATAAATCACTTATTCAGTAAGTTGCTATTGAAATGTATTTATGCTCATCAAGATAAATCTCCATTCATAACACCTGAAACTTTTCTGCCTATTAGAAAATTTCAGAACTTTATTCATCTGTACTCCACAGACATAACACCTTTACTGACCCTGTTAATGCACCTACTGCCAGTTAAGCTCACACGATATAAGGAGCTATTTTTTCCACGGAAAAGCACATTAAAGCCAAAAGAAATTGCCTGTCTTCATTGGAATCCACTGTTACGGAAGACTGCAAGATGGAAAACATAAACTTAAGACAGATGCCAAAGTACTATCATTAAAGGTGTACATATAGCAGGCACCATCCTACTCTCAGCCCTATAACCACTGTATCCTGCTATACAATAACATGTAATGTTATTTCCTATTCAAAGTAATTACTGATGAGGGCAAATGCTGAATTTTTAATGGTGCCCACTGTAGACAGCACACCACTCTAAATGAGAGATAATAAAGACCTGGTCCTAAGAGATAGGTCTGTCTACAGGCTTTGCTTAGGAAAATTAAATGGGGCAAATAAAGCACGTAAACATGAGTTTACAGAAAATGCAGATTAAATGCCTTGTCCTAAACACACAAGTGTGGATTCACTGAAGATTTTCCTCAAAGGAATAAACTTCCATGCATTCCACATGTTATCGTCATGAGTGCAGGAAGTTCTCCTTCAGCATCATCAGCAATCTGTGTTTGATAGACAGACCTCCTGCACCACAGAGAAAGCAAAGGTGAACTGGAATAAAGACCCAGGACAGAAAAATCTCCCCGAGAGTCTGGACTCCTCAGAAGGTGAAATAAATGGTGAAGGAAAGCTCCCTGTAAGAGGCAGTTTCTGAGTTTTGCTGTCAGTATTTTTTCAGTTCACCTGGCTGATGTACAGCAGTGGTTAGGCCTGCTCAGGACCTGTTACAACATAGCATGCCTCATTCATAACATACCCTAATCCTTTCAAGCACTTTCAGTACCAGCAATGGATTCAGTTAGTGCAAGCTGGGTTAAAGGAGCAAAGCAACCTGGTTTTCCCTTTTTTTATTCAATTCTTTTCCTAGGAGTATACAGTAATTAGGAGTGGCCCCTTTTTTCTTGTATATACAGATGCTCATTACCAATTATTACAGCTGAGACTGTGACCTGAGAACCAAACTGCAGCAACTGCTGCAATCTCAACTCTTGTTCTCTGAGGGTGCACTACTGATCCTGGAAATGGCAAAGGTACAGTTTAGGATCAGTCAGGCAGAATGAGCAAAGTGTTTCGAGCTTTATTTTATACAATCTATTGCTCTTCAGTTTCCGAGGTCAGTTCCAGAAGCTGGGTATTACTCTTGTAAGTCAAACGCAGAAATTATGATTGAAGTAGACGTGTGATTCTCTGTAGGGGAAAGAAGTATTTCAGGGAGGCAGGTAACCACCCTGGTATGGATGCAGCCATTTGTGGGAGCTAGCGTAGTATCACACCCAAAACACCTACTCCCTTTGGAAGAAGGGGCTCTGCTTGGCATCATCTGAAGGCACTGTGGCTCCCAGGGGTGCGGCCACCCCCACAGGTCATAGATTACTCTGCTATGAGGGACCATTCCCAATTTAGGGTGCCAGGGGGCAGCAGAGGAGGGAAGCCCTCTGGAGTGCCCCCTGCCTCCTCCGGCAGCAGGGCCAGCTGCAGTGTCTGCCCGCTTTAAAGCCTTTTAGCACTTCGTAAAGCTGCCCTTAGCAGGCTACAAAGTTTACTCGTTTCCATATGAGTTGTAAATGGCAGAATGGAAAAGTCTGTGGTTTGCAGAGGGAAGAGGAAAGGTTTCACGGGCTTCTTCAGAAGGCTACGGATGAAAGGGGAAAGGTCTCTCTCCTCCAGTGGTCTCAGCTCTAGTGGGCTGAAAAGCAGGAGGCGGTATGAAACCAAACTTCATTCACAGCAAACTGTGTGAAACAGATGCTAAACCATCTAATTTCATCTACATCTGGGGATAGGCTAGAATGAAAATATCTGCGACTTTCAATAATCTACTGATATATCCACTTAATAAAATCATGCATACTAATAATTATTATTAATAACAAATGAAGGAACATCCACAAAGGCTGAGATTAAAACACGATGCAGATAACACAATGCAACTGACCAGAGGAAGGTCAGAGTGCCAGCAATTACGGACTGGTTAGGCAAAATATCCTCATCCCATGATTTATATTTTTATAAATTGACCAAACCCCCTTCTAAATGTATGTTAAATGA